>NC_088410.1:101969952-102112452 GCF_034236695.1 Oncorhynchus nerka | reverse complement strand
AAGTATGAGGGAGAGAGAGAGAGACAGAAAAAGTATGAGGGAGAGAGAGAGAGACAGAGAAAGTATGAGGGGAAGAGAGAGACAGAGAAAGTATGAGGGAGAGAGAGAGAGACAGAGAAAGTATGAGGGGGAGAGAGAGACAGAGAAAGTATGAGGGAGAGAGAGAGAGAGAGAGAGAGAGAGAGAGAGAAAGTAAGAGAGAGAGAGAGAGAAACAGAGAAAGTATGAGAGAGAGAGAGATAGAGACAGAGAAAGTAAGAGAGAGACAGAGAAAGTATGAGGGAGAAAGAGAGACAGAGAAAGTATGAGGGGGAGAGAGCATTGTGAGAGAGTGCCAGAGAGAGAGAGAGACAGAGAAAGTAAGAGAGAGAGAGAGAGACAGAGAAAGTATGAGGGAGAGAGAGAGACAGAGAAAGTATGAGGGGAGAGAGAGACAGAGAAAGTATGAGGGGAGAGAGAGACAGAGAAAGTATGAGGGGGGAAGAGACAGAGAAAGTATGAGGGGGAGAGAGAGACAGAGAAAGTAAGAGAGAGAGAGAGACAGAGAAAGTATGAGGGGAGAGAGAGACAGAGAAAGTATGAGGGGAGAGAGAGACAGAGAAAGTAAGAGAGAGAGAGACAGAGAAAGTAAGAGAGAGAGAGAGAGACAGAGAAAGTAAGAGAGAGAGAGACAGAGAAAGTATGAGGGGGAGAGAGAGACAGAGAAAGTAAGAGAGAGAGAGACAGAGAAAGTAAGAGAGAGAGAGACAGAGAAAGTAAGAGAGAGAGAGAGAGAGAGACAGAGAAAGTAAGAGAGAGAGAGAGACAGAGAAAGTATGAGGGAGAGAGAGAGAGACAGAGAAAGTATGAGGGGGAGAGAGCATTGTGAGAGAGAGACAGAGAAAGAGAGAGGGAGAGGGAGAGCGTTGGGAGAGAGAGAGAGAGAGAGAAAGTAAGAGAGAGAGAGAGAGAGACAGAGAAAGTAAGAGAGAGAGAGAGAGACAGATAAAGTATGAGGGAGAGAGAGAGACAGAGAAAGTATGAGGGAGAGAGAGTGTTGTGAGAGAGAGAGGGAGAGAGCCAGAGAGAGAGTGTTGTGTGTGTGAGAGAGAGAGAGAGAGACAGAGAGAGAGTTTTGTGAGAGAGAGAGAGAGAGAGAGAGAGAGAGAGAGAGAGAGAGAACATATATACATGATCAAATACAGATCTTAGAATCAACTATTAAAGACTACCAGAACCCACTGGATTCTCCAATTACATTGAATGAGTTACAGGACAAAATAAAAAACCCTCCAACCCAAAAAGGCCTGTGGTGTTGATGGTATCCTCAATGAAATGATCAAATATACAGACAACAAATTCCAATTGGCTATACTACAACTCTTTAACATCATCCTTAGCTCTGGCATCTTCCCCAATATTTGGAACCAATGACTGATCACCCCAATCCACAAAAGTGGAGTCAAATTTGACCCCAATAACTACCGTGATGTGTCAACAATATGTGTCAACAATAACCACGGGAAAATCCTCTGCATTATCATTAACAGCAGACTCGTACATTTCCTCAATGAAAACAATGTACTGAGCAAATGTCAAATTGGCTTTTTACCAAAATTACCGTACAACAGACCATGTATTCACCCTGCACACCCTAATTGACAACAAAACAAACCAAAACAAAGGCAAAATCTTCTCATGCTTTGTTGATTTAAAAAAAGCCTTCGACTCAATTTGACATGAGGATCTGCTATACAAACTGATGGAAAGTGGTGTTGGGGGTAAAACATACGACATTAAAAATCCATGTACACAAACAACAAGTGTGCGGTTAAAAATTGGCAAAAAACACAAATTTCTTTCCACAGGGCTGGGGGGTGAGACAGGGATGCAGCTTAAGCCCCACCCTCTTCAACATATATATCAACGAATTGGCGCGGGCACTAGAAAAGTCTGCAGCACCCGGCCTCACCCTACTAGAATCCGAAGTCAAATGTCTACTGTTTGCTGATGATCTGGTGCTTCTGTCCCCAACCAAGGAGGACCTACAGCAGTACCTAGATCTTATGCACAGATTCTGTCAGATCTGAGCCCTGACAGTAAATCAGAAACAGAGAGACAAGGCAAGAAGGGCATTCTATGCCTTCAAAAGGAACATAAATTTCAACATACCAATTAGGATTTGGCTAAAAATACTTGAATCAGTCATAGAGCTCATTGCCCTTTATGGTTGTGAGGTCTGGGGTTCGCTCACCAACCAAGACTTCACAAAATGGGACAAACACCAAAATTGAGACTCTGCACGCAGAATTCTGCAAAAATATCCAGAAAAAAGCCGTTAAATTCTATAACCACCTAAAAGGAAGGGATTCCCAAACCTTCCATAACAAAGCCATCACCTACAGAGAGATGAACCTGGAGAAGAGTCCCCTAAGCAAGCTGGTCCTGGGGCTCTGTTCACAAACACAAACACACCCTACAGAGCCCCAGGACAGCAGCAGCACAATTAGACCCAGATTGTCCTTTAACCATTTGTACATTGTTAAAACACTGTATATAGATAATATGACATTTGTCATGTCTTTATTGTTTTGAAACTTCTGTATGTGTACTGTTTACTGTTAATTTGTATTGTTTATTTCACTTTATATACTCACTTTATATATTATCTACCTCACTTGCTTTGGCAATGTTAAGTTTCCCATGCCAATAAAGCCCTTGAATTGAATTGAAATTGAATGTAAAGAGCCAGAGAGAGAGAGAGAGAGACAGAGAGAGAGAGAGCCAGCGAGAGAGAGAGAGAGAGAGAGAGAGAGAGAGAGAGAGAGACAGAGAGAGAGAGAGAGAGAGAGAGACATTATCTACCTCACTTGCTTTGGCAATGTTAACACATGTTTCCCATGCCAATAAAGCCCTTGAATTGAATTGAATTTAGAGAGAGAGAGCCAGAGAGAGAGAGAGAGAGCCAGAGAGAGAGCCAGAGAGCCAGAGAGAGAGAGAGAGAGAGAGCCAGAGAGAGAGAGAGAGAGCCAGAGAGAGAGTGTTGTGAGTAGAGCCAGCAAGGAAAGTTTGTCTTTAATTCATCCTGTGTAATTAACATTCTAAGCAGCTGTATCCCAACACTCAGCCATGAGTCACTGTTTTCTCTTATTTTCTGGAAACACCGAGGGTTTACCATGAGAAAGGGGTCAGGGGGACGTACAGAGGCATCAGACGGCTGAATACGGCACACTTCTGAAACTCACAGAAAAAAAGTTATATCTAGACCCTAACATGGTTATTTAGCTGTGGGAGAATTGTTTGAAAAACCCTCTTGGGTTCCAGGTAGATCAATTTACAGAGGGGGAGATCTCTCTCTCTCTCTCTCTCTCTCTCTCTCTCTCTCTCTCAAGTCAATTCAATTCAATTCAATTCAAGGGCTTTAATGGCATGGGAAACATGTGTTAACATTGCCAAAGCAAGTGAGGTAGACAACATACAAAGTGAATATATAAAGTGAAAAACAACAAAAATTAACAGTAAACATTACACATACAGAAGTTTCAAAACAGTAAAGACATTACAAATGTCATATTATGTATAAATATACAATGTACAAATAGTTAAAGGACACAAGATAAAATAAATAAGCATAAATATGGGTTGTATTTACAATGTTGTTTGTTCTTCACTGGTTGCCCTTTTCTCGTGGCAACAGGTCACAAATCTTGCTGCTGTGATGGCACACTGTGGAATTTCACCCAAAAGATATGGGAGTTTTTCAAAATTGGATTTGTTTTCGAATTCTTTGTGGATCTGTGTAATCTGGGGGAAATATGTCTCTCTAATATGGTCATACATTGGGCAGGAGGTTAGGAAGTGCAGCTCAGTTTCCACCTCATTTTGTGGGCAGTGAGCACATAGCCTGTCTTCTCTTGAGAGCCATGTCTGCCTACTGCGGCCTTTCTCAATAGCAAGGCTATGCTCACTGAGTCTGTACATAGTCAAAGCTTTCCTTAATTTTGGGTCAGTAAGAGTGGTCAGGTATTCTGCCGCTGTGTACTCTCTGTGTAGGGCCAAATAGCATTCTAGTTTGCTCTGTTTTTTTGTTAATTCTTTCCAATGTGTTAAGTAATTATCTTTTTGTTTTCTCATGATTTGGTTGGGTCTAATTGTGCTGTTGTCCTGGGGCTCTGCAGGGTGTGTTTGTGTTTGTGAACAGAGCCCCAGGACCAGCTTGCTTAGGGGACTCTTCTCCAGGTTCATCTCTCTGTAGGTGATGGCTTTGTTATGGAAGGTTTGTGAATCGCTTCCTTTTTGGTGGTTGTAGAATTTAACGGCTCTTTTCTGGATTTTGATAATTAGTGGGTATCGGGCTAATTCTGCTCTGCATGCATTATTTGGTGTTTTACGTTGTACACGCAGGATATTTTTGCAGAATTCTGCGTGCAGGGTCTCAATTTGGTGTTTGTCCCATTTTGTGAAGTCTTGGTTGGTGAGCGGACCCCAGACCTCTCTCTCTCTCTCTCTCTCTCTCTCTCTCTCTCTCTCTCTCTCACTCTGTCTCTCTCCCCTCTCTCTCTCTCTCTCTCTGTCTCTCTCTCTCTCTCTGTCTCTCTCTCTCTCTCTCTCTCTCTCTCTCTCTCTCTCTCTCTCTCTCTCTCTCTGTCTCTCTCTCTCTCTCTCTCTGTCTCTCTCTCTCTCTCTGTCTCTCTCTCTCTCTCTCTCCCTTCTCTCTCTCTCTCTCTCTCTATCTCCCCCTTCTCTCTCTCTCTCTCTCTCTCTCTCTCTCTCTCTCTCTCCCCCCTTCTCTCTCTCTCTCTCTCCACATTCTCCCACAATCCTCCGTCTTGTCTTGGCAGGAATTTATTTTATAGTATCTGTGATTGTGTCATTTCCAATGTAGAGCCACTTTTCTGATGTCATTGTAAAATCAGTAACACTGAAAGTAGGTCACGGTACTACTGCCACGGGTTACGGTGAGGCACTGTAGCTGACAGCTCAACCAACCTTTTCATGGCAAGATACACATTGGAATGCATATTAATACTGCCTCGGATTATGGTGAGGTACTGACAGCTCAACCAATCTTTTCATGGCAAGATACACATTGGAATGCATATTAATACTGCCTCGGATTATGGTGAGGTACTGACAGCTCAACCAACCTTTTCATGGCAAGATACACATTGGAATGTGTATCTACATAGCCGTCTTTGTATCAAAGATAATTGTGTAGTCTAGAGCGATTTCCTAGGTTAGCTAGCCAGCTATTGTCGTTCTTTTAACGCAACTTAACGTAATCAACACTGCTAGCTAGCCAGCTAGCCCCGAATAGCAGCACAGTAGAAACTATTACACTCAACGGAACGACTTGATTAGTGTAGTGTCAACAACGCAGCCACTGCCAGCTAGCCTACATAGTCAACAACGCAGCCTCTGCCAGCTAGCCTACTTCAGCAGTACTGTATCATTTTAATCATTTTAGTCAATAAGATTCTTGCTACGTAAGCTTAACTTTCTGAATCTTCGAGACGTGTAGTCCACTTGTCATTCCAATCTCCTTTGCATTAGCGTAGCCTCTTGTGTAGCCTGTAAACTATGTGTCTGTCTATCCCTGTTCTCTCCTCTCTGCACAGACCATACAAACGCTCCACACCTCGTGGCCGCGGCCACCCTAATGTGGTGGTCCCAGCGCGCACGACCCACGTGGAGTTCCAGGTCTCCGGTAGCCTCTGGAACTGCCGATCTGCGGCCAACAAGGCAGAGTTTATCTCAGCCTATGCCTCCCTCCAGTCCCTCGACTTCTTGGCACTGACGGAAACATGGATCACCACAGACAACACCGCTACTCCTACTGCTCTCTCTTCGTCTGCCCACGTGTTCTCGCACACCCCGAGAGCTTCTGGTCAGCGGGGTGGTGGCACCGGGATCCTCATCTCTCCCAAGTGGTCATTCTCTCTTTCTCCCCTTACCCATCTGTCTATCGCCTCCTTTGAATTCCATGCTGTCACAGTTACCAGCCCTTTCAAGCTTAACATCCTTATCATTTATCGCCCTCCAGGTTCCCTCGGAGAGTTCATCAATGAGCTTGATGCCTTGATAAGCTCAATTCCTGAGGACGGCTCACCTCTCACAGTTCTGGGCGACTTTAACCTCCCCACGTCTACCTTTGACTCATTCCTCTCTGCCTCCTTCTTTCCACTCCTCTCCTCTTTTGACCTCACCCTCTCACCTTCCCCCTACTCACAAGGCAGGAAATACGCTCGACCTCATCTTTACTAGATGCTGTTCTTCCACTAACCTCATTGCAACTCCCTCCAAGTCTCCGACCACTACCTTGTATCCTTTTCCCTCTCGCTCTCATCCAACACTTCCCACACTGCCCCTACTGGATGGTATCGCGCCGTCCCAACCTTCGCTCTCTCTCCCCCGCTACTCTCTCCTCTTCCATCCTATCATCTCTTCCCTCTGCTAAAACCTTCTACAACCTATCTCCTGATTCTGCCTCCTCAACCCTCCTCTCCTCCCTTTCTGCATCCTTTGACTCTCTATGTCCCCTATCCTCCAGGCCGGCTCGGTCCTCCCTCCCGCCTCCGTGGCTCGACGACTCATTGCGAGCTCACAGAACAGGGCTCCGGGCAGCCGAGCGGAAATGGAGGAAAACCCGCCTCCCTGCGGACCTGGCATCCTTTCACTCCCTCCTCTCTACATTTTCCTCTTCTCTCTCTGCTGCTAAAGCCACTTTCTACCACTCTAAATTCCAATCATCTGCCTCTAACCCTAGGAAGCTCTTTGCCACCTTCTCCTCCCTCCTGAATCCTCCTCCCCCTCCCCCTCCTCCCTCTCTGCAGATGACTTCGTCAACCATTTTGAAAAGAAGGTCGACGACATCCGATCCTCGCTTGCTAAGTCAAACGACACCGCTGGTTCTGCTCACACTGCCCTACCCTGTGCTCTGACCTCTTTCTTCCCTCTCTCTCAGATGAAATCTCGCGTCTTGTGACGGCCGGCCGCCCAACAACCTGCCCGCTTGACCCTATCCCCTCCTCTCTTCTCCAGACCATTTCCGGAGACCTTCTCCCTTACCTCACCTCGCTCATCAACTCATCCCTGACCGCTGGCTACGTCCCTTCCGTCTTCAAGAGAGCGAGAGTTGCACCCTTGAAAAACCTACACTCAATCCCTCCGATGTCAACAACTACAGACCAGTATCCCTTCTTTCTTTTCTCTCCAAAACTCTTGAACGTGCCGTCCTTGGCCAGCTCTCCCGCTATCTCTCTCAGAATGACCTTCTTGATCCATATCAGTCAGGTTTCAAGACTAGTCATTCAACTGAGACTGCTCTTCTCTGTATCACGGAGGCGCTCCGCACTGCTAAAGCTAACTCTCTCTCCTCTGCTCTCATCCTTCTAGACCTATCGGCTGCCTTCGATACTGTGAACCATCAGATCCTCCTCTCCACCCTCTCCGAGTTGGGCATCTCCGCCGCGGCCCACGCTTGGATTGCGTCCTACCTGACAGGTCGCTCCTACCAGGTGGCGTGGCGAGAATCCGTCTCCACACCACGTGCTCTCACCACTGGTGTCCCCCAGGGCTCTGTTCTAGGCCCTCTCCTATTCTCGCTATACACCAAGTCACTTGGCTCTGTCATAACCTCACATGGTCTCTCCTATCATTGCTATGCAGACGACACACAATTAATCTTCTCCTTTCCCCCTTCTGATGACCAGGTGGCGAATCGCATCTCTGCATGTCTGGCAGACATATCAGTGTGGATGATGGATCACCACCTCAAGCTGAACCTCGGCAAGACGGAGCTGCTCTTCCTCCCGGGAAGGACTGCCCGTTCCATGATCTCGCCATCACGGTTGACAACTCCATTGTGTCCTCCTCCCAGAGCGCTAAGAACCTTGGCGTGATCCTGGACAACACCCTGTCGTTCTCAACTAACATCAAGGCGGTGGCCCGTTCCTGTAGGTTCATGCTCTACAACATCCGCAGAGTACGACCCTGCCTCACACAGGAAGCGGCGCAGGTCCTAATCCAGGCACTTGTCATCTCCCGTCTGGATTACTGCAACTCGCTGTTGGCTGGGCTCCCTGCCTGTGCCATTAAACCCCTACAACTCATCCAGAACGCCGCAGCCCGTCTGGTGTTCAACCTTCCCAAGTTCTCTCACGTCACCCCGCTCCTCCGCTCTCTCCCACTGGCTTCCAGTTGAAGCTCGCATCCGCTACAAGACCATGGTGCTTGCCTACGGAGCTGTGAGGGGAACGGCACCTCAGTACCTCCAGGCTCTGATCAGGCCCTACACCCAAACAAGGGCACTGCGTTCATCCACCTCTGGCCTGCTCGCCTCCCTACCACTGAGGAAGTACAGTTCCCGCTCAGCCCAGTCAAAACTGTTCGCTGCTCTGGCCCCCCAATGGTGGAACAAACTCCCTCACGACGCCAGGACAGCGGAGTCAATCACTACCTTCCGGAGACACCTGAAACCCCACCTCTTTAAGGAATACCTAGGATAGGATAAAGTAATCCCTCTCACCCCCTTAAAAGATTTAGATGCACTACTGTTCCACTGGATGTCATAAGGTGAATGCACCAATTTGTAAGTCGCCCTGGATAAGAGCGTCTGCTAAATGACTTAAATGTAAATGTAAATGTAATATTTATACTGCCTCGGAAAATCCTCTTTTTCTTTTTATAGACTCCTGATGTTTTGTTATGTTTTGTTTGTTGTTTCTGATTTTGTTTTTAAATTGGCAATGAATGACACTGGGTGTCTGTTGGAGAGATTCTTCTGGTCTGTGTCTTGGATCTGCTCTGCTTAATGTGGCAAATCACAAGCCATTCTAGATCTGGATCTGCTCTGCTTAACCCTTGTGTGGTGTTCGGGTCTGTGGGACCCATTTTCAATGTTTTACTAAAAGAAAAATGAGACAGTGAATTATTTTGTTTAACCTGAGACTCAATGGCCTTGGCTCATTTTCTGTGAAAATATTTTAAAAAACATTTTCATTGAGGGCACACTGTGAACCCCCCTACACATGTATATTACATGGTGGTGTCCGGGTCCACTGGACCCGAGGGTAATAAAAGTGTGGAAAAGTTTGTGTGTCGGTGAAAACAAGTAAAAATGAAACAAAAATGTTTGCTGCGTTACTTCACTCTGTCTAGTTGCTCGGGAACCAGTGCCTCGGCCGTCTTCGGTGACTCTTGAGGAATGTAGGGAAACCATGGGTGCTCTCGGCCACGGGACCGTCCGGGGACTTCCGGGATGACTTGGAGGCAAGGTGGAATCACTGGACGTGCGAGTGAAATCAAATTTTCTCTCCATCCGTCGTTCCCGCAATCGCCCATCAATGCGGATGGTCAAAGCGATGAGGGAGTCAAGATCCGTGGGTAACTCCTGAGCAGCAAGCTCATCCTTAAACTCCTCTGAGACGCCGTGCAGGGACATGTTGGACAGTTCTTCCTGGTTCCACACACTCTACGATGCCAACGTGCGGTATTCCACCACATAGTCGCCCACTCTGCGGGCGTCCTGCCGGAGCTGGATTAGCTTCCGGGCATTATCTCTCCCGGAGAACGGGGCATCAAAAACACTTTCTCACTTTCTCAACTCTACCACGAACCCCTCCAGACTCACGCACATGGCCGGCTGTTGTTCCCATATGGCGGTAGCCCAGGCGAGAGCCCTCCCAGACATCAGCGTGATGAGGTAGGTTATCTTGGAGCTATCCGAGGGGAAGGAGGAGGGATGAGGCTCGAAAATGTGGGCACACTGAGCTAAAAAATCCCGACGGGTGCTTGGCTCTCCATTACGTGGTTCTGGGGGAGGTAAATGGGGCTCCCGGGAAGGTGGAGTGGCCTCCTGATGGATCCTGAGAGGATCTCTCTCTGCCTCCTGATGGAACCTGAGAGGATGTCTCTCTGATCCTGAGAGGATCTCTCTCTGCCTCCTGATGGATCCTGAGAGGATCTCTGCCTCCTGTCATGACGTTAGCGTTCATGTCCAAAGGATTAGCATTTCAATTGTTATAATTATCAACTGTGTGTCTTATCTCAGTCGACCCCCACTTCCCTTTCGTCCACCAAGCCGCGATGACGGTTTATCCCACTAGGGAAACTCTGCTATCATTTACTTGTAACTATCTACTGTTTGTTATGCATTTCTGTGAATTACTTAGTTAGTAAATACATGATTTTAAGACAATTGATGTATGGATGACTCATAGTGAAGACTGGGTTCGTGCAGATAACCAACAATTTACGATGTTTGGAATGAGACTAACGTCAGGTAAAGAATACGTCCTTAATCGGAAGACTAAGGGATCTGTAACGTCTGTTGGTGGAAGAAGGTGAGGACCAAGGTGCAGCGTGGTACGAGTTCATATTATTTATTCGAAACTGAACAATTAAATGCAAAACAACAAAGAGAACAACCGAAACAGACACAAAAACAGAAAGCAACTACCCACCCCACACAGGTGGGAAAAGGCTACCTAGGTATGGTTCTCAATCAGAGACAATGATAGACAGCTGCCTCTGATTAAGAACCACACCTTTTCCACACTTTTATTACCCTCGGGTCCAGTGGACCCGGCCAAACATAGAAATCCAAAACATAGAAAATGAACATAGAATTCCCCGCTAGTCACACCCCGGCCTAACCAAAATAGAGAATAAAAGCCTCTCTATGGCCAGGGTGTCACGGTTTTCCTTAGGTGAAAGAGAGTCAGACCAAAATGCGGCGTGGCTATTGCGATTCATGTTTAATGAAACAAAGTACACACGAATCAAAAACAATAAACGTAACACGAAAACCGAAACAGCCTAATACTGGTGCAAAGTAACACAGAGACAGTAACAAGGACAATCACCCACAAAACCCAACACCAAACAGGCTACCTAAATATGGTTCCCAATCAGAGACAATGACGAACACCTGCCTCTGATTGAGAACCATATCAGGCCAAACATAGAACTAGACAAACTAGACATGTAACATAGAATGCCCACTCAGATCACACCCTGACCAACCAAAACATAGAAACATACAAAGCAAACTATGGTCAGGGTGTGACACAGGGCGTGACAGGATCAGATATTAAAAGATCTGAAAGTTATATTAGGAAAATTATAATGTTGCAATCTGAATATTTTCCTTGGTGCCCCGAACTTCCTAGTTTATTACAGTTACATGATTAATCAGTTTAATCGCGTAATACTAATTACAGAGTTATTTGATAAAGATTCATCTTCAGTTTAATGATGCCAAAGAAACGACACTCCTGAAGGATCCTGAGAAGATCTCTCTCTGCCTCCTGAAGGATTCTGAGAGGATCTCTCTCTGCTTGTGTCACCCACCACACCACTGCTCTGCATGGCTTGGACCCAATCACAGCCTAATTTCAATGCCAAGTGCCATGAAGTATTTGGCATTTGAGATGTGTGCGTTCTAGAGACCGAGAGTCATGCAATAGTGCAAACAAGGTTTCCTGTAACGTGACTTTTCCATGTACCAGATAATTTTGTGATTTTTCTTTTTGTTTTGACAAATTGTCATCTGATCTACAGACTTTGATTACACAGTGACATTTATCACACTATTCTAGCTATAGCAAGAGAAGTACCATAGATCACAGCGTGAGGAGAGCCAATACAAGCAGGACGAAGTGAAGACACAACGCTGTGATGACAGAGAACATTCTGGAAGGAGATTGCACCCATAGGCTAACACAACACCACTAGGAAGGAATCACTGATTCTTTCAACATCATAATAACTAAGCCATGGCCACGGCGTTCACATACATATTTATCAGCTCTTAACCATTTACATAATCTACCGTCCCTCCTGCACTAGCCATTTACATAATCTACCCTCCCTCCTGCACTAGCCATTTACATAATCTACCCTCCCTCCTGCACTAGCCATTTACATAATCTACCCTCGCTCCTGCACTAGCCATTTACATAATCTACCCCTCCCTCCTGCACTATACATTTACATAATCTACCCTCCCTCCTGCACTAGCCATTTACATAATCTACCCTCCCTCCTGCACTAACCATTTACATAATCTACCCTCCCTCCTGCACTATACATTTACATAATCTACCCTCCCTCCTGCACTAGCCATTTACATAATCTACCCTCCCTCCTGCACTAACCATTTACATAATCTACCCTCCCTCCTGCACTAACCATTTACATAATCTACCCTCCCTCCTTCACTAACCATTTACATAATCTACCCACCCTCCTGCACTAACCATTTACATAATCTACCCTCCCTCCTGCACTAACCATTTACATAATCTACCCACCCTCCTGCACTAACCTGTTACAGTATATAATCTACCTCCGGCACTAGCCTGTTACAGTACATAACATACCTCCTGCACTAACCTGTTACAGTACATAACATACCTCCTGTACTAACCTGTTACAGTACATAACATACCTCCTGCACTAACATGTTACAGTACATAACATACCTCCTGCAGTAACCTGTTACAGTACATAACATACCTCCTGTACTAACCTGTTACAGTACATAACATACCTCCTGTACTAACCTGTTACAGTACATAACATACCTCCTATACTAACCTGTTACAGTACATAACATACCTCCTGTACTAACCTGTTATGTTAAATAATCTACATCCGGCACTAACCTGTTACAGTACATCATCTACCTCCTGCACTAACCTGTTACAGTACATCATCTACCTCCTGTACTAACCTGTTACAGTACATAACATTTATTTATTTATTTTTTATTTCACCTTTATTTAACCAGGTAGGCAAGTTGAGAACAAGTTCTCATTTACAATTGCGACCTGGCCAAGATAAAGCAAAGCAGTTCGACAGATACAACGACACAGAGTTACACATGGAGTAAAACAAACATACAGTCAATAATACAGTATAAAAAAACAAGTCTATATACAATGTGAGCAAATGAGGTGAGAAGGGAGGTAAAGGCAAAAAAAGGCCATGGTGGCAAAGTAAATACAATATAGCAAGTAAAACACTGGATTGGTAGTTTTGCAATGGAAGAATGTGCAAAGTAGAAATAAAAATAATGGGGTGCAAAGGAGCAAAATAAATGAATTAATTAAATACAGTTGAGAAAGAGTTAGTTGTTTGGGCTAAATTATAGGTGGGCTATGTACAGGTGCAGTAATCTGTGAGCTGCTCTGACAGCTGGTGCTTAAAGCTAGTGAGGGAGATAAGTGTTTCCAGTTTCAGAGATTTTTGTAGTTCGTTCCAGTCATTGGCAGCAGAGAACTGGAAGGAGAGGCGGCCAAAGAAAGAATTGGTTTTGGGGGTGACTAGAGAGATAAACCTGCTGGAGCGTGTGCTACAGGTGGGAGATGCTATGGTGACCAGCGAGCTGAGATAAGGGGGGACTTTAACACACCTCCTGTACTAACCTGTTACAGTACATAATCTACCTCCTGTACTAACCTGTTACAGTACATAATCTACCTCCTGCACTAACCTGTTAGACTACATAACATAGCTCCTGTACTAACCTGTTAGACTACATAACATACCTCCTGCACTAACCTGTTACAGTACATAATATACCTCCTGCACTAACCTGTTACAGTACATAACATACCTCCTGCACTAACCTGTTACAGTACATAACATACCTCCTGCACTAACCTGTTACAGTACATAACATACCTCCTGCACTAACATGTTACAGTACATAACATACCTCCTGCAGTAACCTGTTACAGTACATAACATACCTCCTGCACTAACATGTTACAGTACATAACATACCTCCTGCAGTAACCTGTTACAGTACATAATATACCTCCTGTACTAACCTGTTACAGTACATAATATACCTCCTGCACTAACCTGTTACAGTACATAATCTACCTCCTGTACTAACCTGTTATGTTAAATAATCTACCTCCTGTACTAACCTGTTACAGTACATAACATACCTCCAGCACTAACCTGTTACAGTACATAATCTACCTCCTGTACTAACCTGTTATGTTAAATAATCTACCTCCTGCAGTAACCTGTTACAGTACATCATCTACCTCCTGCACTAACCTGTTACAGTACATAACATACCTCCTGTACTAACCTGTTACAGTACATAACATACCTCCTGTACTAACCTGTTACAGTACATAACATACCTTCTGTACTAACCTGTTACAGTACATAATCTACCTCCTGCACTAACCTGTTACAATACATAACATAGCTCCTGTACTAAACTGTTAGACTACATAACATAGCTCGTACCACTCACTTCCGTCATCATGAAGTGCTTTGAGAGACTAGTCAAGGACCATATCACCTCCACCCTACCTGACACCCTAGACCCACTCCAATTTGCTTACCGCCCAAATAGGTCCACAGACGATGCAATCTCAACCACACTGCACACTGCCCTAACCCATCTGGAAAAGAGGAATACCTATGTGAGAATGCTGTTCATCGACTACAGCTCGGCATTTAACACCATAGTGCCCTCCAAGCTCGTCATCAAGCTCGAGACCCTGGGTCTCGACCCCGCCCTGTGCAACTGGGTACTGGACTTTCTGACGGGCCGCCCCCAGGTGGTGAGGGTAGGCAACAACATCTCCACCCCGCTGATCCTCAACACTGGGGCCCCACAAGGGTGCGTTCTGAGCCCTCTCCTGTACTGCCTGTTCACCCACGACTGCGTGGCCATGCACGCCTCCAACTCAATCATCAAGTTTGCAGACGACACAACAGTGGTAGGCTTGATTACCAACAACGACGAGACGGCCTACAGGGAGGAGGTGAGGGCCCTCGGAGTGTGGTGTCAGGAAAATAACCTCACACTCAACGTCAACAAAACTAAGGAGATGATTGTGGACTTCAGGAAACAGCAGAGGGAACACCCCCCAATCCACATCGATGGAACAGTAGTGGAGAGGGTAGTAAGTTTTAAGTTCCTCGGCGTACACATCACAGACAAACTGAATTGGTCCACCCACACAGACAGCATCGGCTTGTCACCAAAAGCACTCACAAACTTCTACAGATGCACAATCGAGAGCATCTTGGCGGGCTGTATCACCGCCTGGTACGGCAACTGCTCCGCCCACCACCGTAAGGCTCTCCAGAGGGTAGTGAGGTCTGCACAACGCATCACCGGGGGCAAACTACCTGCCCTCCAGGACACCTACACCACCCGATGTCACAGGAAGGCCATAAAGATCATCAAGGACAACAACCACCCGAGCCACTGCCTGTTCACCCCGCTATCATCCAGAAGGCGAGGTCAGTACAGGTGCATCAAAGCTGGGACCGAGAGACTGAAAAACAGCTTCTATCTAAAGGCCATCAGACTGTTAAACAGCCACCACTAACATTGAGTGGCTGCTGCCAACACACTGACTCAACTCCAGCCACTTTAATAATGGGAATTGATGGGAAATGATGTAAAATATATCACTAGCCACTTTAAACAATGCTACCTAATATATAATGTTTACATACCCTACATTATTCATCTCATATGTATACATATATACTGTACTATATATCATCTACTGCATTCTTATGTAATACATGTATCACTAGCCACTTTAACTATGCCACTTTGTTTACATACTCATCTCATATGTATATACTGTACTCAATACCATCTACTGTATCTTGCCTATGCCGCTCTGTACCATCACTCATTCATGTATCTTTATGTACATATTCTTTATCCCTTTACACTTGTGTGTATAAGGTAGTAGTTTTGGAATTGTTAGGTAGATTACTCATTGGTTATTACTGCATTGTCGGAACTAGAAGCACAAGCATTTCGCTACACTCGCATTAACATCTGCTAACCATGTGTATGTGACAAATACATTTGATTTGATTTGAACAGGGAGAACAGAGAGAACAGAGAGAACAGGGAGAACACGGAGAACAGGGAGAACAGAGAGAACAGGGAGAACACGGAGAACAGGGAGAACAGAGAGTAACGAGAGAACAGAGAGAACAGGGAGAACAGGAAGAACAGAGAGAACAGGGAGAACAGGAAGAACAGAGAGAACAGGGAGAACAGAGAGAACAGAGAGAACAGAGAGAACAGAGAGAACAGGAAGAACAGAGAGAACAGGGAGAACAGGGAGAACAGAGAGAACATGGAGAACAGAGAGAACAGGGAGAACAGAGAGAACACGGAGAACAGGGAGAACAGAGAGAACAGGGAGAACACAGAGAACAGGGAGAAGAGGGAGAACAGAGAGAACACGGAGAACAGGGAGAACAGGAAGAACAGAGAGAACAGGGAGAAGAGGGAGAACAGAGAGAACAGAGAGAACAGAGAGAACGACATGGCTGCCAATGTGATGCAACCAGGGCCGACGCGGATGGCGGTTACTCATGTACAGGACATAAAGACGTCCTTTGAACTGTTCAAAAGAAGAACCCTACGCTGGCCACTTGGGTTATTCTTCAACATCTTGGACATCTCGGCGTACAACACGTTTGTCATCTGGATGGCGTTGAACTCAGATAGGAACAGAGGGAAGCTCCAGAGGAGACGGCTCTTTCTAGAGGAGCTGGGAAAGGCCTTGGTTAGACCTCAACTCCAGAGGAGACGGCTCTTTCTCGAGGAGCTGGGCAAGGCATTGGTAAGACATCAAATCCAGAGGAGGCAACATATCCCAAGGACCCCTGCTTCTGCAGCCATCGTGAGGATGATTCAGGAGGAGGATGCTGGTGCCCTATCCTCCCCATCCGCCCCGACCATCAACTCCAATACAGGAAGTGTGAGTGATGTTGTTGCATGTGTGTGTGTCTGACTCTCCTACCTTGGCCTGATGAACGCACAGACACATTGCCTAATGTAATTATATATGTGAGTGAGATGTTAATAAAATTCCTGAACTAAGTGTTTTCATCATTCTAGATTTGTAACCGGTAGTAACAAGAAGAAACGCTGCAATGTGTGTGGACCAAAGAAGGACAGGAAGACACAGTACACATGCATCACGTGCAAGAAATACATTTGCCTACACACACACACACACACACACACAGTAAAACTCTGTCCCTCATGTGGTGTGCAGACCGGCCTTCATTTGTGTTCAATGGGGCTCATTTATTATTATTATTTTTTTCTTATTTATTATTTTCATAAAATACTGTTTGTAAAATGTGTCCGTCCAATTTGTTCAGTTCAAAGCAATAAACATCAATGGTGATAAACCTTGTTTCATTTATATTTGTTCAAGATTAACATAATTTATTCCACCCATGTCTTGATTATCATACATTTTTTGTTTATAGAAATCACATTTTATACCATTTTTTTTATTTTTAAATAGCACTGTTATTGATGAATGTGATCTAGCAGGCAAATTGGAAATTATAGAAAAAAAGGTATGGTGTCTCTATTGCTTGTAATTGATATAAGTCAACATCTAAGTATTAAGTATTTTTTTTTAACGTAAATTGTTATGGCTGTATAGTTGTAAAAACCCAATAACGTTGTGGGTCCATCAGACCCGTGAATAACAACAACATTGAACACCACACAGGGATTAAATAATCAGACATGAAAACAAGTCTTTACAATATGTGTCCCCCCTGTTAAATGTAGCGATCCTTTAAGATGATTTTAAGGACGACAATTCAAAGGAAAGGTACTACAATGTGAACACCCAATCACACCCCTATAAATCAGAAGGATAATCTGTATTAAAAGATTCACACTGTAGAAGAATGCCATTTGTCCATGCACTGTAAAACAGTGTTTTTATTGTGCACCGGATGTACTATACTGTCCTCGAGTCTCAGAGTCATGTTATAATCATTTTATTGATATATATATATATAATCAATCTCTGTAATACAATATATAATAACATTTTAAATTAGATACATTTACTAAAATAGTTCATCTAAAAACAAAAAGATAATACCCCCCCCCCCCCCAAATATAGACATGATGAAAAGCAGACGTTATAATCTATAGTTCTTTATTTACTTCTGCAGATAACATATATGGCAATCATGCTTTTTTTCTTCATATAACACCATCTAAAGACATTTATTATATATTTTATTTTTTACGTAGAATATTTTACATTTAGGCCCATGAAACTGGTAGAAATATACAAAACAAGATTCTTTTGACTAGACGAGTGTATATATATATTATTATTTAATTATTTAATTTTATTTAATTATCATACTACTGTCATTATTGCAATTGTATTATTTTACATAGCAGAAATATACTGTATGTGGTTTAGTTTCTGAGAGAATCATATTATTGCAGAAAACAAGATTTTTTCTTCAACATGTAGACATATCATATCGTACGGACAATTCACAGAGGCCACAGTTACGCGTATAACACAGAGTTTTACAACATCGTTTGAAGACAGAAAACTGCAGTATGGTAACTTTATACAAAATGAATGGAACCCTTATTCATTGCACATTTTAGTTATATAATCTTTGCAGAGACCAAAATGACTCATTGAAACCAGATCCTTGTCATTTGTAGCTGCCATGGAAACAAACTAGTTGATATCTTATAGAAATACATATTTGATCATTTTGTGGAATTAATATATAATCAAACTAAATATATTTATACATATACTGTACATATATTAATCTATTTCTATATATATTGCCAAACAACTTGATAATTCATATGTTTCGTCTTTCAATTTTTAAAAAACAAACAAGGTATATTTTCAGTAATAATATTGTTGTTGGTTTCTGGTCAGGTTAGGTTATAGTCCATCGATAAGGTTTCTCTCTCAGATCATGCCATTGGAAACCTGTACAGTCATAACAACAGACTATGGCTATTAACAGAGCCATATATTTAAACAGTTAGAATTTTCAATAATTGTTCTAATTCTACACATTAATTTAGATGGCATTGTTTAAATATTACCCATGTAATGTTAAAGGAGAGTTAACATGGCCGTTATAGAATGTTGTAGTGTCATGTTAATGGAGTTCTAACATGGCTGTTATAGAATGTTGTAGTGTCATGTTAATGGGGTTCTAACATGGCTGTTATAGAATGTTGTAGTGTCATGTTAATGGGGTTCTAACATGGCTGTTATAGAATGTTGTAGTGTCATGTTAATGGGGTTCTAACATGACTGTTATAGAATGTTGTAGTGTCATGTTAATGGGGTTCTAACATGACTGTTATAGAATGTTGTAGTGTCATGTTAATGGGGTTCTAACATGACTGTTATAGAATGTTGTAGTGTCATGTTAATGAGCTCTAACATGGCTGTTATAGAATGTTGTAGTGTCATGTTAATGGGGTTCTAACATGGCTGTTATAGAATGTTGTAGTGTCATGTTAATGGGGTTCTAACATGGCTGTTATAGAATGTTGTAGTGTCATGTTAATGGGGTTCTAACATGACTGTTATAGAATGTTGTAGTGTCATGTTAATGGGGTTCTAACATGACTGTTATAGAATGTTGTAGTGTCATGTTAATGGGGTTCTAACATGACTGTTATAGAATGTTGTAGTGTCATGTTAATGAGGTTCTAACATGGCTGTTATAGAATGTTGTAGTGTCATGTTAATGGAGTTCTAACATGGCTGTTATAGAATGTTGTAGTGTCATGTTAATGGGGTTCTAACATGACTGTTATAGAATGTTGTAGTGTCATGTTAATGGAGTTCTAACATGACTGTTATAGAATGTTGTAGTGTCATGTTAATGGAGTTCTAACATGACTGTTATAGAATGTTGTAGTGTCATGTTAATGAGGTTCTAACATGGCCGTTATAGAATGTTGTAGTGTCATGTTAATGGGGTTCTAACATGGCTGTTATAGAATGTTGTAGTGTCATGTTAATGGGGTTCTAACATGACTGTTATAGAATGTTGTAGTGTCATGTTAATGGGGTTCTAACATGACTGTTATAGAATGTTGTAGTGTCATGTTAATGGGGTTCTAACATGGCTGTTATAGAATGTTGTAGTGTCATGTTAATGGAGTTCTAACATGGCTGTTATAGAATGTTGTAGTGTCATGTTAATGGGGTTCTAACATGGCTGTTATAGAATGTTGTAGTGTCATGTTAATGGGGTTCTAACATGGCTGTTATAGAATGTTGTAGTGTCATGTTAATGGGGTTCTAACATGACTGTTATAGAATGTTGTAGTGTCATGTTAATGGGGTTCTAACATGGCTGTTATAGAATGTTGTAGTGTCATGTTAATGGGGTTCTAACATGGCTGTTATAGAATGTTGTAGTGTCATGTTAATGGGGTTCTAACATTACTGTTATAGAATGTTGTATTGTCAAGTTAATGCATCATATTGCAGAAACCTCATCTCTCTAAATACATGGCTCTGGCTTCGACTAGAATGACTGACTAACTGACTGACTGGTGTAAGGAAGGAAAGTCTTCGTTCACAACTCTCATCACGGTAGTTTCAGTAGATCATTTGGTCGCTTTTCACGGCTGTTCCTGAGGAGTTGGACACTAAATGTGGTAAACATGATTGCAGTAAAACAATATATCTGGGTTATTAGGAGTTGTTAGACAATCACTGCTCAAATGCTGCTTCTGTAGTAATACTTCTTATTGTACCCTGTTCTCTGCAGCAACGGTATGTGAGGGATGCTTCTCATTTCGGTTTGTAAATCTAGAGCTAATCCCTTCTCACCAGCGTATGCTTTTGGTCCGTCTCACTCTCACATACAAAAAAACATCCTACAGAGGATTCTAAAAACAAGTTATAGGACACATAGAAAATTATTGTTCTTTAGAAAACAAAGATACAATTAAAACAGTCTCTCGTATGTAACGGTAATCTGCGTTGTTTTGTAACAGGTACTTCAGTCATGTCACGCCAGATGGTCTGAGATCCATACCGGCCTTGTGCTTTTCAAATGGTTAATATACATGTATGTGATAATATTATTTAAAAGATATGGACATTTGCCTTGCAGGTTGCACTTTCCCATAATGGTCATCGCTTATGATTGGTCAATATTCAATTCCACTATGCAATTTTCATATTGAGTTAATTTGTCGACTTTAAAACATTGTTTTTTTTTCTGTATTTCTTTCATACGGATTTTAATGTGTATCTTTCCTTTTCACAATCAGAGCTATAGCAACGTAAAGAAAGGACACTGACACTGACACGTCCGAAACCTCAATAATGATTTCAAATTGATATTATTTGTTTAATTATTATTATACATTTTTTTTTTTAACTCTTGTTTGGGGTCTCAAATTACTGTTGAGAATTAGAATAGAATAACTGAAACTTGGTTGTGCATCAGCAGTTTCTCTCTTGTTATGTGTCAGTAAACCATGCCTCCATCCAAGGTTGTTATGCAAGTAAAGTCTTACCATGTAAGAAAATATATAATAAATCAGGTGTGATGGAAACAGGAAGTTTCAGTCCAATTTGTATAAATGACGATAGATCATCTCTTCGTTCGACACGGTGGGATGTTTTTTTAGTGTCTGTAAAATGTGTTTTGTGAGAAATGGTGGGTGGAAATCACTTTGATGCTCAAATATTTATATAATAACCATCCTATTGAAGTAAATTTGGAGTCACGCGATGATATGGTGTGTGGTCCTCCCCACTACGACTCAGGGAAAGCATGCAGTGTATTAGGCTTGATATTAAATAAAGGACGATGAACTTCACAGGGTGGTGAAAGATGATCTTGATGCTCCCTTTCTATTAAATATCCGGGGTCTTATTCTGGTGACGTGATGATCGATGCTCGACTGCTGTTTGACAAAATAAAAAATATTCTCGCTATTATCCATAACGAATCTCATTATGTAGATTAGCCCCACACTGCATCTGTCGTTGGTAGAGTTGAAAATGCAATGGAAACGTTAGTTGTTTGTTTAAAAGTCGGTACAGGAAAACTGGAACGCAAAAGTGTATTTTTATGTGCACTATTCTATTTCACACTGATTGTTTCATCCGTTACAAGTCTATTAGGTGGAAACACGGGTGTGAAAATGTGCATATTTTCTTTATGTGTGACAGTCACTCAATTATCCCAATTCAGTTAAACCTTTTTAGATTGGTTAATTAGTCTATTTACTCATCTAAACGTGTAGTAATCATGGCTGAATTACCGACAGGGCATGCAGGGCACATTCCCAGGGGGCCTTGACCTCCAGGGGGCCTTGACCTCCAGGGGGCCTTGACCTCCAGGGGGCATTGACCTCCAGGGGGCATTGACCTCCAGGGGGCATTGACCTCCAGGGGGCCTTGACCTCCAGGGGGCCTTGACCTCCAGGGGGCCTTGACCTCCAGGGGCCTTGATCTCCAGGGGTCTTGACCAGGGGGCATTGACCTCCAGGGGGCCTTGACCTCCAGGGGGCCTTGACCTCCAGGGGGCCCCAATTATTTGATTTGTTCACGCGCTCAGATATCATATTAACATGGCAAAATGTGTAGAATTGCAGGTCATTAATTAGCTATAAAACTGCAAAAAAAACTATATTTGTTGACTATTGTTAATGAAATAGTTTTTTCTGCTGTGAGATACCTCTGTACGTATTCCATTATATATTTTTTTTAAATCCTGGTGCTGAGTTAATGTGAGTTAATGTGTCGCGGCTAATTGTATAGCTAACAGGCTATGTGTTTGTAGATCCGCTGAGGTGAAGGAAGCTACAATAACCAATGTGATAACGACTGAAGTCATTCCCCCCCACCCCACCCACCCTCCCCTTCCAGACGCACTAAAACCCAGACCCTGGCTACGGCTCGGTTTTACAATAACTTAATTTTTTCATAGATGAATTAAGTTAATATTAGCACGTTAGTGTTGAATCACATTGGGCCTCCAAATTTAAATTATAATTCAAAATTATAGTATTTTCTAGGTAACAATCTTAGAAAGACTAACATGTTTGCATATGAAACACAAAACTATCACAATAACAGCTGTTTGACTTTCTTATTTCTGTTGACAAAACAAATGAAAAAACAAATAAATAAAAATAAATGAAAAGTAAAATGAAAAGTAAAATGTAATCAGGTTGGTCACGTTTCCCCTGGAGGTAGGTGATTAGATATCAGACATGGAAGGTCTTATCTGCCTCCCAAATGACACCCTATTCCCTATATAGTGCACTACTTTTAACCAGGGCCTATATTAGGTAGTAGTCCATATGGGCCCTGGTCAAAAGTAGTGCACTATATATAGAATAGGATTCCATTTGGGAATGCATCCCTTGGTTGTGCTTCACCTTGATTACGTTGTTTTCTGCAAAGAGTTGGCCTCGGAGACAGGCTGAATACAACAGGGTTTAGATGTAAGCCTCTTCAGTGGCTGCTGCCGGTGTCTGCTCAGGGCCGTTCTCCTGGCGTTCTCCTCTCACCATCATCGGGGGTTGGATCATTATCCGCAGACGCTGTAACGTGCGAGAGAACGATACGTGCAGAATACGTCAGACATCTTTTTAGGCTGTAAGTTACAACATTAACATGCTATATGCAGATGCCGTGAGGAAATGATATGTTTGCACATCTTCATGCTTTCACATCGCTGGTAATACATTGTATCACGCACTAGATAGCTAGCTGGCATCCGTGTCTGTAAGATCGAGCCTTTCCGCCGGGTGCCTGGCACACACAAACCAAGGAATTGATTGCTACAATTTAAGCAATCGAGATCGCACTGACTGACACAAAAAGGGCGGACAGCTGCTCCTCTCGTTGCCATTGACGACCGCAGCGCTCCATCCTTGACAACACCAGAACCAGCAATTACTGTTCCTTTCACTGCAAGCTGCAAGCTCAACAGACGTAGCGGCATGGGACTGACCAGCCTCACATTCCTTTCTGTGACCTTCTCAACAGACGAAGCGTCATGGGACCGACCAGCCTCACATTCCTTTCTGTGACCTTCTCAACAGACGAAGCGTCATGGGACCGACCAGCCTCACATTCCTTTCTGTGACCTTCTCAACAGACGAAGCGTCATGGGACCGACCAGCCTCACATTCCTTTCTGTGACCTTCTCCTTCAACAGACGAAGCGTCATGGGACCGACCAGCCTCACATTCCTTTCTCCTTCTCAACAGACGAAGCCATGACCTTCTCAACAGACGAAGCGTCATGGGACCGACCAGCCTCACACTCCTTTCTCCTTCTCAACAGACGAAGCGTCATGGGACCGACCAGCCTCACACTCCTTTCTCCTTCTCAACAGACGAAGCGTCATGGGACCGACCAGCCTCACACTCCTTTCTCCTTCTCAACAGACGAAGCGTCATGGGACCGACCAGCCTCACACTCCTTTCTCCTTCTCAACAGACGAAGCGTCATGGGACCGACCAGCCTCACACTCCTTTCTCCTTCTCAACTGAACGTCTATGTGTATACATGTATCTTAATTTGATCACTCTGTTGTTACAGATAATTTTTAAATGAGCTTTGTGATTTTCATAAAGTGACTGAAAATCTGCAGTTGTCTTTCCCTCATTTGATCTCATATCTAAATTACAGCCTATTGAAACTAATTTACGTTAGCAATGATCACTTTCAACTTATCTCTCTCTCTCTCTCTCTCTCTGTCTCTCTCTCTCTCTCTCTCTCTCTCTCTCTCTCTCTCTCTCTGTCTCTCTCTCTCTCTCTCTCTCTGTCTCTCTCTCTCTCTCTCTCTCTCTCTCTCTCTCTCTGTCTATCTCTCTCTCTCTCTCTCTCTCTCTCTCTCTCTCTCTCTCCATCTCTCCCGTCTCTCTCTCTCTGTCTATCTCTCTCTCTGTCTATCTCTCTCTCTCTCTCTCTATCTCTCTCTCTCTCTCTCTCTCTCTCTCTCTCTCTCTCTGTCTCTCTGTCTCTCTATATCTCTCTCTCTCCATCTCTCTCTCTCTGTCTCTCTCTCTTTATCTCTCTCTCTCTGTCTCTCTCTCTCTCTCAAGACTAATGTCTTGCAAAAAAATACATTATCGCCAACATTTTGCTATCCTCAAACTTTTCTTTTAGAATGTCTGTGAGAACCAACGATTATTTATACGGATTCATATAAAAACAGTAATCGCCAAGAGCAATATTCCCAACTAATTTTGGATTAAGTGCCATACCATCTATTTAAAATTGTACAAAACCCCACAGCCTGTGACAAACTCTCTGCTGCAGGCAGATCTCTTTCTGAGACGCACGCTATGGTTATCTCCAGAAGAGTTGTTGGACATAAAATGGTCGCCTTTAAGTCGACTCTTTGTACACAGTATGTGAGGAGAGCACTTGAAATGTCAGGATAGTTGGTTCGATTCCCGGGACCACCCATAGGAAAATAATTTAGGCACGCATGACTGTAAGTGACTTTGGAAAAAAGTGTCTGCTAAATGGGACATATATATATACCTTCAGGAAGAATTTTACATTTTAACACATTTTGTTGTGTCATAAAAATATGGATTGAATTTAGATTTTGTTTCACAATACTCTAAAATGTCAAAGTGGAATAATTTTTTAGACATATTTACAAATTAATTAAAATATGAAAAACTGAAATGTCTTGAGTCAATAAGTATTCAGTCACATAATGAGTTACATGGACTCACTCTGTGTGCAATAAAAAAATAGTGTTTAACATGCTTTTTGAATGTCAACATCATCTCTGTACCCAATACATACAATTATCTGTGTCAGTGCTCTCAGTCGAGCAGTGAATTTCAAACACAGATTCAACCACAAAGGCGTAAAATAAAAAGCAGACATTGAATTTCCCTTTCAGTATGGTGAAGTTGTTAATTACACTTTGGTTGGTGTATCAATTACAACCAGTCACTACAAAGATACAGGAGTCCTTCCTAACTCAGTTGCCGGAGAGGAAGGAAACTGCTCAGGGATTTCACAATGAGGCTAATGGTGACTTTAAAACAGTTACAGAGTTTAATGGCTGTGATAGGAGAAAACTGAGGATGGATCAACAACATTGTAGTTACTCCACAATACTAACCTAAATGACAGAGTTTAATGGCTGTGATAGGAGAACACTGAGGATGGATCAACAACATGGTAGTTACTCCACAATACTAACCTAAATGACAGAGTAAAAAGAAGGAGGCCTGTTTATAATAAAAACATTCCAAAACATGCATCCTGTTTGCAACAAGGCACTAAATACTGATGCAAAACATGTGGCAAAGAAATTAACTGTATGTCCTGAATACAAAGTGTTATGTTTGGAGCAGCACATTACTGGCTGCATCACGTTATGGGTATGCTTGTCATCGGCGAGAACTAGGGAGATTTTGAAGAATATAAAGAAATGGAGCTAAGCACAAGCAAAATCCTAGTGGAAAACCTAGTTCAGTCTGCTTTCCTACAGACGCTGGGAGACAAATTCACCTTTCAGCAGGACAATAATCTAAAACACAAGGCCAAATATACACTTTAGTTGCTTAACAAGACAAAATTGAATGTTCCTGAGTGGCCTAGTTACAGTTTTGACTTAAACCGGCTTGAAAATATATGGCGAGACTTGAAAATGGCTGTCTAGCAATGATCAATAATCGACTTGACAGAGCTTGAAGAATTAAAAGAATAATGTGCAAATACTGTACAATCCAGGTGTGGAAAGCTCTTTAGAGACTTACCCAGAAAGACTCACAGCTGTAATGACTCTTAGAGACTTACCCAGAAAGACTCACAGCTGTAATCACTCTTAGAGACTTACCCAGAAAGACTCACAGCTGTAATGACTCTTAGAGACTTACCCAGAAAGACTCACAGCTGTAATCACTCTTAGAGACTTACCCAGAAAGACTCACAGCTGTAATCACTGCCAAAGGTGTTTCTAATAAAGTGCTGACTTAAGGGTGTGAAAACTTATGTATTCAAGATATATTAGTGTTTATTTTTCACTTTGACATTCCAGAGTATTTCGTTGACCAAAAAAAAAAGACAATTTAATCAATTTTAATCCAACCTTGAAACACAACAAAATGTGTAAAATGAGTACTTTCTGAAGGTGATTGTCAGCAGCTGAGGAAGACAGAAGGTGATGCGTTACCTCTTTGTAATCCCCCTTGAGGTTGAGGAACATATAGACCATGTATCCAGGTATCAGGAGCATGGAGGACAACGCCATGCACCAACCTACTCCCTGTCCCCAGGCCGGGAACACGTAGTTGTTCATGGTGAGAGGAACCATCTGGACAGCACTGAACAGGAACACTGAACACAGAACAACCTGGTCAAACACTCAGAACCATCTGGAAGACTGAACAGGAACAACCCTGGTCACAACACAATCAGAACCATCTGGACAGCACTGAACAGGAACACTCCCTGGAAGACAGAACAACCTGGTCACAACACAATCAGAACCATCTGGACAGCACTGAACAGGAACACTCCCTGGAAGACAGAACAACCTGGTCACAACACAATCAGAACCATCTGGACAGCACTGAACAGGAACACTCCCTGGAACACAGAACAACCTGGTCACACCACAATCAGAACCATCTGGAACAGAACAGAACACTCCCTGGAACACAGAACAACCTGGTCACAACACAATCAGAACCATCTGGACAGCACTGAACAGGAACACTCCCTGGAACACAGAACAACCTGGTCACAACACAATCAGAACCATCTGGACAGCACTGAACAGGAACACTCCCTGGAAGACAGAACAACCTGGTCACAACACAATCAGAACCATCTGGACAGCACTGAACAGGAACACTCCCTGGAAGAGAAGACAGAAGAACAACCTGGTCAGAACACAATCAGAACCATCTGGACAGCACTGAACAGGAACACTCCCTGGAACACAGAACAACAACCTGGTCACAACACAATCAGAACCATCTGGACAGCACTGAACAGGAACACTCCCTGGAACACAGAACAACAACCTGGTCACAACACAATCAACCACAATGGAGAAAAAAAGCTTTAGGGCTTAATTGTGTTTTCATCCTGGATAATGTAACGTTGTATCTGGCTAGAACGGACTACTACCTTCCATTGTCTAATACAATTAACCAATCAAAGTCACCTTGTTACATCACAAACACAACACCAAGGATGAAGGAATATGGAGGGTTATTAATGACAAAAATATGTTGTATAATTTGGTTTTACAGCCCTCCATAGAAAAACACCATGGAGTTCATTTGACAACTCTATACTTTGTGGTAGACAATTGAATGCTTTACATTGATTTGTAAATTAACTTTATGTCCTGAATACAACGTGTTATGGTTGGGGAAAATCCAACACAACACATTACTGGCTGCATCATGTTATGGGTATGCTTGTCATTAGGAATAGGGAGTGTCTGTACTCCTGTTCATCCATGACTGCGTGGCCATGCACGCTTCTAACTCTGTCATCAAGTTTGCAGACGACACAACAGTAGTAGGCTTGATTACCAACAATGACGAGACGGCCTACAGGGAGAAGGTCAGGGCCCTGGAAGAGTGGTGCCGGGAAAATAACCTCTCACTCAACGTCAACAAACCAAAAAGAGCTGATCATGGACTTCAGGAAACAGCGGAGGGAGCACCCCCATATCCACATTGACGGGACCGCAGTGGAGAAGGTGGAAAGCTTCAAGTTCCTCAGCGTATACATCACTGACAAACTGAAATGGTCCACCCACACAGACAGCCTCAGAAGGCTAAAGAATTTGGCACCTAAAACCCTCACAAAACTTATACAGACGCACAATTGAGAGCATCCTGTCGGGCTATATCACAGCCTGGTACGGCAACTGCACCAACCGCAACCACATGGCTCTCCAACGTGATGCGTTGGGCAAACTACCTGCCTTCCAGGACACCTACAGCACCCACCTTCAAAGGAAGGCGAAAAAGATAATCAGGGACAACAGCCACCCGAGCCACTACCCATTCACCCCGTTATCATCCAGAAGGCGAGGTCAGTACAGGTGCATTAAAACTGGGACAGAGAAACTGAAAAACAGTTTCTATCTCAAGGCCATCAGACTGTTAAATAGTCATCACTAGCACATTAGAGTCTGCTGCCCTATATACATAGACTTGAAATCACTGGCCACTTTATTAACTAGTCACTTTAATAATGTTTACATACCTTGCATTACTCATCTCATATGTATATACTGTATTCTATTCTACTGTATCTTAGCCTATGCCGCTCCGACATTGCTTGTCTATGCTTGTGTATATATTATTCATTCCATTCATTTACTTAGATTTGTGTGTATTGTTGTGGAATTGTTATATTACTTGTTAGATATTACTCCACTGTTGGAGCTAGAAACACAAGCATTTCGCTACACCTCGCAATAACATCTGCTAAACACGTGTTTGTGACCAATAACATTTGATTTCATTTGATGTTTAATGCTCTAGTTTGAGAATGTTGAAAGACAGAGAAAGGGGAAGAGATATATATAGAGAGAGAGAAGAGAGAGAGAGAAAGAGAGATAGAGAAGAAGAGAGAGTACTTACAGCCACGATGAGAGGAGTGAACACGACCCAACACAGCTTCCACCACAGGCAGGGCCTAAAGCCAATCATCTCCTCAATGTTGGCAAGGAACTTATCAGCACCTGCAACATATGCAAGACAGGAAGCAAGTAGGTTAAAGGTGCTGTGATGGAAGACAAGTACCTGCACTCATTGGAAGCAGATTTTGGAATTTGGATTTTGACAACACCAACACCCAAACCTTTTACATAGACTATTACATTGAGAAGGCCCCAACCTCTTTGTACATCAGTCAGGTTAGCGACGTCACCGTAGCTCTAACAGGAAGTGAGGTAACCGACTCACCGTAGAACCAGGATATGGAGACACACTCGAAGAAGACCAGGAAGAGCAGGCACATTCCACTGGCAGAATAGTAGTCAAACAGCTTGAACACGTACAGCCCACCCTATTGGACGAGAAGAGAACAGAGAAAGACTGTTGGATACAGGTTCCCAAGTGGAGAGAGAACGAGACCAGCAAGACGGGGAGTCATGGGGGGGGGGGATATAGAGGATAGGAGATAGAACGACTGAGATGTGATGTAAACTGGTGACGCGGAATAATGTGAGGGATGAGAGCACCAGTGGTGGTAGCTGGTGGAGGGTCACTGACCCTAGCTGCCTGCCTGTCTCCCTGGGAATCTTCAGGGCCCTGGAGCCCGGCGCTAGGGAAGGGTGGAGGGAGATGAAACGCTAGACTGGTACTGCAGAGCTGAGGTGAACAACTGATTAGGCCGATTGTTTCAATCCAAGAGGGATGCAGACATTAATCTCCAGTGACAGATGTGATAATGCTGTGAAGAGCGGTGAAGTAGGGTAGAGAGTGGTGGGTAGTGTTTCATACAAGCAGAGGACTGGAGGGGGGGGTGACTGGAAGCATTCAGTGATCCTGTCAGTGGCCACGCTATATCGGTACAGGTTTCAGGAGGAGAGTTATTGACCTCAGAGTTTGGGATGTGGAGCTTGAGAAGACATCATCATTTTCCCTGGTTTGATCCTGTGAAAGAGTCCAGGGCAGGGGAGGAGGGGGGAGGAGGGGGGGGGGGTCGAGGAGATGAAGCCGTTAGGGAGAAATAACATCAACTGATCAGATACAGGGATGTCAACACAGCCTGTAAAGAAATTATATTGGAGAAAAATAACATGGAATGTTAAGGGACTTAAAGGTTTGATATTAACTTCTTTAGGTATAGTGGGCAGCATTATCACTTTTGGATAAATAGTGTGCCCAAATTCAATTTCCTGCTACTCATGCTAAGAATATAAGATATGCATATTATTAGTAGATTTGGATAGAATGTTTGCATCATGTCTGTGAGTATAACAGAACTTATGTAGCAGGCAAAACCCTGAGGACTAACCATTCAGAATTGTTATTTTTTTAGGTCTCTGTTTGTTCACTGAGTTCTCATTGGCAAACGATACAGCTTCCACTGGATGTCCCCAGTCTTTGGAATTTGGTTGAGGTTATTCATTTGTGCAATGAAGAAGTAGGGCCAACTAGAAACTGCGTAACACTGTTGAGAGTTGCTTAAGACTTGAAAAGTAGCTTGGTTTGTTGTGTTCCTGTATTGAACACAGATAGACCCGTCTTCAATTTGATCGATTATTAACGTTTAAAAATACCTAAAGTTATAAATACCTATACCTAAATCTATTTTGGCAAAGTTTATAGGCAACTTTAGAAATATTTTGTAGTGACGTTGTGCATTTTGGAAGCTGTTTTTTTCTGGCTCAAACGCGCCAAATAAATTGACATTTGGATATATATGGACAGAATTAATCGAACAAAAGGACCAATTGTGATGTTTATGGGACATATTGGAGTGCCACCAAAAGAACCTCGTCAAAGGTAATGCATGTTTTATATTTTATTTATGTGTTTTGTGTAGCGCCTGCAGGGTTGAAATATGCTACCCTCTTTGATTACTGCTGTGCTATCATCAGATAATAGCTTCTAATATTTTCGCCGAAAAGCCTTTTGAAAATCTGACATGTTGGCTGGATTCACAACGAGTGTAGCTTTAACAGAGTATCTTACATGTGTGATTTAATGAAAGTTAGATTTTTATATAATTTTATTTAAATTTGCCGCGCTGCATTTTCCCTGGTTTTTGGCCAAGTGGGACACAAGCGTCCCCTATACCATAAGAAGTTAAGAGACTTAAAAGTTTGATATTAAGGGACTTAAAGATTTGATGTTAAGGGACTTAAAGGTTCAATGTTTTTATCTAATTGTCACCAGTCATAACAGTCTACACCTAGTCGTAACAGACAGTCAAAAAAGATGAAGAAGTGTAAGTATGTATCGGTAGACTGTAACAAAGTAGATCTAATTAACTACACACATTATTACATCACAATACAAGTGAACCCAGTTACCTCAGGTGAACGAACCTTGACAGCGCACTTTTTTTTTGCTTATTTCCCTATATTTTGGGGATCCCAAGAGGCGCAGCGGTCTAAGGCACTGCATCGCAGTGTTAGAGGCATCATTACAGACCCTGGTTCAATTCCAGGCTGTATCACAACCATCCATGATTGGGAATCCCGTAGGGCTGTGCGCAATTGCCCTAGCATCGTCCAGGTTAGGGATTGGCCGGGGTTAGGCCGTCATTGTAAAAAATAATTTGTTCTTAACTGACTTGCCTAGTTAAATACATACAAATACACCACGTAGACCAACCCTAGCTGTCAATATCTGTCATGTGATGTCATTTTCTGGTTAAAATCTAGTTTTCAGCTGAAGTAATGTCAGACAACTAGATAAGACGTATTGTTCATGGCGATGCAAGGATGCAGTGTTGCCAACTGGACCCCTTTCACACGGCACACCTCTTATTTATCATTGAAAAAACTTCTGCTTTTATTTCCTAATTAATCTGGAAAATAGTCAGTGAGTTCACTTTTCAACTCAAATCTGCTGTTCTACTTCACGTGTATTGTAACAGGTCCAGCTTCACCTGGGAGACCCATCACTTTTCAACCACATCACTACCACCTCACTACCATCTCACTACCACCTCACCGCCACCTCACCACCACATCACTACCACATCACTACCACCTCACTACCATCTCACTACCATCTCACTACCATCTCACTACCATCTCACTACCACCTCACTACCATCTCACTACCATCTCACTACCACCTCACCGCCACCTCACCGCCACCGCAATACCACCTCACTACCACCTCACTGCCACCTCACTACCACCTCACTGCCACCTCACTACCACCTCACTGCCACCTCACCGCCACCTCACTGCCACCTCACTGCCACCTCACTGCCACCTCACTACCACCTCACCTCCACCTCACTACCACCTCACCTCCACATCACTACCACCGCACTGACACCTCACTGACAACTCACTGCCACCTCTCCGCCACCTCACTACCACCTCACTGCCAACTTACCTCCATCTCACTACCACCTCACTACCACCTCACCTCCACCTCACTACCACCTCACTACCACCACACCTCCAACTCACTACCACCTCACCTCCACCTCACTACCAACTCACTACCACCTCACTGCCACCTCAATACCACCTCACTGCCACCTCACCTCCACCTCACTGCCACCTCACTACCACCTCACTGCCACCTCATTACCACCTCACCTCCATCTCACCTCCACCCCACCTCCACCTCACTACCACCTCACTGCCACCTCACTGCCACCTCACTACCACCCCAGTACCACCTCACCGCCACCTCACTGCCACCTCACTGCCACCTCACTACCACCCCAGTACCACCTCACTGCCACCTCACCGCCACCTCACTGCCACCTCACCGCCACCTCACCACCACCTCACCTCCACCTCACTGCCAACTCACCGCCACCTCACCGTCACCTCACCGCCACCTCACCTCCACCTCACTACCACCTCACCTCCACCTCACTACCACCTCACTACCACCTCACTGCCACCTCACCTCCACCTCACTACCACCTCACTGCCACCTCACTACCACCTCACTGCCACCTCACCTCCACCTCACTGCCACCTCACTACCACCTCACTGCCACCTCATTACCACCTCACCTCCATCTCACCTCCACCCCACCTCCACCTCACTACCACCTCACTGCCACCTCACTGCCACCTCACTACCACCCCAGTACCACCTCACCGCCACCTCACTGCCACCTCACTGCCACCTCACTGCCACCTCACCGCCACCTCACTGCCACCTCACCGCCACCTCACCACCACCTCACCTCCACCTCACTGCCAACTCACCGCAAACTCACCGTCACCTCACCGCCACCTCACCTCCACCTCACTACCACCTCACCTCCACCTCACTACCACCTCACCTTCACCTCACTACCACCTCACTGCCACTTCACCTCCACCTCACTGCCAACTCACCGCCACCTCACCGTCACCTCACCGCCACCTCACTACCACCTCACCTCCACCTCACTACCACCTCACCTTCACCTCACTACCACCTCACCGCCACCTCACTGCCACCTCACTGCCACCTCACCGTCACCTCACCGCCACCTCACCTCCACCTCACTACCACCTCACCTCCACCTCACCTCCACCTCACCGCCACCTCACCTCCACCTCACCTCCACCTCACCTCCACCTCACCGCCACCTCACTGCCACCTCACCGCCACCTCACTACCACCTCACCTCCACCTCACTGCCACCTCACTGCCACCTCACTGCCACCTCACCTCCACCTCACTGCCACCTCACTGCCACCTCACTACCACCTCACTACCACCTCACTGCCACCTCATTACCACCTGACCTCCATCTCATCTCCACCCCACCTCCACCTCACTGACACCTCACTGCCACCTCACTACCACCTCACCACCACCTGACTGACAACTCACTACCACCTCACTGCCATCTCACTACCACCTCACTACCACCTCACTGACACCTCACTGCCACCTCACTGCCCTCTCACTGACACCTCACTACCACCTCACTGTCACCTCACTACCACCTCACTACCACCTCACTGACACCTCACTGCCACCTCACTGCCCTCTCACTGCCACCTCACCTCCACCTCACTGCTATCTCACTACCACCTCACTGACACCTCACTACCACCTCACTACAACGTCAACTCCATCTCACTACCACCTCACCTCCACCTCACCTCCACCTCACTGCCACCTACCTCACTACCACCTCACCTCCACCTCACCTCCACCTCACCTCCACCTCACTACCACCTCACTACCACCTCACTGCCACCTTATTACCACCTCACTACCACCTCACTATCACCTCACCTCCACCTCACCTCCACCTCACTACCACCTCACTGTCACCTCATTACCACCTCACTACCACCTCACCTCCACCTCCTACCACCTCCACCACCTCACTACCACCTCACTGCCACCTCACTCCACTACCACCTCACTACCACCACTCACCTCCACCACCTCACTCCACCTCACTACCATCTCACTACCACCTCACCGCCACCTCACTGCCACCTCACTACCATCTCACCTCCACCTCACTGCCACCTCACTACCACCCTCCACCTCCACCTCACTGCCACCTCACTACCACCCACCTCAGTACCACCCCAGTACCACCTCACCGCCACCTCACTGCCACCTCACCTCACTGCCACCTCACCGCCACCTCACTGCCACCACCGCCACCTCACCACCACCTCACCTCCACCTCACTGCCAACTCACCGCCACCTCACCGTCACCTCACCGCCACCTCACCTCCACCTCATTACCACCTCACCTCCACCTCACTACCACCTCACTACCACCTCACTGCCACCTCACCTCCACCTCACTACCACCTCACTGCCACCTCACTACCACCTCACTGCCACCTCACCTCCACCTCACTGCCACCTCACTACCACCTCACTGCCACCTCATTACCACCTCACCTCCATCTCACCTCCACCCCACCTCCACCTCACTACCACCTCACTGCCACCTCACTGCCACCTCACTACCACCCCAGTACCACCTCACCGCCACCTCACTGCCACCTCACTGCCACCTCACTGCCACCTCACCGCCACCTCACTGCCACCTCACCGCCACCTCACCACCACCTCACCTCCACCTCACTGCCAACTCACCGCCACCTCACCGTCACCTCACCGCCACCTCACCTCCACCTCACTACCACCTCACCTCCACCTCACTACCACCTCACCTTCACCTCACTACCACCTCACTGCCACTTCACCTCCACCTCACTGCCAACTCACCGCCACCTCACCGTCACCTCACCGCCACCTCACTACCACCTCACCTCCACCTCACTACCACCTCACCTTCACCTCACTACCACCTCACCGCCACCTCACTGCCACCTCACTGCCACCTCACCGTCACCTCACCGCCACCTCACCTCCACCTCACTACCACCTCACCTCCACCTCACCTCCACCTCACCGCCACCTCACTGCCACCTCACCGCCACCTCACTACCACCTCACCTCCACCTCACTGCCACCTCACTGCCACCTCACTGCCACCTCACTGCCACCTCACCTCCACCTCACTGCCACCTCACTGCCACCTCACTACCACCTCACTACCACCTCACTGCCACCTCATTACCACCTGACCTCCATCTCATCTCCACCCCACCTCCACCTCACTGACACCTCACTGCCACCTCACTACCACCTCACCACCACCTGACTGACAACTCACTACCACCTCACTGCCATCTCACTACCACCTCACTACCACCTCACTGTCACCTCACTACCACCTCACTACCACCTCACTGACACCTCACTGCCACCTCACTGCCCTCTCACTGTCACCTCACCTCCACCTCACTGCTATCTCACTACCACCTCACTGACACCTCACTACCACCTCACTACAACGTCAACTCCATCTCACTACCACCTCACCTCCACCTCACCTCCACCTCACTGCCACCTCACTGACACCTCACTACCACCTCACTACCACCTCACCTCCACCTCACTACCACCTCACCTCCACCTCACCTCCACCTCACTGCCACCTACCTCACTACCACCTCACCTCCACCTCACCTCCACCTCACTACCACCTCACCTCCACCTCACTACCACCTCACTACCACCTCACTGCCACCTCATTACCACCTCACTACCACCTCACTACCACCTCACCTCCACCTCACCTCCACCTCACTACCACCTCACTGCCACCTCACTACCACCTCACCTCCACCTCACTACCACCTCACTACCACCTCACTGCCACCTCATTACCACCTCACTACCACCTCACTACCACCTCACCTCCACCTCACCTCCACCTCACTACCACCTCACTGTCACCTCATTACCACCTCACTACCACCTCACCTCCACCTCCCCTCCACCTCACTACCACCTCACTGCCACCTCACTACCACCTCACTACCACCTCACCTCCACCTCACTACCACCTCACTACGACCTCACCGCCACCTCACTGCCACCTCACTACCATCTCACCTCCACCTCACTGCCACCTCACTACCACCTCACCTCCACCTCACTACCATCTCACTACCACCTCACTACCACCTCACCGCCACCTCACCACCACCTCACTACCATCTCACCTCCACCTCACTGCCACCTCACTACCACCTCACCTCCACCTCACTACCATCTCACTACCACCTCACTACCACCTCACCGCCACCTCACCACCTCACTGCCACCTCATTACCACCTCACTACCACCTCACCTCCACCTCACCTCCACCTCACTACCACCTCACTACCACCTCACTGCCACCTCACCTCCATCTCACCTCCACCCCACCTCCACCTCACTGACACCTCACCACCACCTCACTGACACCTCACTACCACCTCACTGCCACCTCACTACCACCTCACTACCACCTCACCTCCACCTCACTACCACCTCACTACCACCTCACCTCCACCTCACCTCCACCTCACTACCACCTCACCTCCACCTCACTACCATCTCACTACCACCTCACTGCCACCTCATTACCACCTCACTACCACCTCACCACCTCACCTCCACCTCACCTCCATCTCACCTCCACCTCACTACCACCTCACTACCACCTCACCTCCACCTCACCTCCACCTCACTACCACCTCACCTCCACCTCACTACCATCTCACTACCACCTCACTGCCACCTCATTACCACCTCATTACCACCTCACTACCACCTCACCACCTCACCTCCACCTCACCTCCACCTCACTACCACCTCACTGCCACCTCATTACCACCTCACTACCACCTCACCTCCACCTCCCCTCCACCTCACTACCACCTCACTGCCACCTCACTACCATCTCACCTCCACCTCACTGCCACCTCACTACCACCTCACCTCCACCTCACCTCCACCTCACTGCCACCTCACTACCACCTCACTACCACCTCACCTCCACCTCACCTCCACCTCACTACCACCTCACCTCCACCTCACCACCACCTCACTGCCACCTCATTACCACCTCACTACCACCTCACTACCACCTCACTACCACCTCACCTCCACCTCACCTCCACCTCACCTCCACCTCACTACCACCTCACTGCCACCTCATTACCACCTCACTACCACCTCACCTCCACCTCCCCTCCACCTCATTACCACCTCACTACCACCTCACCTCCACCTCACTACCACCTCACTACCACCTCACCGCCACCTCACTGCCACCTCACTACCATCTCACCTCCACCTCACTGCCACCTCACTACCACCTCACCTCCACCTCACTACCATCTCACTACCACCTCACTACCACCTCACTGCCACCTCATTACCACCTCACTACCACCTCACCTCCACCTCACCTCCACCTCACTACCACCTCACTACCACCTCACTGCCACCTCACCTCCATCTCACCTCCACCCCACCTCCACCTCAATGACACCTCACCACCACCTCACTGACACCTCACTACCACCTCACTGCCACCTCACTACCACCTCACCACCACTGACACCTCACCTCCACCCCACCTCCACCTCACTGACACCTCACTGCCACCTCACTGCCCTCTCACTGCCACCTCACCTCCACATCACTGCCACCTCACTACCACCTCACTACCACCTCACCTCCATCTCACTGCCCTCTCACCGCCACCTCACCGCCACCTCACTACCACCTCACTACCATCTCACTGCCACCTCACTGCCACCTCACTACCACCTCACTACCACCTCACTGCCACCTCACTGCCACCTCACTGACATCTCACTGCCACCTCACTGCCACCTCACCGCCACCTCACCTCCACCTCACGGCCACCTCACTGCCACCTCACCGCCACCTCACCTCCACCTCACTACCACCTCACTACCACCTCACTGACACCTCACTACCACCTCACTGACACCTCACTGACACCTCACTGCCACCTCACTGACACCTCACTGCCACCTCACTGACACCTCACTGACACCTCACTGACACCTCACCTCCACCTCATTACCACCTCACTACCACCTCACCTCCACCTCACCTCCACCTCACTACCACCTCACTACCACCTCACTGCCACCTCACCTCCATCTCACCTCCACCCCACCTCCACCTCACTGCCACCTCACTACCACCTCACTGCCACCACACTGACAACTCACTGACACCTCACTGACACCTCACCTCCACCTCACCTCCACCTCACTACCACCTCACTGACACCTCACTGCCACCTCACTGACACCTCACTGACACCTCACTGACACCTCACTGCCACCTCACTGACACCTCACTACCACCTCACTGACACTTCACTGCCAACTCACTGACACCTCACCACCACCTCACTACCACCTCACTGACACTTCACTGCCAACTCACTGACACCTCACCACCACCTCACCACCACCTCACTACCACCTCACCTCCACCTTACCGCCACCTCACCGCCACCTCACCGCCACCTCATTACCACCTCACTACCACCTCACCTCCACCTCACCTCCACCTCACTACCACCTCACTACCACCTCACTGCCACCTCACCTCCATCTCACCTCCACCCCACCTCCACCTCACTGACACCTCACCACCACCTCACTGACACCTCACTACCACCTCACTGCCACCTCACTACCACCTCACTACCACCTCACTGACACCTCACCTCCACCCCACCTCCACCTCACTGACACCTCACTGCCCTCTCACTGCCACCTCACCTCCACCTCACTGCCACCTCACTACCACCTCACTACCACCTCACTGCCACCTCACTGCCACCTCACTACCACCTCACTGCCACCTCACCTCCATCTCACTGCCCTCTCACCGCCACCTCACCGCCACCTCACTGCCACCTCACTGCCACCTCACTGACACCTCACTACCACCTCACTGCCACCTCACCGCCACCTCACCGCCACCTCACTGCCACTTCACTGCCACCTCACTGCCACCTCACTACCACCTCACTACCACCTCAATGCCTCCTCACTGCCACCTCACTGACATCTCACTGCCACCTCACTGCCACCTCACCGCCACCTCACCTCCACCTCACGGCCACCTCACTGCCACCTCACCGCCACCTCACCTCCACCTCACTACCACCTCACTACCACCTCACTGACACCTCACTACCACCTCACTGACACCTCACTGCCACCTCACTGACACCTCACTGACACCTCACTGACACCTCACTGACACTTCACTGCCAACTCACTGACACCTCACCACCACCTCACTACCACCTCACCTCCACCTTACCGCCACCTCACCGCCACCTCACCGCCACCTCATTACCACTTCACTACCACCTCACCTCCACCTCACCTCCACCTCACTACCACCTCACTACCACCTCACTGCCACCTCACCTCCATCTCACCTCCACCCCACCTCCACCTCACTGACACCTCACCACCACCTCACTGACACCTCACTACCACCTCACTGCCACCTCACTACCACCTCACTACCACCTCACTGACACCTCACCTCCACCCCACCTCCACCTCACTGACACCTCACTGCCCTCTCACTGCCACCTCACCTCCACCTCACTGCCACCTCACTACCACCTCACTACCACCTCACTGCCACCTCACTGCCACCTCACTACCACCTCACTGCCACCTCACCTCCATCTCACTGCCCTCTCACCGCCACCTCACCGCCACCTCACTGCCACCTCACTGCCACCTCACTGACACCTCACTACCACCTCACTGCCACCTCACCGCCACCTCACCGCCACCTCACTGCCACCTCACTGCCACCTCACTGCCACCTCACTACCACCTCACTACCACCTCAATGCCTCCTCACTGCCACCTCACTGACATCTCACTGCCACCTCACTGCCACCTCACCGCCACCTCACCTCCACCTCACGGCCACCTCACTGCCACCTCACCGCCACCTCACCTCCACCTCACTACCACCTCACTACCACCTCACTGACACCTCACTACCACCTCACTGCCACCTCACTGACACCTCACTGCCACCTCACTGACACCTCACTGCCACCTCACTGACACCTCACTGCCACCTCACTGACACCCCACCTCCACCTCACTACCACCTCACTACCACCTCACCTCCACCTCACTGCCAACTCACCTCCACCTCACCGCCACCTCACTGCCACCTCACTGACCCTCACTGCCACCTCACCTCCAGCTCACTACCACCGCACTGTCACCTCACTGACACCTCACTGCCACCTCACTGCCACCTCACTGCCACCTCATTACCACTTCACCTCCATCTCACCTCCACCCCACCTCCACCTCACTGCCACCTCACTACCACCTCACTGCCACCTCACTGACACCTCACTGACACATCACTGACACCTCACCTCCACCCCACCTCCACCTCACTGACACCTCACCACCACCTCACTGACACCTCACTACCACCTCACCTCCACCCCACCTCCACCTCACTACCACCTCACTGCCACCTCACCTCCATCTCACCTCCACCCCACCTCCACCTCACTGACACCTCACCACCACCTCACTGACACCTCACTACCACCTCACTGCCACCTCACTACCACCTCACTACCACCTCACTGACACCTCACCTCCACCCCACCTCCACCTCACTGACACCTCACTGCCACCTCACTGCCCTCTCACTGCCACCTCACTGCCACCTCACTGCCACCTCACTACCACCTCACTACCACCTCACTGCCACCTCACTGCCACCTCACTACCACCTCACTGCCACCTCACCTCCATCTCACTGCCCTCTCCGCCACCTCACCGCCACCTCACCGCACACCACCTCACCGCCACCTCACCGACACCTCACTGACACCTCACTACCACCTCAACCTACCCACCTCACCGCCACCTCACTGCCACCTCACTGCCACCTCACTGACATCTCACTGCCACCTCACTGCCACCTCACTGCCACCTCACTACCACCTCACTACCACCTCACTGCCACCTCACTGCCACCTCACTGACATCTCACTGCCACCTCACTGCCACCTCACCGCCACCTCACCTCCACCTCACGGCCACCTCACTGCCACCTCACCGCCAACTCACCTCCACCTCACTACCACCTCACTACCACCTCACTGACACCTCACTACCACCTCACTGCCACCTCACTGACACCTCACTGACACCTCACTGACACCTCACTGCCACCTCACTGACACCTCACTGCCACCTCACTACCACCTCACTGCCACCTCACCTCCATCTCACCTCCACCCCACCTCCACCTCACTGACACCTCACCACCACCTCACCGACACCTCACCACCACCTCACTGACACCTCACTACCACCTCACTGCCACCTCACTACCACCTCACTACCACCTCACTGACACCTCACCTCCACCCCACCTCCACCTCACTGACACCTCACTGCCACCTCACTGCCCTCTCACTGCCACCTCCACCTCCACCTCACTGCCACCTCACTGCCACCTCACTACCACCACTGCCACCTCACCTCCATCTCACCCCTCTCACTGCCACCTCACTACCACACCGCCACCTCACTGCCACCTCACCTCCACCTCACTACCACCTGCCACCTGACCGCCACCTCACTGCCACCTCACTGCCACCTCACTGCCACCTCACTCCACCTCACTCCACCTCACTGCCACCTCACTGCCACCTCACTGACATCTCACTGCCACCTCACTGCCACCTCACCGCCACCTCACCTCCACCTCACGGCCACCTCACTGCCACCTCACCGCCAACTCACCTCCACCTCACTACCACCTCACTACCACCTCACTGACACCTCACTACCACCTCACTGCCACCTCACTGACACCTCACTGCCACCTCACTGACACCTCACTGCCACCTCACTGACACCTCACTGCCACCTCACTGACACCTCACTGCCACCTCACTGACACCTCACCTCCACCTCACTACCACCTCACTACCACCTCACCTCCACCTCACTGCCAACTCACCTCCACCTCACCGCCACCTCACTGCCACCTCACTGACCCTCACTGCCACCTCACCTCCACCTCACTACCACCGCACTGACACCTCACTGACACCTCACTACCACCTCACCTCCACCTCACTGCCACCTCACTGCCACCTCACTGCCACCTCATTACCACCTCACCTCCATCTCACCTCCACCCCACCTCCACCTCACTGCCACCTCACTGCCACCTCACTGACATCTCACTGACACATCACTGACACCTCACCTCCACCTCACCTCCACCTCACTGCCATCTCACTACCACCTCACTGACACCTCACTGCCACCTCACTGACACCTCACTGACACCTCACTGACACCTCACTGACACCTCACTACCACCTCACTGACACTTCACTGCCAACTCACTGACACCTCACCACCACCTCACTACCACCTCACCTCCACCTCACCGCCACCTCACCGCCACCTCACCGCCACCTCACTGACACCTCACTACCACCTCACCTCCACCTCACCGCCACCTCACCGACACCTCACCGACACCTCACCGACACCTCACTGACACCTCACTACCACCTCACTGCCCTCTCACTGCCACCTCACTACCACCTCACTACCACCTCACTACCACCTCACCTCACCGACACCTCACCGCCACCTCACCGCCACCTCACCGCCATCTCACTGCCACCTCACTGTCGCTGAATGCTTCCTTATGGCAGCATAAGATAATAGGCTATACTATTGATTTAACCAGTAGCATTAATCCTGTAGCATTAAACCATGTAGCATTAACCCTGTAGCATTAATCTTGTAGCATTAACTCTGTAGCATTAACCCTGTAGCATTAATCTTGTAGCATTAACTCTGTAGCATTAACCCTGTAGCATTAACCCTGTAGCATTAATCCTGTAGCATTAAACCTGTAGCATTAAACCCTGTAGCATTAACCCTGTAGCATTAACCCTGTAGCATTAACACTGTAGCATTAACCCTGTAGCATTAACCCTGTAGCATTAAACCCTGTAGCATTAACCCTGTAGCATTAACCCTGTAGCATTAACCCTGTAGCATTAAACCCTGTAGCATTAACACTGTAGCATTAACCCTGTAGCATTAAACCTGTAGCATTAAACCCTGTAGCATTAACCCTGTAGCATTAAACCCTGTAGCATTAACACTGTAGCATTAACCCTGTAGCATTAAACCCTGTAGCATTAAACCTGTAGCATTAAACCCTGTAGCATTAACCCTGTAGCATTAACCCTGTAGCATTAAACCCTGTAGCATTAACCCTGTAGCATTAACCCTGTAGCATTAACCCTGTAGCATTAACCCTGTAGCATTAACCCAGATCCACAGGACATTATTCACCTACTTTGGTCACTAACTCAGCAGGGATTCTGGTGACCCGATTTAACTCACTGAAATAATTAACATTATTTTGGCCAAACAGATTGTGAACCCAAATGTGTAACTGATTCAGGCGGAGGGGGTGTGACAACACAGTGAAATATAATTTGTGCTGGATGTGAGGCGGAGCAGATTTAGGCTACGGCATTTTGTCTTCAGGAGATTTGATCTGTTGACTTCATTTGGTCTTACACAATAGCTGATAGTCATTAGAACAATTCCCATCGCCTACAGTGTGCTAAAACAGAGACTATGTGTTTATCTCAGCAAGAACACTACTGTTATTCCTCATACTTTTATTATTTCACTTCTTACACATTTGTTCTGGTGTAATTAAGCTATTTGAATTCTGATATGACAACTTGTCTTTGAAAATACTGGACTGGACTAGACATGGACGTGACCGGAATGGACTGGACTAGATGTGACTGGACTGGACTAGATGTGACTGGACTAGATGTGACCGGACTGGACTAGATGTGACTGGACTGGACTAGATGTGACTGGACTAGATGTGACTGGACTAGATGTGACTGGACTGGACTAGATGTGACTGGACTAAATGTGACCGGACTGGACTAGATGTGACTGGACTAGATGTGACCGGACTGGACTAGATGTGACTGGACTAGATGTGACTGGACTGGACTAGATGTGACTGGACTAGATGTGACTGGACTGGACTAGATGTGACCGGACTGGACTAGATGTGACCGGACTGGACTAGATGTGACTGGACTGGACTAGATGTGACTGGACTAGATGAGACCGGACTGGACTGGATGTGACCGGACTGGACTAGATGTGACCGGACTGGACTAGATGTGACCGGACTAGATGTGACTGGACTGGACTGGATGTGACCGGACTGGACTAGATGTGACCGGACTGGACTAGATGTGACCGGACTAGATGTGACTGGACTATATGTGACCGGACTGGACTAGATGTGACTGGACTAGATGTGACTTGACTAGATGTGACCAGACTAGATGTGACCAGACTGGACTAGATGTGACCGGACTAGATGTGACTGGACTAGATGTGACTGGACTTGATGTGACTTGACTAGATGTGACCGGACTAGATGTGACCGGAATGCACTGGACTAGATGTGACCGGAATGGACTGGATGTGACCGGACTGGACTAGATGTGACCGGACTGGACTAGATGTGACCGGACTAGATGTGACTGGACTAGATGTGACTGGACTGGATGTGACCGGAATGCACTGGACTAGATGTGACCGGACTAGATGTGACTGGACTAGATGTGACCGGACTGGACTAGATGTGACTGGACTAGATGTGACTGGACTAGATGTGACCGGACTGGACTAGATGTGAATGGACTAGATGTGACTGGACTAGATGTGACTGGACTAGATGTGACTGGACTGGATGTGAATGGACTACTAGATGTGACTGGACTAGATGTGACTGGACTAGATGACTGGACTAGATGTGACTGGACTAGATGTGACCGGACTGGAGATGTGAATGGACTGCATGTGACTGGACTAGATGTGACCGGACTGGACTAGATGTGACTGGACTAGATGTGACCGGACTAGATGTGACCGGACTGGACTGGATGTGACCGGACTGGACTGGATGTGACCGGACTGGACTAGATGTGACCGGACTAGATGTGACTGGACTAGATGTGACTGGACTAGATGTGACCGGACTAGATGTGACTGGACTAGATGTGACTGGACTAGATGTGACCGGACTAGATGTGACTGGACTAGATGTGACTGGACTAGATGTGACTGGACTAGATGTGACCGGACTAGATGTGACTGGACTAGATGTGACCGGACTAGATGTGACTGGACTAGATGTGACCGGACTAGATGTGACTGGACTGGACTAGATGTAACTGGACTAGATGTGACTCGACTAGATGTGACTGGACTAGATGTGACCGGACTGGACTGGATGTGAGTGAACTGAACTGGATGTGAGTGAGTGAGTGAGTGAGTGAGTGAGTGTGAGTGAGTGAGTGAGTGAGTGAGTGAGTGAGTGAGTGAGTGTTTACTGTACCTGTGTGATGTTGGACAGGCCAATGATATAAGAGACCAGGCAGACGGCAGCGATGAAGAGTTCTCTTCTTCCTCTCAGAGCTCTGGGGAACTCATCCACCAATGCAGTGATGAAGCCCTCCACCGTACAGAACTACACAGAAAGGTAAAACATATTACATCAGGCTCACCCCTTTCAAAGGCTCTCGGATCAATTTCCCGCAAGAACTCAGTTGGGGTTTAAACTTCCTGTTGCTAGGTAGAATAGTAGAATAAACCTGGTTGTTCATCAGTAGGTTTTTCTCTTGTTATGTCAGTCATTGACAGTCCCTCAATTAAAACACGTCAGCCACATTTTTTTGGGGGGGGGGGGATTGGTAACTTAGTCTAGCGGCCAGCTATCTAAACTTAGTATTCATGGTGGAATTACCTCTCGGTTATTGAAAACTCATATTCCTCTCCGCCTCAAACCAAAATGAGTAGAATTGCATGTTTACGAGGTATACAATTGAAAAATCTTCTCTCTAACGCAAAAGGTGTAGAATTGCAGAATTCTTGTTTTAATTTTCTCTACACCCAACTGCAAAATGTGAAGAATTACACAAAATTCACACTAAAACTAAAAAAAATTCTCTCTGCTGTCTAGATGGCGTCCGCTAAGATGTTTTGTTACCCGTGTGTGGTGGTACAACACAGGATATGGTACTATACAACACATGATATAGTACTATACAACACATGATATAGTACTATACAACACAGGATATAGTACTATACAACACATGATATAGTACTGTACAACACATGATATAGTACTATACAACACATTATATAGTACTATACAACACATTATATAGTACTATACAACACATGATATAGTACTATACAACACATGATATAGTACTATACAACACATGATATAGTACTATACAACACATGATATAGTACTATACAACACATGATATAGTACTATAGTACTATACAACACATTATATAGTACTATAGTACTATACAACACATTATATAGTACTATACAACACATGATATAGTACTATACAACACATTATATAATACTATACAACACATTATATAGTACTATACAACACATGATATAGTACTATACAACACATTATATAGTACTATAGTACTATACAACACATCATATAGTACTATACAACACATTATATAGTACTATACAACACATGATATAGTACTATACAACACATTATATAATACTATACAACACATTATATAGTACTATACAACACATGATATAGTACTATACAACACATTATATAATACTATAGTACTATACAACACATGATATAGTACTATACAACACATTATATAGTACTATACAACACATTATATAATACTATACAACACATTATATAGTACTATACAACACATTATATAGTACTATAGTACTATACAACACATTATATAGTACTATACAACACATGATATAGTACTATACAACACATGATATAGTACTATACAACACATGATATAGTACTATAATACTATACAACACATTATATAGTACTATACAACACATGATATAGTACTATACAACACATTATATAGTACTATACAACACATTATATAGTACTATACAACACATTATATAGTACTATACAACACATTATAGTACTATACAACACATTATATAGTACTATACAACACATGATATAGTACTATACAACACATGATATAGTACTATACAACACATGATATAGTACTATACAACACATGATATAGTACTATAATACTATACAACACATTATATAGTACTATACAACACATGATATAGTACTATACAACACATTATATAGTACTATACAACACATTATATAGTACTATACAACACATTATATAGTACTATACAACACATGATATAGTACTATACAACACATTATATAATACTATACAACACATTATATAGTACTATACAACACATGATATAGTACTATACAACACATTATATAGTACTATACAACACATTATATAGTACTATACAACACATCATATAGTACTATACAACACATTATATAGTACTATACAACACATGTTATAGTACTATACAACACATGATATAGTACTATACAACACATGATATAGTACTATACAACACATGATATAGTACTGTACAACACATGATATAGTACTATACAACACATCATATAGTACTATACAACACATTATATAGTACTATACAACACATCATATAGTACTATACAACACATGTTATAGTACTATACAACACATTATATAGTACTATACAACACATGTTATAGTACTATACAACACATTATATAGTACTATACAACACATTATATAGTACTATACAACACATTATATAGTACTATACAACACATCATATAGTACTATACAACACATCATATAGTACTATACAACACATGATATAGTACTATACAACACATTATATAATACTATACAACACATGATATAGTACTATAGTACTATACAACACATGATATAGTACTATAGTACTATACAACACATCATATAGTACTATACAACACATGATATAGTACTATAGTACTATACAACACATCATATAGTACTATACAACACATTATATAGTACTATACAACACATGATATAGTACTATAGTACTATACAACACATTATATAATACTATACAACACATGATATAGTACTATACAACACATTATATAGTACTATACAACACATTATATAGTACTGTACAACACATGATATAGTACTATACAACACATTATATGGTACTATACAACACATGATATAGTACTATACAACACATTATATAGTACTGTACAACACATGATATAGTACTATACAACACATTATATGGTACTATACAACACATGATATAGTACTATACAACACATGATATAGTACTATACAACACATTATATAGTACTATACAACACATGTTATAGTACTATACAACACATTAACACTACTAGGTTAGATAGATTAGATGTTGAATGGAACTGACTTTCTGCATCTCTTATAGAATAGTAAACACTATTCCAATCACGCAACACATCACTGCATTAGATGGATAATACTACATTCATTGTCCAACAAACAAACAAAACACAACACAACAATGCAATAACACAACATAACAACAACAACACAACAACAAGACAAAATACATACAACACAACCACACAACAAAAACACATCACCACAACACAACACAAACACAACCACACAACACATAACACCCATGCAACAACACACAAAAACACAAAACAACAACAACACAAAATAACACTTAACACCCATACAACGACACGCAACACAAAATAACAACAAAACAACAACACAAACACAACAACACAACATCACAACAACACAACATAACACAAACCACAACATAACAACACATCACACAACAACACAACACATAACACCCATACAACAACACGCAACACAAAATAACACTTAACACCCATACAACAACACACAACACAAAATAACAACAAAACAACAACACATCACACAACAACACAACACATAACACCCATACAACAACACAAAACAACAACAGAAACATGAAATGCAAATAGCTGTTGTTTCCTCACCTGACTGTCTATTCCCAGCATGAGCAACATAGAGAAGAAAAGGATCGCCCAGAGAGGAGAGATAGGCAGCTGGGTTACTGCCTCAGGGTAGGCCAAGAACGCCAAGCCAGGCCCTGCAACACAGACAGACAGTTAGAGACGGGATCTGACAACACAACACAGACAGTTAGAGACAGGATCTGACAACACAACACAGACAGACAGTTAGAGACAGGATCTGACAACACAACACAGACAGTTAGAGACAGGATCTGACAACACAACACAGACAGTTAGAGACAGGATCTGACAACACAACACAGACAGTTAGAGACAGGATCTGACAACACAACACAGACAGTTAGAGACAGGATCTGACAACACAGACAGACAGTTAGAGACAGGATCTGACAACACAACACAGACAGACAGTTAGAGACAGGATCTGACAACACAACACAGACAGACAGTTAGAGACAGGATCTGACAACACAGACAGACAGTTAGAGACAGGATCTGACAACACAACACAGACAGTTAGAGACAGGATCTGACAACACAACACAGACAGACAGTTAGAGACAGGATCTGACTACACAACACAGACAGTTAGAGACAGGATCTGACAACACAACACAGACAGTTAGAGACAGGATCTGACAACACAACACAGACAGACAGTTAGAGACGGGATCTGACAACACAGACAGTTAGAGACAGGATCTGACAACACAACACAGACAGAGAGTTAGAGATGGGATCTGACAGAACAGACAGTTAGAGACAGGATCTGACAACACAGACAGTTAGAGACAGGATCTGACAACACAGACAGTTAGAGACGGGATCTGACAACACAGACAGTTAGAGACAGGATCTGACAACACAGACAGTTAGAGACAGGATCTGACAACACAACACAGACAGTTAGAGACAGGATCTGACAACACAACACAGACAGTTAGAGACAGGATCTGACAACACAACACAGACAGTTAGAGACAGGATCTGACAACACAGACAGTTAGAGACAGGATCTGACAACACAACACAGACAGTTAGAGACAGGATCTGACAACACATCACAGACAGTTAGAGACAGGATCTGACAACACAACACAGACAGTTAGAGACAGGATCTGACAACACAACACAGACAGTTAGAGACAGGATCTGACAACACAGACAGTTAGAGATGGGATCTGACAACACAGACAGTTAGAGACAGGATCTGACAACACAACACAGACAGTTAGAGACAGGATCTGACAACACAACACAGACAGTTAGAGACAGGATCTGACAACACAACACAGACAGTTAGAGACAGGATCTGACAACACAACACAGACAGTTAGAGACAGGATCTGACAACACAACACAGACCGTTAGAGACAGGATCTGACAACACAACACAGACAGTTAGAGACAGGATCTGACAACACAGACAGTTAGAGACAGGATCTGACAACACAGACAGTTAGAGACGGGATCTGACAACACAGACAGTTAGAGACAGGATCTGACAACACAGACAGACAGTTAGAGACAGGATCTGACAACACAGACAGACAGTTAGAGACAGGATCTGACAACACAACACAGACAGTTAGAGACAGGATCTGACAACACAACACAGACAGACAGTTAGAGACAGGATCTGACAACACAGACAGTTAGAGACAGGATCTGACAACACAACACAGACAGACAGTTAGAGACAGGATCTGACAACACAGACAGTTAGAGACGGGATCTGACAACACAACACAGACAGTTAGAGACGGGATCTGACAACACAGACAGACAGACAGACAGTTAGAGACAGGATCTGACAACACAACACAGACAGTTAGAGACAGGATCTGACAACACAGACAGTTAGAGACAGGATCTGACAACACAACACAGACAGTTAGAGACAGGATCTGACAACACAGACAGAGACGTGATCTGACAACACAACACAGACAGTTAGAGACAGGATCTGACAACACAGACAGTTAGAGACAGGATCTGACAACACAGACAGACAGTTAGAGACAGGATCTGACAACACAACACAGACAGTTAGAGACAGGATCTGACAACACAACACAGACAGACAGTTAGAGACAGGATCTGACAACACAGACAGTTAGAGACAGGATCTGACAACACAACACAGACAGACAGTTAGAGACAGGATCTGACAACACAGACAGTTAGAGACGGGATCTGACAACACAACACAGACAGTTAGAGACGGGATCTGACAACACAGACAGACAGACAGACAGTTAGAGACAGGATCTGACAACACAACACAGACAGTTAGAGACAGGATCTGACAACACAGACAGTTAGAGACAGGATCTGACAACACAACACAGACAGTTAGAGACAGGATCTGACAACACAGACAGAGACGTGATCTGACAACACAACACAGACAGTTAGAGACAGGATCTGACAACACAGACAGTTAGAGACAGGATCTGACAACACAGACAGTTAGAGACGGGATCTGACAACACAGACAGTTAGAGACGGGATCTGACAACACAACACAGACAGACAGTTAGAGACGGGATCTGACAACACAACACAGACAGACAGTTAGAGACGGGATCTGACAACACAACACAGACAGTTAGAGACAGGATCTGACAACACAACACAGACAGTTAGAGACAGGATCTGACAACACAGACATAGACGTGATCTGACAACACAACACATCCCATTCCTGTTCAAATACCCATATAGAGAAGTGTTTCCATGTCCGTGGTTTTACAGTGAGTCCTACTGTTATTCCAAGATTTGCTCATATTTTTTTTTACTCAAATCAAATGTTACTTGTCACATGCTCCCGAAAACCAGGGTAGACCGTGAAATGCTGACTTTAACCAACAACGCAGTTCAAGAAATAGAGTTAAGAAAATATTTTACTAAAATAAACTAAAGTAAAAATAGTCAAATTAAAATTAAAAAGTTCAAATAACAACGAGGATATATGCAGAGGGTGCCGGTACAGAGTTAATGTGCGAGGGTACAGGTTAGTCTAGTTATTTTTCGTACATGTAGGTAGGGGTAAAGTGACAATGCATAGATGATACACAGCAAAGCAGCAGCAGTGTAAAAAAGAAAAGGGAATGTAAATTGTCCGGGTGGCCTTTTGATTAAATAGGCTGAGTCATGTATTGTTCCAATTAAGATCTATATCAATAGTGAACGTTAATTACCTGAGGCTGCTACTTCTATTATAGGCCTCTTAGTCACGTTGGCCATGAAGCCCACAATGGAGAAGATGACTAAGCCAGCGAACATGCTGGTGAACGAGTTGATGCAGCACACAATGACAGAATCTCTGCAGGGAGATGGAGAGAAAGACAAAAAAAGCATGGGGTTTGGAACGTCTGTTGTCACACTGATATGGAAGCCTTATCAAAACCACAGCACATTTAAAATTGGGGAAGGAGGGAGGGAGGGAGGGAGGGAGGGAGGGTTTTGCATTCTATAGCCGAGTGTTACTGCAATGTCAATGGACTGACCTATTCATTTCAGAGATGGGGTGATTGTTCATTCGGTGCCAGGGTTGAACATAGGAGAGAGACAGAGATGATGTGACAGCTGAGAGATGTGTTTTCTCTTTGTCTCTCTCTCTCACCCCCCCTTTCTATCTCTTTCTTTCTCTCTCTCTCACCCCCCCTCTTCAAATCCCCTCTCTCTCTCCTACCCCCTCTCTCTCGCTCTCTCTCTCTCTCTCTCTCTCTCTCTCTCGCTCTCTCTCTCTCTCTCTCTCTCTCTCACCCTCTCTTTCTCTCTCTCCCCCCTTCTCTCTCTCTCTCCCCCTTCTCTCTCTCTCTGTGTCTCGCTCGCTCTCTCTGTCTCTCTCTCTCCCCCCTTCTCTCTATAGACAAAAGGGAAATAAACAGTGGAAACATTAGTAAACATTACACTCACAAAAGTATCTCTCTCTCTCTCTCTCTTGCTCTCTCTCTCTCTCTCTCTCTCTCTCTCTCCCCCTTCTCTCTCTCTCTCTCTCTCCCCTTCTCTCTCTCTCTCTCTCTCTCTCTTTCTCTCTCTCTCCCCCTTCTCTCTCTCTCTCTCCCCCTTCTCTCTCTCTCTGTGTCTCGCTCGCTCTCTCTGTCTCTCTCTCTCCCCCCTTCTCTCTCTCTCTGTCTCCCCCTTCTCTCTCTCTGTCTCTCTCTCTCCCCCCTTCTCTCTCTCTCTCTCTGTGTCTCACTCGCTCTCTATCTCTGTCTCACTTGCTCTCTCTTTTGGCAGAGGCAGAATATAAACCGATAGCAGGGAGCTGGATAGAATGGTTTTGTAGATTTGAACCTACCTGTAAACATGACTATTGAACAGTGTTGTAGATTTGAACCTACCTGTAAACATGACTATTGAACAGTGTTGTAGATTTGAACCTACCTGTAAACATGACTATTGAACAGTGTTGTAGATTTGAACCTACCTGTAAACATGACTATTGAACAGTGTTGTAGATTTGAACCTACCTGTAAACATGACTATTGAACAGTGTTGTAGATTTGAACCTACCTGTAAACATGACTATTGAACAGTGTTGTAGATTTGAACCTACCTGTAAACATGACTATTGAACAGTGTTGTAGATATGAACCTACCTGTAAACATGACTATTGAACAGTGTTGTAGATTTGAACCTACCTGTAAACATGACTATTGAACAGTGTTGTAGATTTGAACCTACCTGTAAACATGACTATTGAACAGTGTTGTAGATTTGAACCTACCTGTAAACATGACTATTGAACAGTGTTGTAGATTTGAACCTACCTGTAAACATGACTATTGAACAGTGTTGTAGATTTGAACCTACCTGTAAACATGACTATTGAACAGTGTTGTAGATTTGAACCTACCTGTAAACATGACTATTGAACAGTGTTGTAGATTTGAACCTACCTGTAAACATGACTATTGAACAGTGTTGTAGATTTGAACCTACCTGTAAACATGACTATTGAACAGTGTTGTAGATTTGAACCTACCTGTAAACATGACTATTGAACAGTGTTGTAGATTTGAACCTACCTGTAAACATGACTATTGAACAGTGTTGTAGATTTGAACCTACCTGTAAACATTGTTATTGAATGGGTTGTAGCTTCCCAGAGCGATCAGTGATCCCAGCCCCAGCCCATAGGAGAAGAAGATCTGAGTGGCAGCATCCAACCACACCTGAGGAGAACAGAGAGTCAAAACACACCACAAGTCAAAACACACCACAAGTCAAAACACACTGCAGGTCAAGACACACCACAAGTCAAGACACGCCGCAAGTCAAGACACGCTGCAAGTCAAGACACGCTGCAAGTCAAAACAGGCTGCAAGTCAAAACACACCACAAGTCAAAACATACTGCAAATACTGCAAGTCAAGACACACTGCAAGTCAAGACACACCACAAGTCAAGACACACTGCAAGTCAAGACACACTGCAAGTCAAGACACACTGCAAGTCAGAACACACTGCAAGTCAGAACACACTGCAAGTCAGAACACACTGCAAGTCAAAACAGGCTGCAAGTCAAAACACACCACAAGTCAAAACATACTGCAAGTCAGAACACACTGCAAGTCAAAACACACTGCAAGTCAAGACACACTGCAAGTCAAGACACACTGGAAGTCAAGACACACCACCATACCTCTGAATCTGCTCACTGATAGAGACTAGCTACCTCTGAATCTGCTCACTGATAAAGGCTAGCTACCTCTGAATCTGCTCACTGATAGAGACTAGCTACCTCTGAATCTGCTCACTGATAGAGACTAGCTACCTCTGAATCTGCTCACTGATAAAGGCTAGCTACCTCTGAATCTGCTCACTGATAAAGGCTAGCTACCTCTGAATCTGCTCACTGATAAAGGCTAGCTACCTCTGAATCTGCTCACTGATAAAGACTATCTACCTCTGAATCTGTTCACTGATAAAGGCTAGCTACCTCTGATTCTGCTCACTGATAAAGACTATCTACCTCTGATTCTGTTCACTGATAAAGGCTAGCTACCTCTGAATCTGCTCACTGATAAAGGCTAGCTACCTCTGAATCTGTTCACTGATAAAGGCTAGCTACCTCTGATTCTGCTCACTGATAAAGATTATCTACCTCTGATTCTGTTCACTGATAAAGGCTAGCTACCTCTGATTCCTTGAGCTTCTCGAAGTTGGGCGTGATGTAGAAGAGGATTCCATCGATGGCTCCGGGCAGAGTGATGCCGCGGCAGAAGAGGATGAAGAGCATAAAGTAGGGGTACGTCGCTGAGAAGTACACCACCTGAAACAGGGAGGGAGGGAGAGACTTGTTAAAATACAAGACAATGGAGCCACCCTCCTTATGTCAATATTACAGCTAGAACCCATGCATGGATTAACTGCCATTTTTCCAGTCAAATGTTTCTTAATGGATTTTTAATCTATAGTAATGCCTCTTACTTTTGCAAATAAGCCAGGGGACATGCTGGACCCCCCCGCCCTCCCAACATCCAATACGGCTGCCAAAATCTAATATGGCTGCCAAAAATCCAATATGGCTGCCAAAATCCAATGTCAAGATTCCTCTGTGGCAGCCTCTTACCTTGCCGGTCCATGCGACACCTTTCCAGATGCAGAAATAAACCAGGACCCAAGCGATGGCCAGCGTGATGGCTAGAGGCGCTCTGATCTCCCCAGGTTTCTCCAGACCATCCGTCAATTGGTGCATGTTACGTCTATAGGACAAATCAACCAATGAAACCAATCTATCAACCAACCAATCAATCAACCAACCAATCAAATCTATTTATAAATCCTTTTTTTCATCAACTACAACTCCATTCATTATTTTCTACACTGCGTGGTCTAACCACAGACCAAAAAAAAAAAAAAAAAAAAAATGTTTAACAAAATATAATAAAATATATGTTCTTTACTCCCAGAATTCCTGAACGGCGCTGGTGAGGTTGACAGCGTTCGGGATGCTGTAGTTGGTGTAACAGCGATCTGTATTCCAATAATTTCCACATGATTGCCATGGCAACTCCTGTAAAAACAAAGACAGTTTTTTCTTTTTTTCTTTTTCTCACTTTTTTGTCATTTTGCCCAACTCTTTTCACCCAGGCGACATGCACCACATTGTTTTTTGAAAGGGTACTGATGGCCAAATTCGATATATTTGAATTAACTATACATAAAAGAAACAGTATTTCTTTCCTTTCAGCATTCAAATGGAGAACACCGAAGAGGCCTATGCCCCCTGCTCTTTCAGTCCTCAGTCATGCTACTTAAAGACATTCATCGGGGAAATGTGTTTTTCCTTTTTTAAACCTCCCAGTGAACGAAATGCAATAACCTCACATGAATTCGATTTTTTTTTTTGGGGGTTTTGTTTTGTTTTGTACTTACAACTTTTTCATAGAAAAGCAATTAATATCCATCATACTCACCGAAGTAAAGGAGGACCAGAGATAGTATATGGCCCAGGAAATAATGACAATGTAATAAATATTTAGCCAGAAAGAAAGCACTGCAGCGGCCAGACCAACACCTGGAACAACAGGGAAACGTGGAATTAGGAATGTATATACACACTCAGTTAATATAAGATGAAATAATGTGACAGCTTAAGTCATTTGAGAAGAAAAAAAATAGATAAAATAGCTTTAGCTAGTTATATTAAATATGTGGTTTGATCTGTAATTACAACGGGGAGAGAAGGCGTGCACTGAAATTGCAGATATTTGTTTGTGTTTATTGACAACCAGCAAAAAGAGTATTGGATGAGGAGAGCTAATTGTCTTACGGTATATATTGAGATGTATTTCAGTTGAACCTCTAAACGTAGTGTTTTGATTTACCTTTAAACATGGGAGCCAGTTTCCACACCCCAAGCCCTCCAATCGATGTGTACTGACCGAGGGACGTTTCGAGCAGAAACAGGGGCATGCCAGCAAATATGAGCGTCAAAAAGTATGGAATCAAGAAGGCCCCTGAATGGAAGGTGAAAGGTAAGTAAACAACACATATATATAATGGTGAATAAAAGCGACCGGGAACATTTCAAATCATCCAAAGAAATAAAGAGATGAAGACAATATTTTTTGTATCACAATGCTGCGCCTAAAATGAATGATAATTACGCTCAATCTGGAGAGAAAAAGACCATTGTGATAATTAAATGAGGGACCCAGAACACATTTCCTGTTTGAAGGCTTAAGTTTTTAAGCCTCCTGTTTTTGAAAACACGGGAAAAGCGCCGAAATCTTGATTACCTCCTCCGTTCTTCCCACATAGATAAGGAAATCTCCAGACATTTCCGAGTCCAATTGCGTACCCGACGCAAGACAGGAGAAAGTCAAATTTTCCAGTCCAGTTTTCTCTTTCGGGAAGTTCCTTTTTCTGGACTTTTACGACCAAGGTTTTGGGTTTGTCATTAGGCTCCGCATTCACCTCCGTTAAAACGTGTCCATCCGAGGCTTTAGTTCCATTAGTCGCCATGTCTCTCTGATTAGGTTTAGATTTCCTGGCAAGGCTGGCAGGCGGTTGGAAGATTTTAACCCCACTGATCCACGTAGAGAGCAGCTTCGCGGTTCGTTACCCAGCCGATTGACCGTTGGATGTGAAGGAGCGGGAGAAGGAGAGGGAACACCGAGGAAGTTAAAAGCGAACCTGGGAAAAAAAGAGCAAGAGAATGTTACCAAATAGGAAATTAAATAATGATAGGACCCTAAATATTTACACAATATTGAATTAACACGGGAATTATCCAAATTAAAGTATAGCGCTGAAAATGGGCCGTTTTGAAGAGTTTTCATTGAGTCACTTTGTTGGCGCAGGGGACAAGAGATCACACGAAGACCCTGTGGTTCTTCTTAAACAACCAGGGCCCGTTGATTCACAGCGTCATTACTCTCAATGTCTCCCTTATACAACTTTAAAACAGCACACATTCCGCAGACAGGTCATTTCATAGTGTTAAGAGGAGGAGGCGATCCCCGCTGTCCAATTATTCAGCATTTGGATGGTTAATTGCAGCGGAACTCAACCATCAATTTGACACAAAAAAAATGATAAATTACGTTCATTCACACGCTATGGCTTAGAATGTACTCATCCAAATAAGTGTAACATTATAGATAAAAACTGAATTGCAAAGCATTCATATTAACATAAATCAGCTTGACTGTTCATTATCCGAGGTTAAACACTTTGAATATAATTTATCTTTAATTATTCATAATAAATTTGAGACAAAGGTAAATTAGTCGATTAAAAAAAACAAAAAACGTTCCTGTTACAAGTCAAAACGCAATGTGCGTATTGTGGAAACATTGGCTTGGCAACGTCATGCTTTTGGTATTTTTAGGCTTTTATTTGTGTGAATAATACCGTGCCTCTATATCTGTAGTATAATGGTCAAATATCCCTCGTTTTTCCCATCAGCTAGTTGACATTTATGGAAAGAGATGGAGATGGATATGTGCCCGCCAACAAAAGCGAAAGATTTACGCGTCAGTCACTCTCCTACGCGTCCTTTCACATTTGCTTATTATATTCCGTGAATTATGGAACTTCAAAAAACGAATCAAATGTAGATTGATGTGATTTATCACTCTCTTTGAAGTTGCATTGATTTAAAAAATATATATCATTGATTTATCCAATTTAGGCTAATCATCTCGCCTACTCAGTGCGCAACATTTGAAACACCGTTTTTCCCCACCGAGACACTCCACACCCCCAAACACTGTCCAATGTTCTGACCATCGCAATTAAGTTTTCCCACACTGTTTAACGTCAATTCTGTACTTACAATTAAACTGCTGAGCCAGCCAGAATTGTGGGACATGGTATAGTATCCGTGCGTTCTTCGAAAAGTTGTGTTCTTGAAGCTTCTAACCGGGCAGACCAAATCATATATTTTTAGAGATAGATAAGCAAAACTTAAACTATGATCCTGATGGGAAAGGTGAGTTTGCAGGAAAGCAGGAACTAGGTGTGAGTGGCGCTGTCCGTTAGCTTGGTGATGCCTGAAGGAGAGAGAGACAAGCAGAGGAGAGCAGAGCGGGGGGAACAATACCACGAAAAGGCAGCAGCTTCACCTCGTAACACCGTCTATCTTCAGCGGCCAGGGTTGTTACGCGGACCACAAATCCCCGTTCTCATCTACATAGCCTCAATGTCATCTGTAAGTCGACCCTCCCCGTGTGTCCAACATTTCCACCACTGAGATCGCTGTGGTTCTGATAAAGTAGCATCTTATAGTCTCATGGTTTTATAGGCATAGTGCTTTTCATCAATTTGTGGATTTTTTTCTACACGAATTGATTGGGTGACTCACAGACAGTTAGTTATATGACTTAACATTTTGTTAACTTTACGCGATTTCTCACATATAGGACCGTTATCATACGCTTAACCGTGTTGATATTCCCAGAAACAAATTAACTCAAGTCGGGGTCTCAATTTACTGTTGAGAGTTAGAATAGTAGAATACAGCAAGGTGCAATTTCGAAACCTGGTGCGGTGCATCCGCAGTTTTTCCTCTGTTTATGTCAGAGAAACCAACCATTCCCAGAGAGTGGCTGATGCGAAGGCAGATGCCAATCATGCTGGCAAACTGTGATAAGAGGAACCAGTCAATACAAGCTAGTCTGAGGGTGGGAGATAAATTGAAAACTGCGCCTATAATCTTTTTAATCCGCTGTCTCATGAAATATAAGACCCTGGGGACAGAGGAAAAACAGACTTTAAAAGCGGAATTCAACCCCAAAATGTGGAGACAAATGAATATATTGATTAGTAGACGCTATAGTGTCTCACAGGGAGATTGGGCCTCAGTGAGTGTGAGACTTGGAAAAGTGCAGAGACAAAGGAATAAACAGCTAAAACAGAAAGATGGCCTCTGTTGTGTTCCATTCTGATTGGCTCACTCAGCTAGAATGGGGATTGGGTGTTTTATCCACTCTCTATTCTTCAAAGCTTGAAGTCCATGCATACCAAATGGTGAATAGATTATTTCATTATAACCGGATCGCCCAAAATCACCTGGTGCCAACAATGTTTCTAATTTCCTAGCCACAGTCACCCACTCATTTGGATTGTGAGGCCGTATTCAGGTATGTACCACTCTCTCTGACGTATCACAGCTTCTGGTCCGTCATCTTCTGATGGGAACTCATTTCATTGGACTACAGAGCACAGATTTAACACCAATGTGGAAAGACCTATAATAACAGTGTTATAAACACGACAGCTCTTATAACGTACCATGACAGCTGTTATAACATACCATTTACATTTACATTTAAGTCATTTAGCAGACGCTCTTATCCAGAGCGACTTACAAATTGGTGCATTCACCTTATGACATCCAGTGGAACAGCCACTTTACAATAGTGCATCTAAATCTTTTAAGGGGGGGGGTGAGAAGGATTACTTTATCCTATCCTATTTAGCAGCTGTTATAATCTACCACGACAGCTGTTATAACATACAAGGAAAGCTGTTATAACCTACTACAACAGCTGTTATAACATACCACAATAGCTGCTATAACATACCACGACAGCTGTTATAAGACACCACGACAGCTGTTATAACCTACCACGACAGCTGTTATAACCTACCACGACAGCTGTTGTAACCTACCATGACAGCTGTTATAACATACCATGACAGCTGTTATAACATACAAGGAAAGCTGTTTATAACCTACCACGACAGCTGTTGTAACCTACCACAACAGCTGTTATAACCTACCACAACAGCTGTTATAACCTACCATGACAGCAGTTATAACCTACCACGACAGCTGTTATAACCTACCACAACAGCTGTTATAACCTACCATGACAGCAGTTATAACCTACCACGACAGCTGTTATAACCTACCACGACAGCTGTTATAACATATAAGGAAAGCTGTTATAACCTACCATGACAGCTGTTATAACATACCATGACAGCTGTTATAACATACAAGGAAAGCTGTTATAACCTACCACGACAGCTGTTATAAGACACCACGACAGCTGTTATAACCTACCACGACAGCTGTTATAAGACACCACAACAGCTGTTATAACCTACCATGACAGCTGTTATAACATACCATGACAGCTGTTATAACATACAAGGAAAGCTGTTATAACCTACCACGACAGCTGTTATAAGACACCACGACAGCTGTTATAACCGGCCACAACAGCTATTATAACATACCATGACAGCTGTTATAACATACAAGGAAAGCTGTTATAACCTACCACGACAGCTGTTATAAGACACCACGACAGCTGTTATAACCGACCACAACAGCTATCATAACATACCATGACAGCTGTTATAACATATAAGGAAAGCTGTTATAACATATGTTTCTCTCTCCCTACTTCTCTCTCTCTCTGCTTCTCTCTCTCTCTGCTTCTCTCTCCCTGATTCTCTCTCTCTCTCTCTGTTTCTCTCTCTCTTTGCGGCTCTCTCTCTGCTTCTCTCTAAGCTTCTCTCTCTCTCCTCTCTCTCTAAGCTTCTCTATCTATCTGCTTCTCTCTCTGCTACTCTCTCTCTCTCTAAGCGTCTCTCTCTCTGCCTCTCTCTCTGCTTCTCTCTCTCTCTGCTTCTCTCTCTGCTTCTCTCTCTACATGACATTCTCTCTCTGCTACTCTCTCTCTAAGCTTCTCTCTCTCTGCCTCTCTCTCTGCTTCTCTATCTCTCTGCTTCTCTCTCTGCTTCTCTCTATGCTACTCTCTCTCTCTAAGCTTCTCTCTCTCTGCTTCTCTTTCTGCTTCTCTCTCTCTAAGCTTCTCTCTGCTTCTCTCTCTGCTTCTCTCTCTAAGCCTCTCTCTCTGCTACTCTCTCTCTCTCTCTGCATCTCTCTCTTTCTCTAAGCCTCTCTCTCTTTGCTTCTCTCTCTCTTTGCTTCTCTCTCTCTGATTTCTCGCTCTCTGCTTCTCTCTCTGCTTTTCTCTCTCTCTCTCTCTGCTTCTCTCTCTTTCTCTAAGTTTCTCTATCTTTGCCTCTCTCTCTCTGCTTCTCTCTCTCTCTCTCTGCTTCTCTCTCTTTCTCTAAGTTTTTCTCTCTTTGCCTCTCTCTCTCTGCTTCTCGCTCTCTGCTTCTCTCTCTGCTTCTCTCCCTCTTTCTCTCTCTCCCTCTCTGCTTCTCTCTCTTTCTCTAAGCTTCTCTCTCTCTCTCTGCTTCTCTCTCTCTGATTCTCTCTCTCTCTGCTTCTCTCTCTCTGCTTCTCTCTCTCAGCTTCCCCCACTCTCTCTGCTTCTCTCACTCTCTCTGTCTCTCTCCATCTCTCTCTCTCTCTCTCTCTGCTTCTCTCTCTGCTTCTCTTTCTGTTTATGTGTCTGTCTGTCTGTCAGGGCTACAGCAGGGCTGGCACCCTATTCCCTACATAGTGCACTAATTTACACCAGGGCTGGCACCCTAATCCCTATATAGTGCACTACTTTACACCAGGGCTGGCACCCTTTTCCCTATATAGTGCACTACTTTCGACCAGAGCCCCATGTAAGAAATAGGGTGCCATTTGGGACGGCAGCAGATGGGAAGCCAATGAGGGGTGAGCTAACCTACTAATGATACAAAATTAAATGTAGCATTTCTAAACCCCACCTGGTTGTTTCTCCCTCTGGGGATGGGGGTTAGCAGAGCAAAGAGAGAGAGAGACACCACCGCCACATGCCGGCCCACCTGGCCCCCACCTGCAGCCAGCCAGAGGACGTGTCCCAACCGGCAACCTATTCACATAGGCAGTGCACTGCTTTTGACCCGCCTGTCATTTGGGATGCGTGTTGTCACAGACTCAAAGTGTTTAGGCGTCGGTGGTGGGGCACCTGATAGCGCCACTGTGCATTGAACCATATAATTGCAGTAGGTTGTGATAATCCCATCTCTCTGAGGTCTTTTTTGGTATTCAGCTATAAGCACCGTTTGTGCAAAAAAAAGATCCCACGTCGACACCAGTAGAATCACCAACGAGGTTGGCTGTCATGATAACACAAGCAGATGGAAAATGGCAGAGAGAATTTTATTCTAATGATAATTAACATTTAAAATATCTAAAAAGGTTTGCAGTTTGCAACAAAATCAGCTGTGTTTAAAAAACAGATGATGTATGGAAATGTAACTCAGAAGGAGGCACTATGAGCTAGCCACACTCATTTGGAGACACTATGAGCTAGCCACACTCATTTGGAGACACTATGAGCTAGCCACACTCATTTGGAGACACTATGAGCTAGCCACACTCATTTGGAGACACTATGAGCTAGCCACACTCATTTGGAGACACTATGAGCTAGCCACACTCATTTGGAGACACTATGAGCTAGCCACACTCATTTGGAGACACTATGAGCTAGCCACACTCATTTGGAGACACTATGAGCTAGCCACACTCATTTGGAGACACTATGAGCTAGCCACACTCATTTGGAGAGAGGTTTGGGACAAATATCCACTTTTACCCCTTTGATACTCCATAATGATATTTATATTTGAAAATGACTGTCTGGATGCAAACGGATTTCAGCAAAGTATTGTGTCATTCATCGTGCAAGACATGATGAGACATGATGACAGCACTGACATGAAATACCAGGCTGTGATTCAGACCAGGCTGTGATTCAGACCAGGCTGTGATTCAGACCAGGCTGTGATTCAGACCAGGCTAGGGCTGTGTTGATGTGACATAACAGGCTGTGATTCAGACCAGGCTAGGGCTGTGTTGATGTGACATACCAGGCTGTGATTCAGACCAGGCTAGGGCTGTGTTGATGTGACATAACAGGCTGTGATTCAGACCAGGCTAGGGCTGTGTTGATGTGACATACCAGGCTGTGATTAAGACCAGGCTAGGGCTGTGTTGACATGACATACCAGGCTGTGATTAAGACCAGGCTGTGATTCAGACCATGCTAGGGCTGTGTTGACATGACATAACAGGCTGTGATTCAGACCAGGCTAGGGCTGTGTTGACATGACATAACAGGCTGTGATTCAGACCAGGCTAGGGCTGTGTTGACATGACAACAGGCTGTGATTAAGACCAGGCTAGGGCTGTGTTGACATGACAACAGGCTGTGATTCAGACCAGGCTAGGGCTGTGTTGATGTGACATAACAGGCTGTCCTAAACCTCATCCTGTTGTTGCGCTCGCTACAGATAGTTCAACGTCTAGTTTTGACCTACCTTTTGTTGAGTTGTCAACTAACGTGAATTCAACGTGAAATCAACAAAAGATTTCACCAAGTGAATTAGATTTAGGTTAAAAGCTGGGCGAAAAGAAGACGAAATTTGAAAAAATAACTTTTTTTAAATCCAATACGTTTTCGAGGTTGATTCAACATCATCACGTCGAAACAACGTTGATTGGACAGGTTTTAGCCCAGTGGGATCCATTAGGGACACATGCACTAGGTCTGGAGCAGCAGAATGCAGGAAGTGTTCTCCTTACTTCACTGCAGTAGGACCATGGCTTTAACAAAGGGTTAGTCATTACTTCACTGCAGTAGGACCATGGCTTTAACAAAGGGTTAGTCATTACTTCACTGTAGTAGGACCATGGCTTTAACAAAGGGTTAGTCATTACTTCACTGCAGTAGGACCATGGCTTTAACAAAGGGTTAGTCATTACTTCACTGCAGTAGGACCATGGCTTTAACAAAGGGTTAGTCATTACTTCACTGCAGTAGGACCATGGCTTTAACAAAGGGTTAGTCATTACTTCACTGCAGTAGGACCATGGCTTTAACAAAGGGTTAGTCATTACTTCACTGCAGTAGGACCATGGCTTTAACAAAGGGTTAGTCATTACTTCACTGCAGTAGGACCATGGCTTTAACAAAGGGTTAGTCATTACTTCACTGCAGTAGGACCATGGCTTTAACAAAGGCTTAGTCATTACTTCACTGCAGTAGGACCATGGCTTTAACAAAGGCTTAGTCATTACTTCACTGCAGTAGGACCATGGCTTTAACAAAGGGTTAGTCATTACTTCACTGCAGTAGGACCATGGCTTTAACAAAGGGTTAGTCCTTACTTCACTGCAGTAGGACCATGGCTTTAACAAAGGGTTAGTCATTACTTCACTGCAGTAGGACCATGGCTTTAACAAAGGGTTAGTCATTACTTCACTGCAGTAGGACCATGGCTTTAACAAAGGGTTAGTCATTACTTCACTGCAGTAGGACCATGGCTTTAACAAAGGGTTAGTCATTACTTCACTGCAGTAGGACCATGGCTTTAACAAAGGGTTAGTGATTACTTCACTGCAGTAGGACCATGGCTTTAACAAAGGCTTAGTCATTACTTCACTGCAGTAGGACCATGGCTTTAACAAAGGGTTAGTCATTACTTCACTGCAGTAGGACCATGGCTTTAACAAAGGGTTAGTCATTACTTCACTGCAGTAGGACCATGGCTTTAACAAAGGCTTAGTCATTACTTCACTGCAGTAGGACCATGGCTTTAACAAAGGCTTAGTCATTACTTCACTGCAGTAGGACCATGGCTTTAACAAAGGGTTAGTCATTACTTCACTGCAGTAGGACCATGGCTTTAACAAAGGGTTAGTGATTACTTCACTGCAGTAGGACCATGGCTTTAACAAAGGGTTAGTCATTACTTCACTGCAGTAGGACCATGGCTTTAACAAAGGGTTAGTCATTACTTCACTGCAGTAGGACCATGGCTTTAACAAAGGGTTAGTCATTACTTCACTGCAGTAGGACCATGGCTTTAACAAAGGGTTAGTCATTACTTCACTGCAGTAGGACCATGGCTTTAACAAAGGCTTAGTCATTACTTCACTGCAGTAGGACCATGGCTTTAACAAAGGCTTAGTCATTACTTCACTGCAGTAGGACCATGGCTTTAACAAAGGGTTAGTGATTACTTCACTGCAGTAGGACCATGGCTTTAACAAAGGGTTAGTGATTACTTCACTGCAGTAGGACCATGGCTTTAACAAAGGGTTAGTCATTACTTCACTGCAGTAGGACCATGGCTTTAACAAAGGGTTAGTCATTACTTCACTGCAGTAGGACCATGGCTTTAACAAAGGGTTAGTCATTACTTCACTGCAGTAGGACCATGGCTTTAACAAAGGCTTAGTCATTACTTCACTGCAGTAGGACCAGAGATGACTATGGCGTGCAACTATCTCTGTCTCCTCCCCGCTCGGACAGAGAAAATAACTCATTATTCATCACATTCCCAAATCAAAGTGTGTTTTGTGTATTCTCTCATTCACTTTATTCTTACTCTGATAAAGTGTATTTCCCCTTTACTAATCCCATTGGTTCGGGTTAAGATGACATGCCGTGGGAGGACGGGAGAGGTAACCTGTCCTTCACCCAGCCTTTGCACAGTTCAACTCCCTCCACAACACCATGGAGCAATTCATCATTCTTGCAGTTGGTCATGTAGGAAACAGTTGGTCAGGCAGGCAGGAGTTGGTCATGTAGGAAACAGTTGGTCAGGCAGGCAGGAGTTGGTCATGTAGGAAACAGTTGGTCAGGCAGGCAGGAGTTGGTCATGTAGGAAACAGTTGGTCAGGCAGGCAGGAGTCGGTCATGTAGGAAACAGTTGGTCAGGCAGGCAGGAGTTGGTCATGTAGGAAACAGTTGGTCAGGCAGGCAGGAGTTGGTCATGTTGGTCAGGAAACAGTTGGTCAGGCAGGCAGGAGTTGGTCATGTAGGAAACAGTTGGTCAGGCAGGCAGGAGTTGGTCATGTAGGAAACAGTTGGTCAGGCAGGCAGGAGTTGGTCATGTAGGAAACAGTTGGTCAGGCAGGCAGGAGTTGGTCATGTAGGAAACAGTTGGTCAGGCAGGCAGGAGTTGGTCATGTAGGAAACAGTTGGTCAGGCAGGCAGGAGTTGGTCATGTAGGAAACAGTTGGTCAGGCAGGCAGGAGTTGGTCATGTAGGAAACAGTTGGTCAGGCAGGCAGGAGTTGGTCATGTAGGAAACAGTTGGTCAGGCAGGCAGGAGTTGGTCATGTAGGAAACAGTTGGTCAGGCAGGCAGGAGTTGGTCATGTAGGAAACAGTTGGTCAGGCAGGCAGGAGTTGGTCATGTAGGAAACAGTTGGTCAGGCAGGCAGGAGTTGGTCATGTAGGAAACAGTTGGTCAGGCAGGCAGGAGTTGGTCATGTAGGAAACAGTTGGTCAGGCAGGCAGGAGTTGGTCATGTAGGAAACAGTTGGTCAGGCAGGCAGGAGTTGGTCAGGTAGGAAACAGTTGGTCAGGCAGGCAGGAGTTGGTCATGTAGGAAACAGTTGGTCAGGCAGGCAGGATTTGGTCATGTAGGAAACAGTTGGTCAGGCAGGCAGGAGTTGGTCATGTAGGAAACAGTTGGTCAGGCAGGCAGGAGTTGGTCATGTAGGAAACAGTTGGTCAGGCAGGCAGGAGTTGGTCATGTAGGAAACAGTTGGTCAGGCAGGCAGGAGTTGGTCATGTAGGAAACAGTTGGTCAGGCAGGCAGGAGTTGGTCATGTAGGAAACAGTTGGTCAGGCAGGCAGGAGTTGGTCAGTTGGTCATGTTGGTCAGGCAGGAAACAGTTGGTCAGGCAGGCAGGAGTTGGTCATGTAGGAAACAGTTGGTCAGGCAGGCAGGAGTTGGTCATGTAGGCATCAGTTGATCAGGTAGTCACACGGTAGCTGTTGGCTAGGTAGGCAGAAGTTGGTCAGGTAGGTAGCAGGTAGCAGTTGGTCATGTAGGAAACAGTTGGTCAGGCAGGCAGGAGTTGGTCATGTAGGAAACAGTTGGTCAGGCAGGCAGGAGTTGGTCATGTAGGAAACAGTTGGTCAGGCAGGCAGGAGTTGGTCATGTAGGAAACAGTTGGTCAGGCAGGCAGGAGTTGGTCATGTAGGAAACAGTTGGTCAGGCAGGCAGGAGTTGGTCATGTAGGAAACAGTTGGTCAGGCAGGCAGCAGTTGGTCATGTAGGAAACAGTTGGTCAGGCAGGCAGCAGTTGGTCATGTAGGCATCAGTTGATCAGGTAGTCACGCGGTAGCTGTTGGCTAGGTAGGCAGAAGTTGGTCAGGTAGGTAGCAGGTAGCAGTTGGTCATGTAGGAAACAGTTGGTCAGGCAGGCAGGAGTTGGTCATGTAGGAAACAGTTGGTCAGGCAGGCAGGAGTTGGTCATGTAGGAAACAGTTGGTCAGGCAGGCAGGAGTTGGTCATGTAGGAAACAGTTGGTCAGGCAGGCAGGAGTTGGTCATGTAGGAAACAGTTGGTCAGGCAGGCAGGAGTTGGTCATGTAGGAAACAGTTGGTCAGGCAGGCAGGAGTTGGTCATGTAGGAAACAGTTGGTCAGGCAGGCAGGAGTTGGTCATGTAGGAAACAGTTGGTCAGGCAGGCAGGAGTTGGTCATGTAGGAAACAGTTGGTCAGGCAGGCAGGAGTTGGTCATGTAGGAAACAGTTGGTCAGGCAGGCAGGAGTTGGTCATGTAGGAAACAGTTGGTCAGGCAGGCAGGAGTTGGTCATGTAGGAAACAGTTGGTCAGGCAGGCAGGAGTTGGTCATGTAGGAAACAGTTGGTCAGGCAGGCAGGAGTTGGTCATGTAGGAAACAGTTGGTCAGGCAGGCAGGAGTTGGTCAGGTAGGAAACAGTTGGTCAGGCAGGCAGGAGTTGGTCATGTAGGAAACAGTTGGTCAGGCAGGCAGGATTTGGTCATGTAGGAAACAGTTGGTCAGGCAGGCAGGAGTTGGTCATGTAGGAAACAGTTGGTCAGGCAGGCAGGAGTTGGTCATGTAGGAAACAGTTGGTCAGGCAGGCAGGAGTTGGTCATGTAGGAAACAGTTGGTCAGGCAGGCAGGAGTTGGTCATGTAGGAAACAGTTGGTCAGGCAGGCAGGAGTTGGTCATGTAGGAAACAGTTGGTCAGGCAGGCAGGAGTTGGTCATGTAGGAAACAGTTGGTCAGGCAGGCAGGAGTTGGTCATGTAGGAAACAGTTGGTCAGGCAGGCAGGAGTTGGTCATGTAGGAAACAGTTGGTCAGGCAGGCAGGAGTTGGTCATGTAGGAAACAGTTGGTCAGGCAGGCAGGAGTTGGTCATGTAGGAAACAGTTGGTCAGGCAGGCAGGAGTTGGTCATGTAGGCATCAGTTGATCAGGTAGTCACACGGTAGCTGTTGGCTAGGTAGGCAGAAGTTGGTCAGGTAGGTAGCAGGTAGCAGTTGGTCATGTAGGAAACAGTTGGTCAGGCAGGCAGGAGTTGGTCATGTAGGAAACAGTTGGTCAGGCAGGCAGGAGTTGGTCATGTAGGAAACAGTTGGTCAGGCAGGCAGGAGTTGGTCATGTAGGAAACAGTTGGTCAGGCAGGCAGGAGTTGGTCATGTAGGAAACAGTTGGTCAGGCAGGCAGGAGTTGGTCATGTAGGAAACAGTTGGTCAGGCAGGCAGCAGTTGGTCATGTAGGAAACAGTTGGTCAGGCAGGCAGCAGTTGGTCATGTAGGCATCAGTTGATCAGGTAGTCACACGGTAGCTGTTGGCTAGGTAGGCAGAAGTTGGTCAGGTAGGTAGCAGGTAGCAGTTGGTCATGTAGGAAACAGTTGGTCAGGCAGGCAGGAGTTGGTCATGTAGGAAACAGTTGGTCAGGCAGGCAGGAGTTGGTCATGTAGGAAACAGTTGGTCAGGCAGGCAGGAGTTGGTCATGTAGGAAACAGTTGGTCAGGCAGGCAGCAGTTGGTCATGTAGGAAACAGTTGGTCAGGCAGGCAGCAGTTGGTCATGTAGGCATCAGTTAATCAGGTAGTCACACGGTAGCTGTTGGCTAGGTAGGCAGAAGTTGGTCAGGTAGGTAGCAGGTAGCAGTTGGTCATGTAGGAAACAGTTGGTCAGGCAGGCAGGAGTTGGTCATGTAGGAAACAGTTGGTCAGGCAGGCAGGAGTTGGTCATGTAGGAAACAGTTGGTCAGGCAGGCAGCAGTTGGTCATGTAGGAAACAGTTGGTCAGGCAGGCAGCAGTTGGTCATGTAGGCATCAGTTGACACGGTAGCTGTTGGCTAGGTAGGCAGAAGTTGGTCAGGTAGGTAGCAGGTAGCAGTTGGTCATGTAGGAAACAGTTGGTCAGGCAGGCAGGAGTTGGTCATGTAGGAAACAGTTGGTCAGGCAGGCAGGAGTTGGTCATGTAAGAAACAGTTGGTCAGGCAGGCAGGAGTTGGTCATGTAGGAAACAGTTGGTCAGGCAGGCAGGAGTTGGTCATGTAGGAAACAGTTGGTCAGGCAGGCAGGAGTTGGTCATGTAGGAAACAGTTGGTCAGGCAGGCAGGAGTTGGTCATGTAGGAAACAGTTGGTCAGGCAGGCAGGAGTTGGTCATGTAGGAAACAGTTGGTCAGGCAGGCAGGAGTTGGTCATGTAGGAAACAGTTGGTCAGGCAGGCAGGAGTTGGTCATGTAGGAAACAGTTGGTCAGGCAGGCAGGAGTTGGTCATGTAGGAAACAGTTGGTCAGGCAGGCAGGATTTGGTCATGTAGGAAACAGTTGGTCAGGCAGGCAGGAGTTGGTCATGTAGGAAACAGTTGGTCAGGCAGGCAGGAGTTGGTCATGTAGGAAACAGTTGGTCAGGCAGGCAGCAGTTGGTCATGTAGGAAACAGTTGGTCAGGCAGGCAGCAGTTGGTCATGTAGGCATCAGTTGATCAGGTAGTCACACGGTAGCTGTTGGCTAGGTAGGCAGAAGTTGGTCAGGTAGGTAGCAGGTAGCAGTTGGTCATGTAGGAAACAGTTGGTCAGGCAGGCAGGAGTTGGTCATGTAGGAAACAGTTGGTCAGGCAGGCAGGAGTTGGTCATGAAGGAAACAGTTGGTCAGGCAGGCAGGAGTTGGTCATGTAGGAAACAGTTGGTCAGGCAGGCAGGAGTTGGTCATGTAGGAAACAGTTGGTCAGGCAGGCAGGAGTTGGTCATGTAGGAAACAGTTGGTCAGGCAGGCAGCAGTTGGTCATGTAGGCATCAGTTGATCAGGTAGTCACACGGTAGCTGTTGGCTAGGTAGGCAGAAGTTGGTCAGGTAGGTAGCAGGTAGCAGTTGGTCATGTAGGAAACAGTTGGTCAGGCAGGCAGGCAGGAGTTGGTCATGTAGGAAACAGTTGGTCAGGCAGGCAGGAGTTGGTCATGTAGGAAACAGTTGGTCAGGCAGGCAGGAGTTGGTCATGTAGGAAACAGTTGGTCAGGCAGGCAGGAGTTGGTCATGTAGGAAACAGTTGGTCAGGCAGGCAGGAGTTGGTCATGTAGGAAACAGGAACAGTTGGTCAGGCAGGCAGGAGTTGGTCATGTAGGAAACAGTTGGTCAGGCAGGCAGGAGTTGGTCATGTAGGAAACAGTTGGTCAGGCAGGCAGGAGTTGGTCATGTAGGAAACAGTTGGTCAGGCAGGCAGGAGTTGGTCATGTAGGAAACAGTTGGTCAGGCAGGCAGGAGTTGGTCATGTAGGAAACAGTTGGTCAGGCAGGCAGGAGTTGGTCATGTAGGAAACAGTTGGTCAGGCAGGCAGGAGTTGGTCATGTAGGAAACAGTTGGTCAGGCAGGCAGGAGTTGGTCATGTAGGAAACAGTTGGTCAGGCAGGCAGGAGTTGGTCATGTAGGAAACAGTTGGTCAGGCAGGCAGGAGTTGGTCATGTAGGAAACAGTTGGTCAGGCAGGCAGCAGTTGGTCATGTAGGAAACAGTTGGTCAGGCAGGCAGGAGTTGGTCATGTAGGAACCAGTTGGTCAGGCAGGCAGGAGTTGGTCATGTAGGAAACAGTTGGTCAGGCAGGCAGGAGTTGGTCATGTAGGAAACAGTTGGTCAGGCAGGCAGGAGTTGGTCATGTAGGAAACAGTTGGTCAGGCAGGCAGGAGTTGGTCATGTAGGAAACAGTTGGTCAGGCAGGCAGGAGCTGGTCATGTAGGCATCAGTTGATCAGGTAGTCACACGGTAGCTGTTGGCTAGGTAGGCAGAAGTTGGTCAGGTAGGTAGCAGGTAGCAGTTGGTCATGTAGGAAACAGTTGGTCAGGCAGGCAGGAGTTGGTCATGTAGGAAACAGTTGGTCAGGCAGGCAGGAGTTGGTCATGTAGGAAACAGTTGGTCAGGCAGGCAGGAGTTGGTCATGTAGGAAACAGTTGGTCAGGCAGGCAGGAGTTGGTCATGTAGGAAACAGTTGGTCAGGCAGGCAGGAGTTGGTCATGTAGGAAACAGTTGGTCAGGCAGGCAGCAGTTGGTCATGTAGGAAACAGTTGGTCAGGCAGGCAGCAGTTGGTCATGTAGGCATCAGTTGATCAGGTAGTCACACGGTAGCTGTTGGCTAGGTAGGCAGAAGTTGGTCAGGTAGGTAGCAGGTAGCAGTTGGTCATGTAGGAAACAGTTGGTCAGGCAGGCAGGAGTTGGTCATGTTGGAAACAGTTGGTCAGGCAGGCAGGAGTTGGTCATGTAGGAAACAGTTGGTCAGGCAGGCAGGAGTTGGTCATGTAGGAAACAGTTGGTCAGGCAGGCAGCAGTTGGTCATGTAGGAAACAGTTGGTCAGGCAGGCAGCAGTTGGTCATGTAGGCATCAGTTAATCAGGTAGTCACACGGTAGCTGTTGGCTAGGTAGGCAGAAGTTGGTCAGGTAGGTAGCAGGTAGCAGTTGGTCATGTAGGAAACAGTTGGTCAGGCAGGCAGGAGTTGGTCATGTAGGAAACAGTTGGTCAGGCAGGCAGGAGTTGGTCATGTAGGAAACAGTTGGTCAGGCGGGCAGGAGTTGGTCATGTAGGAAACAGTTGGTCAGGGAGGCAGGAGTTGGTCATGTAGGAAACAGTTGGTCAGGCAGGCAGGAGTTGGTCATGTAGGAAACAGTTGGTCAGGCAGGCAGGAGTTGGTCATGTAGGAAACAGTTGGTCAGGCAGGCAGCAGTTGGTCATGTAGGAAACAGTTGGTCAGGCAGGCAGCAGTTGGTCATGTAGGCATCAGTTGATCAGGTAGTCACACGGTAGCTGTTGGCTAGGTAGGCAGAAGTTGGTCAGGTAGGTAGCAGGTAGCAGTTGGTCATGTAGGAAACAGTTGGTCAGGCAGGCAGGAGTTGGTCATGTAGGAAACAGTTGGTCAGGCAGGCAGGAGTTGGTCATGTAGGAAACAGTTGGTCAGGCAGGTAGGAGTTGGTCATGAAGGAAACAGTTGGTCAGGCAGGCAGGAGTTGGTCATGTAGGAAACAGTTGGTCAGGCAGGCAGCAGTTGGTCATGTAGGCATCAGTTGATCAGGTAGTCACACGGTAGCTGTTGGCTAGGTAGGCAGAAGTTGGTCAGGTAGGTAGCAGGTAGCAGTTGGTCATGTAGGAAACAGTTGGTCAGGCAGGCAGGAGTTGGTCATGTAGGAAACAGTTGGTCAGGCAGGCAGGAGTTGGTCATGTAGGAAACAGTTGGTCAGGCAGGCAGGAGTTGGTCATGTAGGAAACAGTTGGTCAGGCAGGCAGCAGTTGGTCATGTAGGAAACAGTTGGTCAGGCAGGCAGCAGTTGGTCATGTAGGCATCAGTTGATCAGGTAGTCACACGGTAGCTGTTGGCTAGGTAGGCAGAAGTTGGTCAGGTAGGTAGCAGGTAGCAGTTGGTCATGTAGGAAACAGTTGGTCAGGCAGGCAGGAGTTGGTCATGTAGGAAACAGTTGGTCAGGCAGGCAGGAGTTGGTCATGTAAGAAACAGTTGGTCAGGCAGGAGTTGGTCATGTAAGAAACAGTTGGTCAGGCAGGCAGCAGTTGGTAATGTAGGTAAAAGTTGGTCAAGTAGTCACCAGGTAGCTGCTGGTCAGGTAGGCAGCAGTTTGTCAGGTAAGCAGCAGTTGTTCAGGTAGGTAGTTTGTATCAGTTGGTCAGGTAGGAGACAGTTGGTCAGGTAGGAGGCAGTTGGTCAGGTAGAAGGCAGTTGGTCAGGTAGGAGGCAGTTGGTCAAGTAGTAGGCAGTTGGTCAGGTAGGAGGCAGTTGGTCAGGTAGGAGGCAGTTGGTCAGGTAGGAGGCAGTTGGTCGGATAGGAAGCAGTCGGTCAGGTAGGAGGCAGTTGGTCAAGTAGGAGGCAGTTGGTCAGCCAGGAGGCAGTTGGTCAGGTAGGAGAAAGTTGGTCTGCTAGGAGGCAGTTGGTCAGGTAGGAAGCAGTTGGTCAGGTAGGAGGCAGTTAGTCATGTAGGAAGCAGTTGGTCAGGTAGGAGGCAGTTGGTCAGTTAGGAGGCAGTTGGTCAGGTAGGAAGTAGTTGTTCAGGTAGGAGGCAGTTGGTCAGTTAGAAGACAGTTGGTCAGGTAGGAGGCAGTTGGTCAGGTAGGAAGCAGTTGGTCAGGTAGGAGGCAGTTGTTCAGGCAGGAGACAGGTATCAAGTTAAAGGTCTTTCTCACATTGGCTGCAGAGAGCGTGATTACACAGTCTTCCGGAACAGCTGGTGCTCTCATGCATGTTATTTGCCTCGAAGCGATTATAGAAGTAGTTTATCATTTGGTAGGCCCGTGTCACTGGGCAGCACTTGGCTGTGCTTCCCTTTGTAGTCTGTAATGGTTTGCAAGCCCTGCCACATCGATGAGTGTCAGAGCCGGTGTAGTACGATTCGCTCTTAGTGCTGTATTGACGCTTTGCCTGTTTGATGGTTCGTCGGAGGGCATAGTGGGATTTCTTATAAGATTCCGGGATTCCTTGAATGCGACAGCTCTAGAGGATATATAGTATAACAGCTAAAGTGGTAGGCTATGTTGGGTTCTGACAGAGGACTCAGGTAAAGTGGTAGGCTGTGTTGGGTTCTGACAGAGGGCTCAGGTAAAGTGGTAGGCTGTGTTGGGTTCTGACAGAGGGCTCAGGTGAAGTGGTAGGCTGTGTTAGGTTCTGACTGAGGGCTCAGGTAAAGTGGTAGGCTGTATTGGGTTCTGACAGAGGGCTCAGGTGAAGTGGTAGGCTGTGTTGGGTTCTGACAGAGGGCTCAGGTGAAGTGGTAGGCTGTGTTGGGTTCTGACCGAGGGCTCAGGTAAAGTGGTAGGCTGTGTTGGGTTCTGAACGAGGACTCAGGTAAAGTGGTAGGCTGTGTTGGGTTCTGACAGAGGGTTCAGGTAAAGTGGTAGGCTGTGTTGGGTTCTGACAGAGGGCTCAGGTAAAGTGGCTATATACAGTAAGTACCAGATCAATGTGGAGCTATATACAGGAAGTACCAGATCAATGTGGAGCTATATATAGGAAGTACCAGATCAATGTGGAGCTATATACAGGAAGTACCAGTACCAGATCAATGTGGAGCTATATACAGGAAGTACCAGATCAATGTGGAGCTATATACAGGAAGTACCGTTACCAGATCAATGTGGAGCTATATACAGGAAGTACCAGATCAATGTGGAGCTATATACAGGAAGTACCAGTACCAGATCAATGTGGAGCTATATACAGGGAGTACCAGATTAATGTTGAGCTATATACAGGGAGTACCAGTACCAGATCAATGTGGAGCTATATACAGGAAGTACCAGTACCAGATCAATGTGGAGCTATATACAGGAAGTACCAGATCAATGTGGAGCTATATACAGGAAGTACCAGATCAATATGGAGCTATATACAGGAAGTACCAGTACCAGATCAATGTGGAGCTATATACAGGGAGTACCAGATTAATGTGGAGCTATATACAGGGAGTACCAGTACCAGATCAATGTGGAGCTATATACAGGAAGTACCAGTACCAGATCAATGTGGAGCTATATACAGGACGTACCAGTACCAGATCAATGTGGAGCTATATACAGGGAGTACCAGTATCAGATCAATGTGGAGCTATATACAGGACGTACCAGTACCAGATCAATGTGGAGCTATATACAGGGAGTACCAGTACCAGATCAATGTGGAGCTATATATAGGAAGTACCAGATCAATGTGGAGCTATATACAGGAAGTACCAGTACCAGATCAATGTGGAGCTATATACAGGAAGTACCAGATCAATGTGGAGCTATATACAGGAAGTACCGTTACCAGATCAATGTGGAGCTATATACAGGAAGTACCAGATCAATGTGGAGCTATATACAGGAAGTACCAGTACCAGATCAATGTGGAGCTATATACAGGGAGTACCAGATTAATGTTGAGCTATATACAGGGAGTACCAGTACCAGATCAATGTGGAGCTATATACAGGAAGTACCAGTACCAGATCAATGTGGAGCTATATACAGGAAGTACCAGATCAATGTGGAGCTATATACAGGAAGTACCAGATCAATATGGAGCTATATACAGGAAGTACCAGTACCAGATCAATGTGGAGCTATATACAGGGAGTACCAGATTAATGTGGAGCTATATACAGGGAGTACCAGTACCAGATCAATGTGGAGCTATATACAGGAAGTACCAGTACCAGATCAATGTGGAGCTATATACAGGACGTACCAGTACCAGATCAATGTGGAGCTATATACAGGGAGTACCAGTATCAGATCAATGTGGAGCTATATACAGGATGTACCAGATCAATGTGGAGCTATATACAGGATGTACCAGTACCAGATCAATGTGGAGCTATATACAGGGAGTACCAGTATCAGATCAATGTGGAGCTATATACAGGATGTACCAGATCAATGTGGAGCTATATACAGGATGTACCAGTACCAGATCAATGTGGAGCTGTATACAGGGAGTACCAGATCAATGTGGAGCTATATACAGGATGTACCAGTACCAGATCAATGTGGAGCTATATACAGGGAGTTCCAGATCAATGTGGAGCTATATACAGGAAGTACCAGTACCATATCAATGTGGAGCTATATACAGGAAGTTCCAGTACCAGATCTTTGTGGAGCTATATACAGGAAGTTCCAGTACCAGATCAATGTGGAGCTATATACAGGGAGTACCAGTACCAGGATCAATGTGGAGCTATATACAGGATGTACCAGATCAATGTGGAGCTATATACAGGATGTACCAGATCAATGTGGAGCTATATACAGGAAGTACCAGTACCAGGATCAATGTGGAGCTATTTACAGGATGTACCAGATCAATGTGGAGCTATATACAGGAAGTACCAGATCAATGTGGAGCTATATACAGGAAGTACCAGATCAATGTGGAGCTATATACAGGATGTACCAGATCAATGTGGAGCTATATACAGGGAGTACCAGTACCAGATCACTGTGGAGCTATATACAGGGAGTACCAGATCAATGTGGAGCTATATACAGGATGTACCAGATCAATGTGGAGCTATATACAGGACGTACCAGTACCAGATCAATGTGGAGCTATATACAGGGAGTACCAGATCAATGTGGAGCTATATACAGGGAGTACCAGATCAATGTGGAGCTATATACAGGGAGTACCAGATCAATGTGGAGCTATATACAGGGAGTACCATATCAATGTGGAGCTATATACAGGACGTACCAGTACCAGATCAATGTGGAGCTATATACAGGGAGAACCAGTACCAGATCAATGTGGAGCTATATACAGGATGTACCAGATCAATGTGGAGCTATATACAGGATGTACCAGTGCCAGATCAATGTGGAGCTATATACAGGATGTACCAGTACCAGATCAATGTGGAGCTATATACAGGGAGTACCAGTACCATATCAGTTTGGAGCTATATACAGGAAGTTCCAGTACCAGATCAATGTGGAGCTATATACAGGGAGTACCAGTACCAGATCAATGTGGAGCTATATACAGGGAGTACCAGATCAATGTGGAGCTAAATACAGGGAGTACCAGATCAATGTGGAGCTATATACAGGAAGTACCAGTACCAGATCAATGTGGAGCTATATACAGGAAGTACCAGTACCAGATCAATGTGGAGCTATATACAGGAAGTACCAGTACCAGATCAATGTGGAGCTATATACAGGAAGTACCAGATCAATGTGGAGCTATATACAGGGAGTACCAGATCAATGTGGAGCTATATACAGGGAGCACCAGATCAATGTGGAGCTATATACAGGGAGCAACAGTACCAGATCAATGTGTAGCTATATACAGGAAGTACCAGTACCAGATCAATGTGGAGCTATATACAGGAAGTACCAGTACCAGATCAATGTGGAGCTATATACAGGAAGTACCAGTACCAGATCAATGTGGAGCTATATACAGGAAGTACCTGTACCAGATCAATATGGAGCTATATACAGGGAGCACCAGATCAATGTGGAGCTATATACAGGAAGTACCAGTACCAGATCAATGTGGAGCTATATACAGGAAGTACCAGTACCAGATCAATGTGGAGCTATATACAGGAATTACCAGTACCAGATCAATGTGGAGCTATATACAGGGAGTACCAGTACCAGATCAATGTGGAGCTATATACAGGGAGTACCAGATCAATGTGGAGCTATATACAGGAAGTGCCAGATCAATGTGGAGCTATATACAGGGAGTACCAGTACCAGATCAATGTGGAGCTATATACAGGACGTACCAGTACCAGATCAATGTGGAGCTATATACAGGGAGTACCAGTATCAGATCAATGTGGAGCTATATACAGGATGTACCAGATCAATGTGGAGCTATATACAGGATGTACCAGTACCAGATCAATGTGGAGCTATATACAGGGAGTACCAGTATCAGATCAATGTGGAGCTATATACAGGATGTACCAGATCAATGTGGAGCTATATACAGGATGTACCAGTACCAGATCAATGTGGAGCTGTATACAGGGAGTACCAGATCAATGTGGAGCTATATACAGGATGTACCAGTACCAGATCAATGTGGAGCTATATACAGGGAGTTCCAGATCAATGTGGAGCTATATACAGGAAGTACCAGTACCATATCAATGTGGAGCTATATACAGGAAGTTCCAGTACCAGATCTTTGTGGAGCTATATACAGGAAGTTCCAGTACCAGATCAATGTGGAGCTATATACAGGGAGTACCAGTACCAGGATCAATGTGGAGCTATATACAGGATGTACCAGATCAATGTGGAGCTATATACAGGATGTACCAGATCAATGTGGAGCTATATACAGGAAGTACCAGTACCAGGATCAATGTGGAGCTATTTACAGGATGTACCAGATCAATGTGGAGCTATATACAGGAAGTACCAGATCAATGTGGAGCTATATACAGGAAGTACCAGATCAATGTGGAGCTATATACAGGATGTACCAGATCAATGTGGAGCTATATACAGGGAGTACCAGTACCAGATCACTGTGGAGCTATATACAGGGAGTACCAGATCAATGTGGAGCTATATACAGGATGTACCAGATCAATGTGGAGCTATATACAGGACGTACCAGTACCAGATCAATGTGGAGCTATATACAGGGAGTACCAGATCAATGTGGAGCTATATACAGGGAGTACCAGATCAATGTGGAGCTATATACAGGGAGTACCAGATCAATGTGGAGCTATATACAGGGAGTACCATATCAATGTGGAGCTATATACAGGACGTACCAGTACCAGATCAATGTGGAGCTATATACAGGGAGAACCAGTACCAGATCAATGTGGAGCTATATACAGGATGTACCAGATCAATGTGGAGCTATATACAGGATGTACCAGTGCCAGATCAATGTGGAGCTATATACAGGATGTACCAGTACCAGATCAATGTGGAGCTATATACAGGGAGTACCAGTACCATATCAGTTTGGAGCTATATACAGGAAGTTCCAGTACCAGATCAATGTGGAGCTATATACAGGGAGTACCAGTACCAGATCAATGTGGAGCTATATACAGGAGTACCAGATCAATGTGGAGCTAAATACAGGGAGTACCAGATCAATGTGGAGCTATATACAGGAAGTACCAGTACCAGATCAATGTGGAGCTATATACAGGAAGTACCAGTACCAGATCAATGTGGAGCTATATACAGGAAGTACCAGTACCAGATCAATGTGGAGCTATATACAGGAAGTACCAGATCAATGTGGAGCTATATACAGGGAGTACCAGATCAATGTGGAGCTATATACAGGGAGCACCAGATCAATGTGGAGCTATATACAGGGAGCAACAGTACCAGATCAATGTGTAGCTATATACAGGAAGTACCAGTACCAGATCAATGTGGAGCTATATACAGGAAGTACCAGTACCAGATCAATGTGGAGCTATATACAGGAAGTACCAGTACCAGATCAATGTGGAGCTATATACAGGAAGTACCTGTACCAGATCAATATGGAGCTATATACAGGGAGCACCAGATCAATGTGGAGCTATATACAGGAAGTACCAGTACCAGATCAATGTGGAGCTATATACAGGAAGTACCAGTACCAGATCAATGTGGAGCTATATACAGGAATTACCAGTACCAGATCAATGTGGAGCTATATACAGGGAGTACCAGTACCAGATCAATGTGGAGCTATATACAGGGAGTACCAGATCAATGTGGAGCTATATACAGGAAGTGCCAGATCAATGTGGAGCTATATACAGGGAGTACCAGTACCAGATCAATGTGGAGCTATATACAGGGAGTACCAGTACCAGATCAATGTGGAGCTATATACAGGGAGTACCAGTACCAGATCAATGTGGAGCTATATACAGGGAGTACCAGTACCAGATCAATGTGGAGCTATATACAGGATGTACCAGTACCAGATCAATGTGGAGCTATATACAGGAAGTACCAGTACCAGATCAATGTGGAGCTATATACAGGGAGTACCAGATCAATGTGGAGCTATATACAGGGAGTACCAGATCAATGTGGAGCTATATACAGGAAGTACCAGTACCAGATCAATGTGGAGCTATATACAGGATGTACCAGTACCAGATCAATGTGGAAAGGTATGCGGTCTTTGAGGTAAATACGGTGCATTCGAAAAGTATTCAGCCCCTTTCATGCTTTCCACATTTTGTTATTTGAATAAATGGATAAAAAATATATTTTCCCCTCATTAATCTACACACAATACCCCATAATGACAAAGTGAATCTGAAATACTTTATTTACTGTACATCAATCAGTATGAAGACCCTTTGTTATGAGACTCGAAATTGAACTCTGGTGTGAAAACACAGTGAACTCCATCATTCTTAAATGTAAGAAGTCTGGAACCCCCAAGATTCTACCTAGAGTTGGCCGCCCGGTCAAACTGAGCAATCGGGGGGGAAGGGCCTTGGTCAGGGTGGTGAGCAGCAACCTAATGGTCACTCTGACAGAGCTCCAGAGTTTCTCTGTGGAGATGGGAGAACATTCCAGAAGGAAAACCATCTCTGCAGCACTCCATCAATCAGGGATATGGTAGAGTGGCCAGACGGAAGCCACTCCTCAGTAAAAGGCACATGACAGCCTGCTTGGTGTTTGCCAAAAGGCACCTAAAGACTCTCAGACCATGAGAAACAAGATTCTCTGGTCTGATGAAACCAAGATTAAACTCTTTGGCCTGAGTGCCAAGTGTCACGTCTGGAGGAAACCTGGCACCATCCCTACTGTGATGCATGGTGGTCACATTATCATGCTGTGGGGATGTTTTTCAGCGGCAGGGACTGAGCGACTAGTCAGGATCAAGGGAAAGATGAATGGAGCAAAGTACAGAGATATCTTTGATTAAAACCTGCTCCAGAGCACTGAGGGCCTCAGACTGGGGTGAAGGTTCACCTTACAACAGGATAATGACCCTAAGCACACAGCCAAGACAACACAGGAGTGGCTTTGGGACAAGTCTCTGAATGTCCTTGAGTGGCCCAGCCAGAGTCCGGACTTGAACCCAATCGAATATCTCTGGAGAGACCTGAAAATATCTGTGCAGCGTCACTCCCCATCCAACTTGACAGAGCTAAAGAGGATCTGCAGAAAACAATGGGAGAAACTCCCCAAATACAGGTGTGCCAAGCTTGTAGCGTCATACCCAAAAAGACTCAAGGCTGTAATCGCTGCCAAATGTGCTTCAACAAAGTACTGAGTAAAGGGTCTGAATACTTATGTAAATGTGAAATGTCTGTCTTTTATTTGTAATAAATGTGCAAAAATATCTAAAAAACTGTTTTCGCCTTGTCATTATGGGGTATTGTGATGTCATTATGGGGTATTGTGATGTCATTATGGGGTATTGTGATGTCATTATGGGGTATTGTGATTTCATTATGGGGTTATTGTGTGTAGATTGATGAGGGAAAGGAACTATTTAATCCAATTTTAGAATAAGGCTGTAACGTAACAAAATGTGGAAAGAGTCAAGGGGTCTTAATACTTTCAGAATGCACTGTATGTACATGGAGGCAGGGGTAAAGTGGCTAGTCATGAGTACAGATAATGATAAGAGCAAAATAAAGCGGCAGCAAATGATGAGTGCAAAAGTGTGTGTGTATGTTTTTGTGAGTGTGTATATAGTGTGTATATAGTGTGTATATAGTGTGTAAATAGTGTGTATATAGTGTGTATATAGTGTGTATATAGTGTGTATATAGTGTGTATGTAGTGTGTATATAGTGTGTATATATAGTCTAGTGAATGTGTATATAGTGTGTATATATAGTCTAGTGAATGTGTATATAGTGTGTATATAGTGTGTATATAGTGTGTATATAGTGTGTAAATAGTGTGTATATAGTGTGTATATAGTCTAGTGAGTGTGTATATAGTGTGTATATATAGTCTAGTGAATGTGTATATAGTGTGTATACAGTGTGTATATAGTGTGTATATAGTGTGTATATAGTGTGTATATATAGTCTAGTGAATGTGTATATAGTGTGTATATAGTGTGTATATATAGTCTAGTGAATGTGTATATAGTGTGTATATAGTGTGTATATAGTGTGTATATAGTGTGTATATAGTCTAGTGAGTGTGTATATAGTGTGTAAATAGTGTGTATATAGTCTAGTGAATGTGTATATAGTGTGTATATAGTGTGTATAATCAGAAACTTTCTGTCCAAAAATGATGCAGAAAAATTAATCCATGCTTTTGTCACTTCTAGGTTAGACTACTGCAATGCTCTATTTTCCGGCTACCCGGATAAAGCACTAAATAAACTTCAGTTAGTGCTAAATACGGCTGCTAGAATCCTGACTAGAACCAAAAAATTTGATCATATTACTCCAGTGCTAGCCTCTCTACACTGGCTTCCTGTCAAAGCAAGGGCTGATTTCAAGGTTTTACTGCTAACCTACAAAGCATTACATGGGCTTGCTCCTACCTATCTCTCTGATTTGGTCCTGTCGTACATACCTACACGTACGCTACGGTCACAAGACGCAGGCCTCCTAATTGTCCCTAGAATTTCTAAGCAAACAGCTGGAGGCAGGGCTTTCTCCTATAGAGCTCCATTTTTATGGGAACGGTCTGCCTACCCATGTCAGAGACGCAAACTCGGTCTCAACCTTTAAGTCTTTACTGAAGACTCATCTCTTCAGTGGTTCATATGATTGAGTGTAGTCTGGCCCAGGAGTGGGAAGGTGAACGGAAAGGCTCTGGAGCAACGAACCGCCCTTGCTGTCTCTGCCTGGCCGGTTCCCCTCTTTCCACTGGGATTCTCTGCCTCTAACCCTATTACAGGGGCTGAGTCACTGGCTTACTGGGGCTCTCTCATGCCGTCCCTGGAAGGGGTGCGTCACCTGAGTGGGTTGATTCACTGTTGTGGTCATCCTGTCTGGGTTGGCGCCCCCCTTGGTTGTGCCGTGGCGGAGATCTTTGTGGGCTATACTCAGCCTTGTCTCAGGATGGTAAGTTGGTGGTTGAAGATATCCCTCTAGTGGTGTGGGGGCTGTGCTTTGGCAAAGTGGGTGGGGTTATATCCTTCCTGTTTGGCCCTGTCCGGGGGTGTCCTCGGATGGGGCCACAGTGTCTCCTGACCCCTCCTGTCTCAGCCTCCAGTATTTATGCTGCAGTAGTTTATCGGGGGGCTAGGGTCAGTTTGTTATATCTGGAGTACTTCTCCTGTCCTATTCGGTGTCCTGTGTGAATCTAAGTGTGCGTTCTCTTATTCTCTCCTTCTCTCTTTCTTTCTCTCTCTCGGAGGACCTGAGCCCTAGGACCATGCCCCAGGACTACCTGACATGATGACTCCTTGCTGTCCCCAGTCCACCTGGCCATGCTGCTGCTCCAGTTTCAACTGTTCTGCCTTATTATTATTCGACCATGCTGGTCATTTATGAACATTTGAACATCTTGGCCATGTTCTGTTATAATCTCCACCCGGCAAAGCCAGAAGAGGACTGGCCACTCCACATAGCCTGGTCCCTCTCTAGGTTTCTTCCTAGGTTTTGGCCTTTCTAGGGAGTTTTTCCTAGCCACTGTGCTTCTACACCTGCATTGCTTGCTGTTTGGGCTTTTAGGCTGGGTTTCTGTACAGCACTTTGAGATATCAGCTGATGTACGAAGGGCTATATAAATACATTTGATTTGATTGGATTTGATTTAGTGAGTGTGTATATAGTGTGTATATAGTGTGTATATATAGTCTAGTGAGTGTGTGTATAGTGTGTATTTATATAGTCTAGTGAGTGTGTATATAGTGTGTATATAGTCTAGTGAGTGTGTATATAGTCTAGTGAGTGTGTATATAGTCTAGTGAGTGTATATATATAGTCTAGTGAGTGTGTATATAGTGTGTATATAGTCTAGTGAGTGTGTAAATAGTGTGTGTATATAGTCTAGTGAGTGTGTAAATAGTGTGTATATATAGTCTAGTGAGTGTGTATATAGTGTGTATATAGTCTAGTGAGTGTGTAAATAGTGTGTATATAGTCTAGTGAGTGTGTAAATAGTGTGTATATATAGTCTAGTGAGTGTGTATATAGTGTGTGTATATTGTCTAGTCAGTGTGTATATAGTGTGTATATATAGTCTAGTGAGTGTGTATATAGTGTGTGTATATAGTCTAGTGAGTGTATAAATTGTGTGTATATAGTCTAGTGAGTGTGTAAATAGTCTGTATATATAGAATAGTGAGTGTGTAAATAGTCTGTCTATATAGTCTAGTGAGTGTGTAAATTGTGTATATATAGTCTAGTGAGTGTGTAAATAGTGTGTCTATATAGTCTAGTGAGTGTGTATATAGTGTGTATATATAGTCTAGTGAGTGTGTATATAGTGTGTATATATAGTCTAGTGAGTGTGTAAATTGTGTATATAGTGTGTATATAGTCTAGTGAGTGTGTATATAGTGTGTATATAGTCTAGTCAGTGTGTATATATAGTCTAGTGAGTGTGTATATAGTGTGTATATAGTCTAGTGAGTGTGTAAATAGTGTGTCTATATAGTCTAGTGAGTGTGTATATAGTGTGTATATATAGTCTAGTGAGTGTGTATATAGTCTAGTGAGTGTGTATATAGTGTGTGTATATAGTCTAGTGAGTGTGTAAATTGTGTGTATATAGTCTAGTGAGTGTGTAAAGAGTGTGTCTATAGTCTAGTGAGTGTGTAAATAGTGTGTATATAGTCTAGTGAGTGTGTATACAGTGCGTATATAGTCTAGTGAGTGTGTATATATAGTCTAGTGAGTGTGTAAATAATGTGTCTATATAGTCTAGTGAGTGTGTATATATTGTGTATATAGTCTAGTGAGTGTGTAAATAATGTGTCTATATAGTCTAGTGAGTGTGTATATAGTGTGTATATAGTCTAGTGAGTGTGTATATAGTGTGTATATAGTCTAGTGAGTGTGTATATAGTGTGTATATAGTCTAGTGAGTGTGTATATAGTGTGTATATAGTCTAGTGAGTGTGTAAATAATGTGTCTATATAGTCTAGTGAGTGTGTATATAGTGTGTATATAGTCTAGTGAGTGTGTATATAGTGTGTATATATAGTCTAGTGAGTGTGTAAATAGTGTATATATAGTCTAGTGAGTGTGTATATAGTGTGTATATAGTCTAGTGAGTGTGTATATAGTGTGTATATAGTCTAGTGAGTGTGTATATATAGTCTAGTGAGTGTGTAAATAGTGTATATATAGTCTAGTGAGTGTGTATATAGTGTATATATAGTCTAGTGAGTGTGTAAATAGTGTATATATAGTCTAGTGAGTGTGTATATAGTGTGTGTATATAGTCTAGTGAGTGTGTATATATAGTCTAGTGAGTGTGTAAATAGTGTGTATATAGTCTAGTGAGTGTGTATATAGTGTATATATAGTCTAGTGAGTGTGTATATAGTGTGTATATAGTCTAGTGAGTGTGTATATAGTGTGTATATAGTCTAGTGAGTGTGTATATAGTGTGTATATAGTCTAGTGAGTGTGTATATATGGTCTAGTGAGTTTGTAAATAGTGTGTATATAGTCTAGTGAGTGTGTATATAGTGTGTGTATATAGTCTAGTGAGTGTGTAAATTGTGTGTATATTGTCTAGTGCGTGTGTATATAGTGTGTATATATAGTCTAGTGAGTGTGTATATAGTGTGTAAATAGTGTGTATATATAGTCTAGTGAGTGTGTATATATAGTCTAGTGAGTGTGTATATAGTGTGTGTATATAGTCTAGTGAGTGTGTAAATTGTGTGTATATTGTCTAGTGCGTGTGTATATAGTGTGTATATATAGTCTAGTGAGTGTGTATATAGTGTGTAAATAGTGTGTATATATAGTCTAGTGAGTGTGTATATGGTCTAGTGAGTGTGTAAATAGTGTGTGTATATAGTCTAGTGAGTGTGTAAATTGTGTGTATATTGTCTAGTGCGTGTGTATATAGTGTGTATATATAGTCTAGTGCGTGTGTATATAGTGTGTATATATAGTCTAGTGAGTGTGTAAATAGTGTGTATATATAGTCTAGTGAGTGTGTAAATAGTCTGTATGTATAGTCTAGTGAGTGTGTATGTATAGTCTAGTGAGTGTATATAGTGTAGTGAGTGTGTATATAGTGTGTATATAGTCTAGTGAGTGTGTATATAGTGTGTATATAGTCTAGTGAGTGTGTATATATAGTCTAGTGAGTGTGTATATAGTGTGTATATAGTCTAGTGAGTGTGTATATAGTGTGTATATATAGTCTAGTGAGTGTGTATATAGTCTAGTGAGTGTGTATATAGTGTGTGTATATAGTCTAGTGAGTGTGTAAATTGTGTGTATATAGTCTAGTGAGTGTGTAAAGAGTGTGTCTATAGTCTAGTGAGTGTGTAAATAGTGTGTATATAGTCTAGTGAGTGTGTATACAGTGCGTATATAGTCTAGTGAGTGTGTATATATAGTCTAGTGAGTGTGTAAATAATGTGTCTATATAGTCTAGTGAGTGTGTATATATTGTGTATATAGTCTAGTGAGTGTGTATATAGTCTAGTGAGTGTGTATATAGTGTGTATATAGTCTAGTGAGTGTGTAAATAATGTGTCTATATAGTCTAGTGAGTGTGTATATAGTGTGTATATAGTCTAGTGAGTGTGTATATAGTGTGTATATAGTCTAGTGAGTGTGTATATAGTGTGTATATAGTCTAGTGAGTGTGTATATAGTGTGTATATAGTCTAGTGAGTGTGTAAATAATGTGTCTATATAGTCTAGTGAGTGTGTATATAGTGTGTATATAGTCTAGTGAGTGTGTATACAGTGTGTATATATAGTCTAGTGAGTGTGTATATAGTGTGTATATATAGTCTAGTGAGTGTGTAAATAGTGTATATATAGTCTAGTGAGTGTGTATATAGTGTGTATATAGTCTAGTGAGTGTGTATATAGTGTGTATATAGTCTAGTGAGTGTGTATATATAGTCTAGTGAGTGTGTAAATAGTGTATATATAGTCTAGTGAGTGTGTATATAGTGTATATATAGTCTAGTGAGTGTGTAAATAGTGTATATATAGTCTAGTGAGTGTGTATATAGTGTGTGTATATAGTCTAGTGAGTGTGTATATATAGTCTAGTGAGTGTGTAAATAGTGTGTATATAGTCTAGTGAGTGTGTATATAGTGTATATATAGTCTAGTGAGTGTGTATATAGTGTGTATATAGTCTAGTGAGTGTGTATATAGTGTGTATATAGTCTAGTGAGTGTGTATATAGTGTGTATATAGTCTAGTGAGTGTGTATATATAGTCTAGTGAGTTTGTAAATAGTGTGTATATAGTCTAGTGAGTGTGTATATAGTGTGTGTATATAGTCTAGTGAGTGTGTAAATTGTGTGTATATTGTCTAGTGCGTGTGTATATAGTGTGTATATATAGTCTAGTGAGTGTGTATATAGTGTGTAAATAGTGTGTATATATAGTCTAGTGAGTGTGTATATATAGTCTAGTGAGTGTGTATATAGTGTGTGTATATAGTCTAGTGAGTGTGTAAATTGTGTGTATATTGTCTAGTGCGTGTGTATATAGTGTGTATATATAGTCTAGTGAGTGTGTATATAGTGTGTAAATAGTGTGTATATATAGTCTAGTGAGTGTGTATATGGTCTAGTGAGTGTGTAAATAGTGTGTGTATATAGTCTAGTGAGTGTGTAAATTGTGTGTATATTGTCTAGTGCGTGTGTATATAGTGCGTATATATAGTCTAGTGCGTGTGTATATAGTGTGTATATATAGTCTAGTGAGTGTGTAAATAGTGTGTATATATAGTCTAGTGAGTGTGTAAATAGTCTGTATGTATAGTCTAGTGAGTGTGTATGTATAGTCTAGTGAGTGTATATAGTGTGTATATAGTCTAGTGAGTGTGTATATAGTGTGTATATAGTCTAGTGAGTGTGTATATAGTGTGTATATAGTCTAGTGAGTGTGTATATATAGTCAGGTGAGTGTGTATATAGTGTGTATATAGTCTAGTGAGTGTGTATATAGTGTGTATATAGTCTAGTGAGTGTGTATATATAGTCTAGTGAGTGTGTATATAGTGTGTATATAGTCTAGTGAGTGTGTATATAGTGTGTATATATAGTCTAGTGAGTGTGTATATAGTCTAGTGAGTGTGTATATAGTGTGTATATAGTCTAGTGAGTGTGTATATATAGTCTAGTGAGTGTGTATATATAGTCTAGTGAGTGTGTATATAGTGTGTATATAGTCTAGTGAGTGTGTATATATAGTCTAGTGAGTGTGTATATAGTGTGTATATAGTCTAGTGAGTGTGTATATATAGTCTAGTGAGTGTGTATATAGTGTGTATATAGTCTAGTGAGTGTGTATATAGTGTGTATATAGTCTAGTGAGTGTGTATATAGTGTGTATATAGTCTAGTGAGTGTGTATATAGTGTGTATATAGTCTAGTGAGTGTGTAAATAGTGTGTATATAGTCTAGTGAGTGTGTAAATAGTGTGTATATAGTCTAGTGAGTGTGTAAATAGTGTATATATAGTCTAGTGAGTGTGTATATAGTGTGTATATAGTCTAGTGAGTGTGTATATAGTGTGTATATAGTCTAGTGAGTGTGTAAATAGTGTGTATATAGTCTAGTGAGTGTGTAAATAGTGTGTATATAGTCTAGTGAGTGTGTAAATAGTGTATATATAGTCTAGTGAGTGTGTATATAGTGTGTATATAGTCTAGTGAGTGTGTATATAGTGTGTATATAGTCTAGTGAGTGTGTATATAGTGTGTATATAGTCTAGTGAGTGTGTATATATAGTCTAGTGAGTGTGTATATAGTCTAGTGAGTGTGTAAATAGTGTGTATATAGTCTAGTGAGTGTGTATATATAGTCTAGTGAGTGTGTATATAGTGTGTATATAGTGTGTATGTATAGTCTAGTGAGTGTGTATATAGTGTGTATATAGTCTAGTGAGTGTGTATATAGTCTAGTGAGTGTGTATATAGTGTGTATATAGTCTAGTGAGTGTGTATATAGTGTGTATATAGTCTAGTGAGTGTGTATATAGTCTAGTGAGTGTGTATATAGTGTGTATATATAGTCTAGTGAGTGTGTATATAGTGTGTATATAGTCTAGTGAGTGTGTATATATAGTCTAGTGAGTGTGTATATAGTGTGTATATAGTCTAGTGAGTGTGTATATAGTGTGTATATAGTCTAGTGAGTGTGTATATATAGTCTAGTGAGTGTGTATATAGTGTGTATATAGTCTAGTCAGTGTGTATATATAGTCTAGTGAGTGTGTATATAGTGTGTATATAGTCTAGTGAGGGTGTATATAGTGTGTATATAGTCTAGTGAGGGTGTATATATAGTCTAGTGAGTGTGTATATAGTGTGTATATAGTCTAGTGAGTGTGTATATATAGTCTAGTGAGTGTGTATATAGTGTGTATATAGTCTAGTGAGTGTGTATATAGTGTGTATATAGTCTAGTGAGTGTGTATATAGTGTGTATATATAGTCTAGTGAGTGTGTATATAGTGTGTATATAGTCTAGTGAGTGTGTATACAGTGTGTATATAGTCTAGTCAGTGTGTATATATAGTCTAGTGAGTGTGTATATAGTGTGTATATAGTCTAGTGAGTGTGTATATATAGTCTAGTGAGTGTGTATATAGTGTGTCTATATAGTCTAGTGAGTGTGTATATAGTGTGTATATAGTCTAGTGAGTGTGTATATAGTGTGTATATATAGTCTAGTGAGTGTGTATATAGTGTGTCTATATAGTCTAGTGAGTGTGTATATATAGTCTAGTGAGTGTGTATATAGTGTGTATGTATAGTCTAGTGAGTGTGTATATAGTGTGTATATAGTCTAGTGAGTGTGTATATAGTGTGTATATAGTCTAGTGAGTGTGTATATAGTGTGTATATAGTCTAGTGAGTGTGTATATAGTGTGTATATAGTCTAGTGAGTGTGTATATATAGTCTAGTGAGTGTGTATATAGTGTGTATATAGTCTAGTGAGTGTGTATATATAGTCTAGTGAGTGTGTATATAGTGTGTATATAGTCTAGTGAGTGTGTATATAGTGTGTATATAGTCTAGTGAGGGTGTATATATAGTCTAGTGAGTGTGTATATAGTGTGTATATAGTCTAGTGAGTGTGTATATAGTGTGTATATAGTCTAGTGAGTGTGTATATATAGTCTAGTGAGTGTGTATATAGTGTGTATATAGTCTAGTGAGTGTGTATATATAGTCTAGTGAGTGTGTATATAGTGTGTATATAGTCTAGTGAGTGTGTATATATAGTGTATATAGTGTAGTCTAGTGAGTGTGCATATAGTTTGTATATATTGTGTATATAGTCTAGTGAGTGTGTATAGGGTGTGTATATATAGTCTAGTGAGTGTGTATAGGGTCAGTGCAACATAGGGTCAGTGCAGTTAGTTTGTGGACCATTAACGGACTATTTATTTTTGCCTCTGAGCCTATTTAGCAGTCTTATGACTTGGGGGTAAAAGGTGCCTCTGAGCCTATTTAGCAGTCTTATGGCTTGGGGGTAAAAGGTGCCTCTGAGCCTATTTAGCAGTCTTATGGCTTGGGGGTAAAAGGGGCATCTGAGCCTGTTGGTCCGAGAGACGATGCTCCGGTACCGTTTGCCAGAAGGTAGCAGAGTGAACAGTCTGTGGCAGGAGTGGCTGGAGTCTCTGGCAATTTTTCAGGTCCTTCATCTGTCACCACCTGATATAGAGGTCCTGGGTGGCAGGGAACTTCGACACAGTGATGCACCGGCCTGTCCGCACCACCCTCTGTAGAGCTTTGCAGTCGAGGGCAATCCATTTGCCATACCAAGAGGTGATGCATTCCAGTCACGATGGTGCAGCTGTAGAACTTTTTTCAGTGTCCGAGGGGCCCGTGACAGATCTTTTCAGCCTCCCGAGGGGGAAGAGGTGCTGTCGTGCCCTCTTCAACACTGTGTTGGTGTGTTTGGACCATGATAGTTCCTTAGTGATATGGACACTTGAAGCTCTTCACCCGCTCCACTACAGCCCTGTTGATGTAGATGGGAACGGGCTTTCCCCTCTTTCTTCTGTAGTTCACCATCAGCTTCTAGCTTTCTCTGCCCCTGTATCCTCCCTCAGCCTTCCTCAGCCATCATCAGCCATTCTCAGCCCTCCCTCAGCCATCCTCAGCCATTCTCAACTCTCCCTCAGCCAGCCTCAGCCATCCTCAGCTCTCCCTCAGCCAGCCTCAGCCATTCTCAGCCATCCCTCAGCCATCCCCAGCCATCCTCAGCCCTCCCTCAGCCATCCTCAGCCCTCCCTCAGCCATCCTCAGCCCTCCCTCAGCCATTCTCAGCCCTCCCTCAGCCATTCTCAGCCCTCCCTCATCCCTCCCTCAGCCATTCTCAGCCCTCCCTCAGCCAGCCTCAGCCATTCTCAGCCCTCCCTCAGCCATTCTCAGCCTCCCTCAGCCCTCCCTCAGCCCTCCCTCAGCCAGCCTCAGCCATTCTCAGCCCTCCCTCAGCCAGCCTCAGCCATTCTCAACCCTCCCTCAGCCATTCTCAGCCCTCCTTCAGCCAGCCTCAGCCATTCTCAGCCCTCCCTCAGCCATTCTCAGCCCTCCCTCAGCCATTCTCAGCCCTCCCTCAGCCATTCTCAGCCCTCCCTCAGCCATTCTTAGCCCTCCCTCAACCCTCCCTCAGCCATTCTCAGCCCTCCCTCAGCCAGCCTCAGCCATTCTCAGCCCTCCCTCAGCCATTCTCAGCCATTCTCAGCCTCCCTCAGCCCTCCCTCAGCCCTCCCTCAGCCAGCCTCAGCCATTCTCAGCCCTCCCTCATCCAGCCTCAGCCATTCTCAGTCCTCCCTCGGCCAGCCTCAGCCATTCTCAGCCAGCCTCAGCCATTCTCAGCCCTCCCTCAGCCATTCTCAGCCCTCCCTCAGCCATTCTCAAGCCTCCCTCAGCCAGCCTCAGCCATTCTCAACCCTCCCTCAGCCATTCTCAGCCCTCCCTCAGCCATTCTCAGCCCTCCTTCAGCCACCCTCAGCCATTCTCAGCCCTCCCTCAGCCATCCTCAGCCATTCTCAACCCTCCCTCAGCCAGCCTCAGCCATTCTCAGCCCTCCCTCAGCCATTCTCAACCCTCCCTCAGCCAGCCTCAGCCATCCTCAGCCCTCCCTCAGCCAGCCTCAGCCATTCTCAGCCATCCCTCAGCCATCCCCAGCCATCCTCAGCCCTCCCTCAGCCATCCTCAGCCCTCCCTCAGCCATCCTCAGCCCTCCCTCAGCCATTCTCAGCCCTCCCTCAGCCATTCTCAACCCTCCCTCAGCCAGCCTCAGCCATCCTCAGCCCTCCCTCAGCCAGCCTCAGCCATTCTCAGCCATCCCTCAGCCATCCCCAGCCATCCTCAGCCCTCCCTCAGCCATCCTCAGCCCTCCCTCAGCCATCCTCAGCCCTCCCTCAGCCATTCTCAGCCCTCCCTCAGCCATTCTCAGCCCTCCCTCATCCCTCCCTCAGCCATTCTCAGCCCTCCCTCAGCCAGCCTCAGCCATTCTCAGCCCTCCCTCAGCCATTCTCAGCCATTCTCAGCCTCCCTCAGCCCTCCCTCACTCCCTCAGCCCTCCCTCATTCAGCCTCAGCCATTCTCAGCCCTCCCTCAGCCATTCTCAGCCCTCCCTCAGCCATCCTCAGCCATGCTCAGCCCTCCCTCAGCCATCATCAGCCCTCCCTCAGCCATCCTCAGCCCTCCCTCAGCCATCCTCAGCCATTCTCAGCCCTCCCTCAGCCATCCTCAGCCCTCCCTCTGACATTCTCAGCCCTCCCTCAGCCATTCTCAGCCCTCCCTCAGCCAGCCTCAGCCATTCTCAGCCCTCCCTCAGCCATTCTCAGCCCTCCCTCAGCCATTCTCAGCCCTCCTCAGCCATTCTCAGCCCTCCCTCAACCCTCCCTCAGCCATTCTCAGCCCTCCCTCAGCCAGCCTCAGCCATTCTCAGCCCTCCCTCAGCCATTCTCAGCCATTCTCAGCCTCCCTCAGCCCTCCCTCACTCCCTCAGCCCTCCCTCAGCCATTCTCAGCCCTCCCTCAGCCATTCTCAGCCCTCCCTCAGCCAGCCTCAGCCATTCTCAGCCCTCCCTCAGCCATCCTCAGCCACCTCAGCCATTCTCAGCTCAGCCATTCTCAGCCTCTCCCTCAGCCATTCTCAGCCTCCCTCAGCCATTCTCCCCTCCCTCAGCCCTCCCTCAGCCATTCTCAGCCCTCCCTCAGCCATTCTCAGCCCTCCCTCAGCCATTCTCAGCCCTCCCTCAGCCATCCTCAGCCATTCTCAGCCCTCCCTCAGCCATCCTCAGCCCTCCCTCTGACATTCTCAGCCCTCCCTCAGCCATTCTCAGCCCTCCCTCAGCCAGCCTCAGCCATTCTCAGCCCTCCCTCAGCCATTCTCAGCCCTCCCTCAGCCATTCTCAGCCCTCCCTCAGCCATTCTCAGCCCTCCCTCAACCCTCCCTCAGCCATTCTCAGCCCTCCCTCAGCCAGCCTCAGCCATTCTCAGCCCTCCCTCAGCCATTCTCAGCCATTCTCAGCCTCCCTCAGCCCTCCCTCACTCCCTCAGCCCTCCCTCAGCCAGCCTCAGCTATTCTCAGCCCTCCCTCAGCCATTCTCAGCCCTCCCTCAGCCATTCTCAGCCCTCCCTCAGCCAGCCTCAGCCATTCTCAGCCCTCCCTCAGCCATCCTCAGCCACCCTCAGCCATTCTCAGCTCTCCCTCAGCCATTCTCAGCCTCCCTCAGCCCTCCCTCAGCCCTCCCTCAGCCATTCTCAGCCCTCCCTCAGCCATTCTCAGCCCTCCCTCAGCCATTCTCAGCCCTCCCTCAGCCATCCTCAGCCATTCTCAGCCCTCCCTCAGCCCCCCCTCAGCCATCCTCAGCCCTCCCTCATCCATCCTCAGCCCACTTGCCTTCCTGGCCCTCCCTCAGCCCTCCCTCAGCCATTCTCAGCCCTCCCTCAGCCATTCTCAGCCCTCCCTCAGCCATCCACAGCCATTCTCAGCCCTCCCTCAGCCATCCTCAGCCCACTTGCCTTCCTGGCCCTCAATACACCACTGACAGAATCATAGAGAGACAGAAAATGAGATTACAGTTTTTCACTGTATATAATCTTTTTACCCGTGCAAAATGTATTCATAGAAGACAGTTGCTGTTGTTGATGTGTTATCTGTGATCGTATAATTGATAAGTATTCAACGGATGTTTTTCACAACAATCCATTCTGACAAATTACATCATCTATAAGAGAGTTCAAGAAAGAGAAAGAAGAAAGAGGATAGCTACTTAATTAACTGAGGGGAAAATCAAAGCAGGAACTAAGTACTGTAGTGGTTTTATTTGCAGATGTGTTGCTAGGCAACAGCACGGAAGGTAGGTAGGTAGGTAGGTGCCAGAGGTGGTCGGTGCTGTTTAAGATGAGGGTTGTAATGGCCTTATTATAGCATGTTGCTGCCTATATACACTCACTTGAAATCATTGGCCACTTTAATAAATTGAACACTAGTCACTTTAATAATGTAACTTTAAAAATGTTTACGTATCTTTCATATATTGCACTCGTCTCATCTGTATATACTGTATTCTATACTATTCTACTGTATCTTAGTCTATGTATTACTCATCTCATCTGTATATACTGTATTCTATACTATTCTACTGTATCTTAGTCTATGTATTACTCATCTCATCTGTATATACTGCATTCTATACTATTCTACTGTATCTTAGTCTATGTATTACTCATCTGTAGATACTGTTTTCTATACTATTCTACTGTATCTTAGTCTATGCATTACTCATCTCATATGTAGATACTGTATTCTATACTATTCTACTGTATCTTAGTCTATGCATTACTCATCTCATCTGTATGTACTGTATTCTATACTATTCTACTGTATCTTAGTCCATGTATATACTGTATTCTATACTATTCTACTGTATCTTAGTCCATGCCACTCTGACATCGCTCGTCCATATTTTTACACTACCGTTCAAACGTTTGGGGTCATTTAGAAATGTATCTTGTTTTTGAAAGAAAACCACATTTTTTGTCCATTAAAATAACATAAAATCTATCAGAAATGCAGTGTAGACATTGTTAATGTTGTAAATGAATATTGTAGCTGGAAACTGCAGATTTTAAATGGAATATCTACATAGGCGTACAGAGGCCCATTATCAGCAACCATCACTCCTGTGTTCCAATGGCACGTTGTGTTAGCTAATCCAAGTCTATAATTTTAAAATGCTAATTGATCATTATGTTAGTACAGCTGAAAACTGTTGTGCCGATTAAAGAAGCAATAAAACTGGCCTTCTTTAGACTGGTTGAGTATCTGGAGCATCAGCATTTGTGGGTTCGATTACAGACTCAAAATGGCCAGAAACAAATAACTTTCTTCTGAAACTTGTCAATCTATTCTTGTTCTGAGAAAGGAAGGCTATTCCAAGCGAGAAATTGCCAAGAAATCTCATACAGTGGCTTGCAAAAGTATTCACCCCCCCCTTTGGCATTTTTCCTATTTTGTTGCCTTACAACCTGGAATTTAAATATATTTGGGGGGGGGGGTTGTATCATTTGATTTACACAACATGCTTAACACTTTGAAGATGCTAAATATTTTTAGTTGTGAAACAAACAAGAAATAAGACAAAAAAACAGAACTCGAGCTACCCTCTGGATAGCCATAGCCAGCTAGTTAACATAGCATCCCTCTATGTTTGAGCCGGGTGTTTGAGTAAGCTAAAGTAGCTTCCTGCATTCACTAGCTAAATGAAAGTACTAAAAAATACAACCAAACATTGCTTGCTCTCTCTCTCGCATCTCCTTAATTTAGGAATAAATGCATCTGTTCAAAACTGTTCAACTACTGTCTTTCTCTGTGAGTCAACTACTCACCGCACATTATGCATTGCAGTGCTAGCTAGCTGTAGCTTATGCTTTCAGTACTAGATTCATTCTCTCATCTTTTGATTGGGTGAGAGCTCTGATAGGTTGGAGCATGTCCTCCGGGAGTTTTCATAATTACTGTGTAAGTCTATGGAGGGGGGATGAGAACCATGAGTCTCCTAGGTTTTGTATTGAAGTCATTGTACCCAGAGGAGGACGGAAGCTAGCTGTCCTCCATCTACACCACTGTGCTGCCCTACAGAGTACTGTTGAGGCTACTCTAGACCTTCGATGCAAAACAGTGTTTTAATCCATTATTTGGTGACGTGAACATATTTAGTACAACCCCACCCCCACAGACTCAGACTCGTACAGTGTCAACAACCCCACCCCCACAGACTCAGACTCGTACAGTGTCAACAACCCCACCCCCACAGACTCAGACTCGTCCCTCCAGTCCCATTACCAACCCCACACCCACAGACTCAGACTCGTACAGTGTCAACAACCCCACCCCCACGGACTCAGACTCGTACAGTGCCAACAACCCCACCCCCACAGACTCAGACTCGTACAGTGTCAACAACCCCACCCACAGACTCAGACTGGTCCCTCCAGTCCCATTACCAACCCCACCCACAGACTCAGACTCGTCCCTCCAGTCCCATTACCAACCCCACCCACAGACTCAGACTCGTCCCTCCAGTCCCATTACCAACCCCACCCACAGACTCAGACTCGTCCCTCCAGTCCCATTACCAACCCCACCCACACAGACTCAGACTCGTCCCTCCAATCCCATTACCAACCCCACCCACAGACTCAGACTCGTCCCTCCAGTCCCATTACCAACCCCACCCACAGACTCAGACTCGTCCCTCCAGTCCCATTACCAACCCCACCCACAGACTCAGACTCGTCCCTCCAGTCCCATTCCCATTACCCACCCCCACAGACTCAGACTCGTCCCTCCAGTCCCATTACCAACCCGACCCACAGACTCAGACTCGTCCCTCCAGTCCCATTACCAACCCCACCCACAGACTCAGACTCGTCCCTCCAGTCCCATTACCAACCCCACCCACAGACTCAGACTCGTCCCTCCAGTCCCATTACCAACCCCACAGACTCAGACTCGTACAGTGCCAACAACCCCACCCACAGACTCAGACTCGTCCCTCCAGTCCCATTACCAACCCCACCCCCACAGACTCAGACTCGTACAGTGCCAACAACCCCACCCCCACAGACTCAGACTCGTACAGTGTCAACAACCCCACCCCCACAGACTCAGACTCGTCCCTCCAGTCCCATTACCAACCCCACCCACAGACTCAGACTCGTCCCTCCAGTCCCATTACCAACCCCACCCACAGACTCAGACTCGTCCCTCCAGTCCCATTACCAACCCCACCCACAGACTCAGACTCGTCCCTCCAGTCCCATTACCAACCCCACAGACTCAGACTCGTACAGTGCCAACAACCCCACCCACAGACTCAGACACGTACAGTGCCAACAACCCCACCCACAGACTCAGACTCGTCCCTCCAGTCCCATTACCAACCCCACCCCCACAGACTCAGACTCGTACAGTGTCAACAACCCCACCCCCACAGACTCAGACTCGTACAGTGTCAACAACCCCACCCACGGACTCAGACTCGTACAGTGTCAACAACCCCACCCCCACAGACTCAGACTCGTCCCTCCAGTCCCATTACCAACCCCACCCACAGACTCAGACTCGTCCCTCCAGTCCCATTACCAACCCCACCCACAGACTCAGACTCGTCCCTCCAGTCCCATTACCAACCCCACCCCCACAGACTCAGACTCGTCCCTCCAGTCCCATTACCAACCCGACCCACAGACTCAGACTCGTCCCTCCAGTCCCATTACCAACCCCACCCCCACAGACTCCGACTCGTCCCTCCAGTCCCATTACCAACCCCACAGACTCAGACTCGTACAGTGCCAACAACCCCACCCACAGACTCAGACTCGTCCCTCCAGTCCCATTACCAACCCCACCCACAGACTCAGACTCGTCCCTCCAGTCCCATTACCAACCCCACCCACAGACTCAGACTCGTCCCTCCAGTCCCATTACCAACCCCACCCACAGACTCAGACTCGTCCCTCCAGTCCCATTACCAACCCCACCCACAGACTCAGACTCGTCCCTCCAGTCCCATTACCAACCCCACCCCCACAGACTCAGACTCGTCCCTCCAGTCCCATTACCAACCCGACCCACAGACTCAGACTCGTCCCTCCAGTCCCATTACCAACCCCACCCCCACAGACTCCGACTCGTCCCTCCAGTCCCATTACCAACCCCACAGACTCAGACTCATACAGTGTCAACAACCCCACCCACAGACTCAGACTCGTCCCTCCAGTCCCATTACCAACCCCACCCCCACAGACTCAGACTCGTCCCTCTAGTCCCATTACCAACCCCACCCCCACAGACTCAGACTCGTCCCTCCAGTCCCATTACCAACCCCACCCCCACAGACTCAGACTCGTCCCTCCAGTCCCATTACCAACCCCACCTCCACAGACTCAGACTCGTCCCTCCAGTCCCATTACCAACCCCACCCCCACAGACTCAGACTCGTACAGTGTCAACAACCCCACCCACAGACTCAGACTCGTCCCTCCAGTCCCAGTACCAACCCCACACCCACAGACTCAAACTCGTACAGTGTCAACAAACCCACCCCCACAGACTCAGACTCGTACAGTGCCAACAACCCCACCCCCACAGACTCAGACTCGTCCCTCCAGTCCCATTACCAACCCCACAGACTCAGACTCGTACAGTGCCAACAACCCCACCCACAGACTCAGACTCGTCCCTCCAGTCCCATTACCAACCCCACCCACAGACTCAGACTCGTCCCTCCAGTCCCATTACCAACCCCACCCACAGACTCAGACTCGTCCCTCCAGTCCCATTACCAACCCCACAGACTCAGACTCGTACAGTGCCAACAACCCCACCCACAGACTCAGACACGTACAGTGCCACCAACCCCACCCACAGACTCAGACTCGTCCCTCCAGTCCCATTACCAACCCCACCCCCACAGACTCAGACTCGTACAGTGCCAACAACCCCACCCCCACAGACTCAGACTCGTACAGTGTCAACAACCCCACCCCCACAGACTCAGACTCGTCCCTCCAGTCCCATTACCAACCCCACCCACAGACTCAGACTCGTCCCTCCAGTCCCATTACCAACCCCACCCACAGACTCAGACTCGTCCCTCCAGTCCCATTACCAACCCCACCCACAGACTCAGACTCGTCCCTCCAGTCCCATTACCAACCCCACAGACTCAGACTCGTACAGTGCCAACAACCCCACCCACAGACTCAGACACGTACAGTGCCACCAACCCCACCCACAGACTCAGACTCGTCCCTCCAGTCCCATTACCAACCCCACCCCCACAGACTCAGACTCGTACAGTGCCAACAACCCCACCCCCACAGACTCAGACTCGTACAGTGTCAACAACCCCACCCCCACAGACTCAGACTCGTCCCTCCAGTCCCATTACCAACCCCACCCACAGACTCAGACTCGTCCCTCCAGTCCCATTACCAACCCCACCCACAGACTCAGACTCGTCCCTCCAGTCCCATTACCAACCCCACCCACAGACTCAGACTCGTCCCTCCAGTCCCATTACCAACCCCACCCCCACAGACTCAGACACGTCCCTCCAGTCCCATTACCAACCCCACCCCCACAGACTCAGACTCGTCCCTCCAGTCCCATTACCAACCCCACCCCCACAGACTTAGACTCGTCCCTCCAGTCCCATTACCAACCCCACCTCCACAGACTCAGACTCGTCCCTCCAGTCCCATTACCAACCCCACCCCCACAGACTCAGACTCGTACAGTGTCAACAACCCCACCCACTGACTCAGACTCGTCCCTCCAGTCCCAGTACCAACCCCACACCCACAGACTCAAACTCGTACAGTGTCAACAAACCCACCCCCACAGACTCAGACTCGTACAGTGCCAACAACCCCACCCCCACAGACTCAGACTTGTCCCTCCAGTCCAATTACCAACCCCACCCACAGACTCAGACTCGTCCCTCCAGTCCCATTACCAACCCCACCCACAGACTCAGACTCGTGCCTCCAGTCCCATTACCAACCCCACCCTCAGACTCGTCCCTCCAGTCCCATTACCAACCCCACCCCCACAGACTCAGACTCGTCCCTCCAGTCCAATTACCAACCCCACCCACAGACTCAGACTCGTCCCTCCAGTCCCATTACCAACCCCACCCACACAGACTCAGACTCGTCCCTACAGTCCCATTTTCAACCCCACCCACACAGACTCAGACTCGTCCCTCCAGTCCAATTACCAACCCCACCCACAGACTCAGACTCGTCCCTCCAGTCCCATTACCAACCCCACCCACACAGACTCAGACTCGTCCCTCCAGTCCCATTTCAACCCCACCCACACAGACTCAGACTCGTCCCTCCAGTCCCATTACCAACCCCACCCACAGACTCAGACTCGTCCCTCCAGTCCCATTACCAACCCCACCCACAGACTCAGACTCGTCCCTCCAGTCCCATTACCAACCCCACCCTCACAGACTCAGACTCGTACAGTGTCAACAAACCCCACCCTCACAGACTCAGACTCGTACAGTGTCAACAACCCACCCCCACAGACTCAGACTCGTACAGTGTCAACAACCCCACCCACAGACTCAGACTCGTCCCTCCAGTCCCATTACACCCCCACACCCACAGACTCAGACTCGTACAGTGTCAACAACCCCACCCCCACAGACTCAGACTCGTACAGTGCCAACAACCCCACCCCCACAGACTCAGACTCGTACAGTGTCAACAACCCCACCCACAGACTCAGACTGGTCCCTCCAGTCCCATTACCAACCCCACCCACAGACTCAGACTCGTCCCTCCAGTCCCATTACCAACCCCACCCACAGACTCAGACTCGTCCCTCCAGTCCCATTACCAACCCCACCCCCACAGACTCAGACTCGTCCCTCCAGTCCCATTACCAACCCGACCCACAGACTCAGACTCGTCCCTCCAGTCCCATTACCAACCCGACCCACAGACTCAGACTCGTCCCTCCAGTCCCATTACCAACCCCACCCCCCCACAGACTCCGACTCGTCCCTCCAGTCCCATTACCAACCCCACAGACTCAGACTCGTACAGTGCCAACAACCCCACCCACAGACTCAGACTCGTCCCTCCAGTCCCATTACCAACCCCACCCACAGACTCAGACTCGTCCCTCCAGTCCCATTACCAACCCCACCCACAGACTCAGACTCGTCCCTCCAGTCCCATTACCAACCCCACAGACTCAGACTCGTACAGTGCCAACAACCCCACCCACAGACTCAGACTCGTCCCTCCAGTCCCATTACCAACCCCACCCCCACAGACTCAGACTCGTACAGTGCCAACAACCCCACCCCCACAGACTCAGACTCGTACAGTGTCAACAACCCCACCCACGGACTCAGACTCATACAGTGTCAACAACCCCACCCACAGACTCAGACTCGTCCCTCCAGTCCCATTACCAACCCGACCCACAGACTCAGACTCGTCCCTCCAGTCCCATTACCAACCCCACCCCCACAGACTCCGACTCGTCCCTCCAGTCCCATTACCAACCCCACAGACTCAGACTCATACAGTGTCAACAACCCCACCCACAGACTCAGACTCGTCCCTCCAGTCCCATTACCAACCCCACCCCCACAGACTCAGACTCGTCCCTCCAGTCCCATTACCAACCCCACCCCCACAGACTCAGACTCGTCCCTCCAGTCCCATTACCAACCCCACCCCCACAGACTCAGACTCGTCCCTCCAGTCCCATTACCAACCCCACCTCCACAGACTCAGACTCGTCCCTCCAGTCCCATTACCAACCCCACCCCCACAGACTCAGACTCGTACAGTGTCAACAACCCCACCCACAGACTCAGACTCGTCCCTCCAGTCCCAGTACCAACCCCACACCCACAGACTCAAACTCGTACAGTGTCAACAAACCCACCCCACAGACTCAGACTCGTACAGTGCCAACAACCCCACCCCCACAGACTCAGACTCGTCCCTCCAGTCCAATTACCAACCCCACCCACAGACTCAGACTCGTCCCTCCAGTCCCATTACCAACCCCACCCACAGACTCAGACTCGTCCCTCCAGTCCCATTACCAACCCCACCCTCAGACTCAGACTCGTGCCTCCAGTCCCATTACCAACCCCACCCTCAGACTCGTCCCTCCAGTCCCATTACCAACCCCACCCCCACAGACTCAGACTCGTCCCTCCAGTCCAATTACCAACCCCACCCACAGACTCAGACTCGTCCCTCCAGTCCCATTACCAACCCCACCCACACAGACTCAGACTCGTCCCTACAGTCCCATTTTCAACCCCACCCACACAGACTCAGACTCGTCCCTCCAGTCCAATTACCAACCCCACCCACAGACTCAGACTCGTCCCTCCAGTCCCATTACCAACCCCACCCACACAGACTCAGACTCGTCCCTCCAGTCCCATTACCAACCCCACCCACAGACTCAGACTCGTCCCTCCAGTCCCATTACCAACCCCACCCTCACAGACTCAGACTCGTACAGTGTCAACAACCCCACCCTCACAGACTCAGACTCGTACAGTGTCAACAACCCACCCCCAAAGACTCAGACTCGTACAGTGTCAACAACCCCACCCACAGACTCAGACTCGTCCCTCCAGTCCCATTACACCCCCACACCCACAGACTCAGACTCGTACAGTGTCAACAACCCCACCCCCACAGACTCAGACTCGTACAGTGCCAACAACCCCACCCCCACAGACTCAGACTGGTCCCTCCAGTCCCATTACCAACCCCACCCACAGACTCAGACTCGTCCCTCCAGTCCCATTACCAACCCCACCCCCACAGACTCAGACTCGTCCCTCCAGTCCCATTACCAACCCGACCCACAGACTCAGACTCGTCCCTCCAGTCCCATTACCAACCCGACCCACAGACTCAGACTCGTCCCTCCAGTCCCATTACCAACCCCACCCCCACAGACTCCGACTCGTCCCTCCAGTCCCATTACCAACCCCACAGACTCAGACTCGTACAGTGCCAACAACCCCACCCACAGACTCAGACTCGTCCCTCCAGTCCCATTACCAACCCCACCCACAGACTCAGACTCGTCCCTCCAGTCCCATTACCAACCCCACCCACAGACTCAGACTCGTCCCTCCAGTCCCATTACCAACCCCACAGACTCAGACTCGTACAGTGCCAACAACCCCACCCACAGACTCAGACACGTACAGTGCCAACAACCCCACCCACAGACTCAGACTCGTCCCTCCAGTCCCATTACCAACCCCACCCCCACAGACTCAGACTCGTACAGTGCCAACAACCCCACCCCCACAGACTCAGACTCGTACAGTGTCAACAACCCCACCCACGGACTCAGACTCGTACAGTGTCAACAACCCCACCCCCACAGACTCAGACTCGTCCCTCCAGTCCCATTACCAACCCCACCCCCACAGACTCAGACTCGTCCCTCCAGTCCCATTACCAACCCCACCCACAGACTCAGACTCGTCCCTCCAGTCCCATTACCAACCCCACCCACACAGACTCAGACTCGTCCCTACAGTCCCATTTTCAACCCCACCCACACAGACTCAGACTCGTCCCTCCAGTCCAATTACCAACCCCACCCACAGACTCAGACTCGTCCCTCCAGTCCCATTACCAACCCCACCCACACAGACTCAGACTCGTCCCTCCAGTCCCATTTCAAACCCACCCACACAGACTCAGACTCGTCCCTCCAGTCCCATTACCAACCCCACCCACAGACTCAGACTCGTCCCTCCAGTCCCATTACCAACCCCACCCACAGACTCAGACTCGTCCCTCCAGTCCCATTACCAACCCCACCCACAGACTCAGACTCGTCCCTCCAGTCCCATTACCAACCCCAGCCTCACAGACTCAGACTCGTACAGTGTCAACAACCCCACCTCAAAGACTCAGACTCGTACAGTGTCAACAACCCACCCCCACAGACTCAGACTCGTACAGTGTCAACAACCCCACCCCCACAGACTCAGACTCGTCCCTCCAGTCCCATTACCAACCCCACCCCCACAGACTCAGACTCGTCCCTCCAGTCCCATTACCAACCCCACCCACAGACTCAGACTCGTCCCTCCAGTCCCATTACCAACCCCACCCACACAGACTCAGACTCGTCCCTACAGTCCCATTTTCAACCCCACCCACACAGACTCAGACTCGTCCCTCCAGTCCAATTACCAACCCCACCCACAGACTCAGACTCGTCCCTCCAGTCCCATTACCAACCCCACCCACACAGACTCAGACTCGTCCCTCCAGTTCCATTTCAAACCCACCCACACAGACTCAGACTCGTCCCTCCAGTCCCATTACCAACCCCACCCACAGACTCAGACTCGTCCCTCCAGTCCCATTACCAACCCCACCCACAGACTCAGACTCGTCCCTCCAGTCCCATTACCAACCCCACCCACAGACTCAGACTCGTCCCTCCAGTCCCATTACCAACCCCACCCTCACAGACTCAGACTCGTACAGTGTCAACAACCCCACCCTCACAGACTCAGACTCGTACAGTGTCAACAACCCACCCCCACAGACTCAGACTCGTACAGTGTCAACAACCCCACCCACAGACTCAGACTCGTCCCTCCAGTCCCATTACACCCCCACACCCACAGACTCAGACTCGTACAGTGTCAACAACCCCACCCCCACAGACTCAGACTCGTACAGTGCCAACAACCCCACCCCCACAGACTCAGACTCGTACAGTGTCAACAACCCCACCCACAGACTCAGACTGGTCCCTCCAGTCCCATTACCAACCCCACCCACAGACTCAGACTCGTCCCTCCAGTCCCATTACCAACCCCACCCACAGACTCAGACTCGTCCCTCCAGTCCCATTACCAACCCCACCCACAGACTCAGACTCGTCCCTCCAGTCCCATTACCAACCCCACCCCCACAGACTCAGACTCGTCCCTCCAGTCCCATTACCAACCCGACCCACAGACTCAGACTCGTCCCTCCAGTCCCATTACCAACCCCACCCACACAGACTCAGACTCGTCCCTCCAGTCCCATTACCAACCCCACCCCCACAGACTCAGACTCGTCCCTCCAGTCCCATTACCAACCCCACCCCCACAGACTCAGACTCGTCCCTCCAGTCCCATTACCAACCCCACCCACACAGACTCAGACTCGTCCCTCCAGTCCCATTACCAACCCCACCCACAGACTCAGACTCGTCCCTCGTCCCATTACCGACCCCACCCCAAAGACTCAGATTCGTCCCTCCAGTCCCATTACCAACCCCACCCACAGACTCAGACTCGTCCCTCCAGTCCCATTACCAACCCCACCCACAGACTCAGACTCGTCCCTCCAGTCCCATTACCAACCCCACCCTCACAGACTCAGACTCGTACAGTGTCAACAACCCCACCCTCACAGACTCAGACTCGTACAGTGTCAACAACCCACCCCCACAGACTCAGACTCGTACAGTGTCAACAACCCCACCCACAGACTCAGACTCGTCCCTCCAGTCCCATTACACCCCCACACCCACAGACTCAGACTCGTACAGTGTCAACAACCCCACCCCCACAGACTCAGACTCGTACAGTGCCAACAACCCCACCCCCACAGACTCAGACTCGTACAGTGTCAACAACCCCACCCACAGACTCAGACTGGTCCCTCCAGTCCCATTACCAACCCCACCCACAGACTCAGACTCGTCCCTCCAGTCCCATTACCAACCCCACCCACAGACTCAGACTCGTCCCTCCAGTCCCATTACCAACCCCACCCACAGACTCAGACTCGTCCCTCCAGTCCCATTACCAACCCCACCCCCACAGACTCAGACTCGTCCCTCCAGTCCCATTACCAACCCGACCCACAGACTCAGACTCGTCCCTCCAGTCCCATTACCAACCCCACCCACACAGACTCAGACTCGTCCCTCCAGTCCCATTACCAACCCCACCCCCACAGACTCAGACTCGTCCCTCCAGTCCCATTACCAACCCCACCCCCACAGACTCAGACTCGTCCCTCCAGTCCCATTACCAACCCCACCCACACAGACTCAGACTCGTCCCTCCAGTCCCATTACCAACCCCACCCACAGACTCAGACTCGTCCCTCCAGTCCCATTACCGACCCCACCCCCAAAGACTCAGATTCGTCCCTCCAGTCCCATTACCAACCCCACCCCCACAGACTCAGACTAGTCCCTCTAGTCCCATTACCAACCCCACCCACAGAGTCAGACTCGTCCCTCCAGTCCCATTACCAACCCCACACCCACAGACTCAGACTCGTACAGTGTCAACAACCCCACCCCACAGACTCAGACTCGTACAGTGTCAACAACCCCACCCCCACAGACTCAGACTCGTACAGTGTTAACAACCCCACCCCCACAGACTGACTCGTACAGTACCAACAACCCCACCCCCACAGACTCAGACTCGTACAGTGTCAACAACCCCACCCCCACAGACTCAGACTCGTACAGTGCCAACAACCCCAGCCCCACAGACTCAGACTCATACAGTGTCAACAACCCCACCCACAGACTCAGACTCGTCCCTCCAGTCCCATTACCAACCCCACCCCCACAGACTCAGACTCGTCCCTCCAGTCCCATTACCAACCCAACCCCCACAGACTCAGACTCGTCCCTCCAGTCCCATTACCAACCCCACCCACAGACTCAGACTCGTCCCTCCAGTCCCATTACCAACCCCACCCACAGACTCAGACTCGTCCCTCCAGTCTCATTACCAACCCCACCCCCAGAGACTCAGACTCGTCCCTCCATTCCCATTACCAACCCCACCCACACAGACTCAGACTCGTCCCTACAGTCCCATTTTCAACCCCACCCACACAGACTCAGACTCGTCCCTCCAGTCCAATTACCAACCCCACCCACAGACTCAGACTCGTCCCTCCAGTCCCATTACCAACCCCACCCACACAGACTCAGACTCGTCCCTCCAGTCCCATTTCAAACCCACCCACACAGACTCAGACTCGTCCCTCCAGTCCCATTACCAACCCCACCCACAGACTCAGACTCGTCCCTCCAGTCCCATTACCAACCCCACCCACAGACTCAGACTCGTCCCTCCAGTCCCATTACCAACCCCACCCACAGACTCAGACTCGTCCCTCCAGTCCCATTACCAACCCCACCCTCACAGACTCAGACTCGTACAGTGTCAACAACCCCACCCTCACAGACTCAGACTCGTACAGTGTCAACAACCCACCCCCACAGACTCAGACTCGTACAGTGTCAACAACCCCACCCACAGACTCAGACTCGTCCCTCCAGTCCCATTACACCCCCACACCCACAGACTCAGACTCGTACAGTGTCAACAACCCCACCCCCACAGACTCAGACTCGTACAGTGCCAACAACCCCACCCCCACAGACTCAGACTCGTACAGTGTCAACAACCCCACCCACAGACTCAGACTGGTCCCTCCAGTCCCATTACCAACCCCACCCACAGACTCAGACTCGTCCCTCCAGTCCCATTACCAACCCCACCCACAGACTCAGACTAGTCCCTCCAGTCCCATTACCAACCCCACCCACAGACTCAGACTCGTCCCTCCAGTCCCATTACCAACCCCACCCCCACAGACTCAGACTCGTCCCTCCAGTCCCATTACCAACCCGACCCACAGACTCAGACTCGTCCCTCCAGTCCCATTACCAACCCCACCCACACAGACTCAGACTCGTCCCTCCAGTCCCATTACCAACCCCACCCCCACAGACTCAGACTCGTCCCTCCAGTCCCATTACCAACCCCACCCCCACAGACTCAGACTCGTCCCTCCAGTCCCATTACCAACCCCACCCACACAGACTCAGACTCGTCCCTCCAGTCCCATTACCAACCCCACCCACAGACTCAGACTCGTCCCTCCAGTCCCATTACCGACCCCACCCCCAAAGACTCAGATTCGTCCCTCCAGTCCCATTACCAACCCCACCCCCACAGACTCAGACTAGTCCCTCTAGTCCCATTACCAACCCCACCCACAGAGTCAGACTCGTCCCTCCAGTCCCATTACCAACCCCACACCCACAGACTCAGACTCGTACAGTGTCAACAACCCCACCCCCACAGACTCAGACTCGTACAGTGTCAACAACCCCACCCCCACAGACTCAGACTCGTACAGTGTTAACAACCCCACCCCCACAGACTGACTCGTACAGTACCAACAACCCCATCCCCACAGACTCAGACTCGTACAGTGTCAACAACCCCACCCCCACAGACTCAGACTCGTACAGTGCCAACAACCCCAGCCCCACAGACTCAGACTCATACAGTGTCAACAACCCCACCCACAGACTCAGACTCGTCCCTCCAGTCCCATTACCAACCCCACCCCCACAGACTCAGACTCGTCCCTCCAGTCCCATTACCAACCCAACCCCCACAGACTCAGACTCGTCCCTCCAGTCCCATTACCAACCCCACCCACAGACTCAGACTCGTCCCTCCAGTCCCATTACCAACCCCACCCACAGACTCAGACTCGTCCCTCCAGTCTCATTACCAACCCCACCCCCAGAGACTCAGACTCGTCCCTCCATTCCCATTACCAACCCCACCCACACAGACTCAGACTCGTCCCTCCATTCCCATTACCAACCCCATCCCCACAGACTCAGACTCATCCCTCCAGTCCCATTACCAACCCCACCCACAGACTCAGACTCGTCCCTCCAGTCTCATTACCAACCCCACCCACAGACTCAGACTCGTCCCTCCAGTCTCATTACCGACCCCACCCCCACAGACTCAGACTCGTCCCTCCAGTCCCATTACCAACCCCACCCCCACAGACTCAGACTCGTCCCTCCAGTCCCATTACCAACCCTACCCACAGACTCAGACTCGTCCCTCCAGTCCCATTACCAACCAAGAGTGTCTATACGAACGGCAGTGCTATTGGCTTGGTTGGAAACGTTTGTTCATTCAGACACAATGGCAGACCTTATTTTGAGCATACTTAAAGACATTAATATACAATAACATTGAGTTAGAATATTATCTACCCCCTCTCTTTCAGGTGAGATCATGGCAAGTATATTACCGGTTGTGTAAAATACTTAAAATACTTAAAGTATTACTTAAGTACTTTTTTGGGGGGGGCTTTATTTTTATATATTTTTTATTAAATAAAATAATGCACTTTTACCCTGTACATTTTCCCCCGACACCCAAAAACAATCATTGCATGTTTTATGCTTAGCAGGACAGGAATATTGTCCAATTCAAGCTCTTATCAAAATACCATCACTGGTCATTTCTACTGCCTCTGATCTGGAGGACTCACTAAACACACATACTTCATTTGTAAATTATGTCTGGAGTGTGCCCCTGGCTATCAGTACATTTCAAAAAAACAAAAAAATTGGGGCTGTCTGGTTTGTTTAATGTTAGGAATTTGAAATTATTTATACTTCTGACACTGATTGGTCACACCATAATCATCTCCTCCTCTAATTGGATACCCAATCCTAACATAGGTTATTTCAGAATAACTGTAGTCGAGAGTGGAGGGAATGGACACACTGGTACAATAGTACGGCTTCAAATGCTTTCTCTATTCTCAATCTGGCCTGGAAATAGCATGTGAGACTGGACACCTCTCCGGAATGTATCATGTGATTGTGATTCCATCCATCATTACTCGTTACCTGCTACCTGGACAGGTGTTTGATGTTGTCTCCTTCTGTACTATTGCTCTGGCTAATTGACCATGTAATGAACCAATTATCTCCACAGATTAACTCCTTAGAAAGAAGGGGGAGGGAGGTTGTATGAATGAGTGTGAATGTATGTTTGGATATGTGAATATGAGCAAACTGTGTGTAAGCTTGCAAATTTTGTGTGTGTGTGTGTGTGTGTGTGTGTGTGTGTGTGTGTGTGTGTGTGTGTGTTCACCAGCGTGTATGTAAGAGGCCTGCAGGTGTCTGTCATGCTCCTCCACTTCTCCCCTATTCACCCTCTAAATCACTATGGTAACGACCTGGATGTGGGGTTCTGAAGTGGCTGATTGGTACATTTCCTACTGTTAATGGACTGATACTCAGTACCAAACAACATTAACATTCACAGTGTTCCTCTCCTAATGGTCTGATACTCAGCACCAAACATTCACAGTGTTCCTCTCCTAATGGACTAAGACTCAGCACCAAACATTCACAGTGTTCCTCTCCTAATGGACTGATACTCAGCACCAAACAACATTAACATTCACAGTGTTCCTCTCCTAATGGACTGATACTCAGCACCAAACAACATTAACATTCACAGTGTTCCTCTCCTAATGGACTGATACTCAGCACCAAACATTCACAGTGTTCCTCTCCTAATGGACTGATACTCAGCACCAAACATTCACAGTGTTCCTCTCCTAATGGACTGATACTCAGCACCAAACAACATTAACATTCACAGTGTTCCTCTCCTAATGGACTGATACTCAGCACCAAACAACATTAACATTCACAGTGTTCCTCTCCTAATGGACTGATAATCAGCACCAAACAACATTAACATTCACAGTGTTCCTCTCCTAATGGACTGATAATCAGCACCAAACATTCACAGTGTTCCTCTCCTAATGGACTAATACTCAGCACCAAACAACATTAACATTCACAGTGTTCCTCTCCTAATGGACAAATACTCAGCACCAAACATTCACAGTGTTCCTCTCCTAATGGACTGATACTCAGCACCAAACAACATTAACATTCACAGTGTTCCTCTCCTAATGGACTGATACTCAGCACCAAACATTCACAGTGTTCCTCTCCTAATGGACTGATACTCAGCACCAAACAACATTAACATTCACAGTGTTCCTCTCCTAATGGACTGATACTCAGCACCAAACATTCACAGTGTTCCTCTCCTAATGGACTGATAATCAGTACCAAACAACATTAACATTCACAGTGTTCCTCTCCTAATGGACTAATACTCAGCACCAAACAACATTAACATTCACAGTGTTCCTCTCCTAATGGACTGATACTCAGCACCAAACAACATTAACATTCACAGTGTTCCTCTCCTAATGGACTGATACTCAGCACCAAACAACATTAACATTCACAGTGTTCCTCTCCTAATGGACTGATACTCAGCACCAAACATTCACAGTGTTCCTCTCCTAATGGACTGATACTCAGCACCAAACATTCACAGTGTTCCTCTCCTAATGGACTGATACTCAGCACCAAACAACATTAACATTCACAGTGTTCCTCTCCTAATGGACTGATACTCAGCACCAAACAACATTAACATTCACAGTGTTCCTCTCCTAATGGACTGATAATCAGCACCAAACAACATTAACATTCACAGTGTTCCTCTCCTAATGGACTGATAATCAGCACCAAACATTCACAGTGTTCCTCTCCTAATGGACTAATACTCAGCACCAAACAACATTAACATTCACAGTGTTCCTCTCCTAATGGACAAATACTCAGCACCAAACATTCACAGTGTTCCTCTCCTAATGGACTGATACTCAGCACCAAACAACATTAACATTCACAGTGTTCCTCTCCTAATGGACTGATACTCAGCACCAAACATTCACAGTGTTCCTCTCCTAATGGACTGATACTCAGCACCAAACAACATTAACATTCACAGTGTTCCTCTCCTAATGGACTGATACTCAGCACCAAACATTCACAGTGTTCCTCTCCTAATGGACTGATAATCAGTACCAAACAACATTAACATTCACAGTGTTCCTCTCCTAATGGACTAATACTCAGCAACAAACAACATTAACATTCACAGTGTTCCTCTCCTAATGGACAAATACTCAGTACCAAACATTCACAGTGTTCCTCTCCTAATGGACTGATAATCAGTACCAAACAACATTAACATTCACAGTGTTCCCCTCCTAATGGACTGATAATCAGTACCAAACAACATTAACATTCACAATGTTCCTCTCCTAATGGACTGATACTCAGCACCAAACATTCACAGTGTTCCTCTCCTAATGGACTGATACTCAGTACCAAACAACATTAACATTCACAGTGTTCCTCTCCTAATGGTCTGATACTCAGTACCAAACATTCACAGTGTTCCTCTCCTAATGGACTGATACTCAGTACCAAACAACATTAACATTCCCAGTGTTCCTCTCCTAATGGACTGATACTCAGTACCAAACAACATTAACATTCACAGTGTTCCTCTCCTAATGGACTGATACTCAGTACCAAACAACATTAACATTCACAGTGTTCCTCTCCTAATGGTCTGATACTCAGCACCAAACATTCACAGTGTTCCTCTCCTAATGGACTAAGACTCAGCACCAAACATTCACAGTGTTCCCCTCCTAATGGACTAATACTCAGCACCAAACAACATTAACATTCACAGTGTTCCTCTCCTAATGGACTAATACTCAGCACCAAACAACATTAACATTCACAGTGTTCCTCTCCTAATGGACTGATACTCAGCACCAAACAACATTAACATTCACAGTGTTCCCCTCCTAATGGACTAATACTCAGCACCAAACAACATTAACATTCACAGTGTTCCTCTCCTAATGGACTGATACTCAGTACCAAACAACATTAACATTCACAGTGTTCCTCTCCTAATGGACTGATACTCAGCACCAAACATTCACAGTGTACCTCTCCTAATGGACTGATACTCAGCACCAAACAACATTAACATTCACAGTGTTCCTCTCCTAATGGACTGATACTCAGCACCAAACAACATTAACATTCACAGTGTTCCTCTCCTAATGGACTGATACTCAGCACCAAACATTCACAGTGTTCCTCTCCTAATGGACTGATAATCAGCACCAAACAACATTAACATTCACAGTGTTCCTCTCCTAATGGACTAATACTCAGCACCAAACAACATTAACATTCACAGTGTTCCTCTCCTAATGGACAAATACTCAGTACCAAACATTCACAGTGTTCCTCTCCTAATGGACTGATACTCAGCACCAAACAACATTAACATTCACAGTGTTCCTCTCCTAATGGACTGATAATCAGTACCAAACAACATTAACATTCACAGTGTTCCTCTCCTAATGGACTAATACTCAGCACCAAACAACATTAACATTCACAGTGTTCCTCTCCTAATGGACAAATACTCAGTACCAAACATTCACAGTGTTCCTCTCCTAATGGACTGATACTCAGCACCAAACAACATTAACATTCACAGTGTTCCTCTCCTAATGGACTGATACTCAGCACCAAACAACAGTAACATTCACAGTGTTCCTCTCCTAATGGACTGATACTCAGCACCAAACAACATTAACATTCACAGTGTTCCCCTCCTAATGGACTAATACTCAGCACCAAACAACATTAACATTCACAGTGTTCCTCTCCTAATGGACTGATACTCAGTACCAAACAACATTAACATTCACAGTGTTCCTCTCCTAATGGACTGATACTCAGCACCAAACATTCACAGTGTACCTCTCCTAATGGACTGATACTCAGCACCAAACAACATTAACATTCACAGTGTTCCTCTCCTAATGGACTGATACTCAGCACCAAACAACATTAACATTCACAGTGTTCCTCTCCTAATGGACTGATACTCAGCACCAAACATTCACAGTGTTCCTCTCCTAATGGACTGATAATCAGCACCAAACAACATTAACATTCACAGTGTTCCTCTCCTAATGGACTAATACTCAGCACCAAACAACATTAACATTCACAGTGTTCCTCTCCTAATGGACAAATACTCAGTACCAAACATTCACAGTGTTCCTCTCCTAATGGACTGATACTCAGCACCAAACAACATTAACATTCACAGTGTTCCTCTCCTAATGGACTGATAATCAGTACCAAACAACATTAACATTCACAGTGTTCCTCTCCTAATGGACTAATACTCAGCACCAAACAACATTAACATTCACAGTGTTCCTCTCCTAATGGACAAATACTCAGTACCAAACATTCACAGTGTTCCTCTCCTAATGGACTGATACTCAGCACCAAACAACATTAACATTCACAGTGTTCCTCTCCTAATGGACTGATACTCAGCACCAAACAACATTAACATTCACAGTGTTCCTCTCCTAATGGACTGATAATCAGTACCAAACAACATTAACATTCACAATGTGCCTCTCCTAATGGACTGATAATCAGCACCAAACATTCACAGTGTTCCTCTCCTAATGGACTGATACTCAGCACCAAACATTCACAGTGTTCCTCTCCTAATGGACTGATAATCAGTACCAAACAACATTAACATTCACTGTGTTCCTCTCCTAATGGACAAATACTCAGTACCAAACATTCACAGTGTTCCTCTCCTAATGGACTGATACTCAGCACCAAACAACATTAACATTCACAGTGTTCCTCTCCTAATGGACTGATACTCAGCACCAAACAACATTAACATTCACAGTGTTCCTCTCCTAATGGACTGATACTCAGCATCAAACATTCACAGTGTTCCTCTCCTAATGGACTGATACTCAGCACCAAACAACATTAACATTCACAGTGTTCCTCTCCTAATGGACTGATACTCAGCACCAAACATTCACAGTGTTCCTCTCCTAATGGACTGATAATCAGCACCAAACAACATTAACATTCACAGTGTTCCTCTCCTAATGGACTAATACTCAGCACCAAACATTCACAGTGTTCCTCTCCTAATGGACTGATACTCAGCACCAAACAACATTAACATTCACAGTGTTCCTCTCCTAATGGACTGATACTCAGCACCAAACATTCACAGTGTTCCTCTCCTAATGGACTGATAATCAGCACCAAACATTCACAGTGTTCCTCTCCTAATGGACTGATACTCAGCACCAAACAACATTAACATTCACAGTGTTCCTCTCCTAATGGACTGATACTCAGCACCAAACATTCACAGTGTTCCTCTCCTAATGGACTGATACTCAGCACCAAACAACATTAACATTCACAGTGTTCCTCTCCTAATGGACTGATAATCAGTACCAAACAACATTAACATTCACAGTGTTCCTCTCCTAATGGACTAATACTCAGCACCAAACAACATTAACATTCACAGTGTTCCTCTCCTAATGGACAAATACTCAGTACCAAACATTCACAGTGTTCCTCTCCTAATGGACTGATAATCAGTACCAAACAACATTAACATTCACAATGTTCCTCTCCTAATGGACTGATAATCAGTACCAAACAACATTAACATTCACAATGTTCCTCTCCTAATGGACTGATACTCAGCACCAAACATTCACAGTGTTCCTCTCCTAATGGACTGATACTCAGTACCAAACAACATTAACATTCACAGTGTTCCTCTCCTAATGGTCTGATACTCAGCACCAAACATTCACAGTGTTCCTCTCCTAATGGACTAAGACTCAGCACCAAACATTCACAGTGTTCCCCTCCTAATGGACTAATACTCAGCACCAAACAACATTAACATTCACAGTGTTCCTCTCCTAATGGACTGATACTCAGCACCAAACAACATTAACATTCACAGTGTTCCTCTCCTAATGGACTGATACTCAGCACCAAACAACATTAACATTCACAGTGTTCCTCTCCTAATGGACTGATACTCAGCACCAAACAACATTAACATTCACAGTGTTCCTCTCCTAATGGACTGATACTCAGCACCAAACATTCACAGTGTTCCTCTCCTAAAGGACTGATAATCAGCACCAAACAACATTAACATTCACAGTGTTCCTCTCCTAATGGACTAATACTCAGCACCAAACAACATTAACATTCACAGTGTTCCTCTCCTAATGGACAAATACTCAGTACCAAACATTCACAGTGTGCCTCTCCTAATGGACTGATACTCAGCACCAAACAACATTAACATTCACAGTGTTCCTCTCCTAATGGACTGATAATCAGTACCAAACAACATTAACATTCACAGTGTTCCTCTCCTAATGGACTAATACTCAGCACCAAACAACATTAACATTCACAGTGTTCCTCTCCTAATGGACAAATACTCAGTACCAAACAACATTAACATTCACAGTGTTCCTCTCCTAATGGACTGATAATCAGTACCAAACAACATTAACATTCACAGTGTTCCTCTCCTAATGGACTGATAATCAGTACCAAACAACATTAACATTCACAATGTGCCTCTCCTAATGGACTGATACTCAGCACCAAACATTCACAGTGTTCCTCTCCTAATGGACTGATAATCAGTACCAAACAACATTAACATTCACAGTGTTCCTCTCCTAATGGACAAATACTCAGTACCAAACATTCACAGTGTTCCTCTCCTAATGGACTGATACTCAGCACCAAACAACATTAACATTCACAGTGTTCCTCTCCTAATGGACTGATACTCAGCACCAAACAACATTAACATTCACAGTGTTCCTCTCCTAATGGACTGATACTCAGCACCAAACATTCACAGTGTTCCTCTCCTAATGGACTGATACTCAGCACCAAACAACATTAACATTCACAGTGTTCCTCTCCTAATGGACTGATACTCAGCACCAAACATTCACAGTGTTCCTCTCCTAATGGACTGATAATCAGCACCAAACAACATTAACATTCACAGTGTTCCTCTCCTAATGGACTAATACTCAGCACCAAACATTCACAGTGTTCCTCTCCTAATGGACTGATACTCAGCACCAAACAACATTAACATTCACAGTGTTCCTCTCCTAATGGACTGATACTCAGCACCAAACATTCACAGTGTTCCTCTCCTAATGGACTGATAATCAGCACCAAACATTCACAGTGTTCCTCTCCTAATGGACTGATACTCAGCACCAAACAACATTAACATTCACAGTGTTCCTCTCCTAATGGACTGATACTCAGCACCAAACAACATTAACATTCACAGTGTTCCTCTCCTAATGGACTGATACTCAGCACCAAACATTCACAGTGTTCCTCTCCTAATGGACTGATACTCAGCACCAAACATTCACAGTGTTCCTCTCCTAATGGACTGATAATCAGCACCAAACATTCACAGTGTTCCTCTCCTAATGGACTGATACTCAGCACCAAACAACATTAACATTCACAGTGTTCCTCTCCTAATGGACTGATACTCAGCACCAAACAACATTAACATTCACAGTGTTCCTCTCCTAATGGACTGATACTCAGCACCAAACATTCACAGTGTTCCTCTCCTAATGGACTGATACTCAGCACCAAACAACATTAACATTCACAGTGTTCCTCTCCTAATGGACTGATACTCAGCACCAAACATTCACAGTGTTCCTCTCCTAATGGACTAATACTCAGTACCAAACAACATTAACATTCACAGTGTTCCCCTCCTAATGGACTAATACTCAGTACCAAACAACATTAACATTCACAGTGTTCCTCTCCTAATGGACTGATACTCAGTACCAAACAACATTAACATTCACAGTGTTCCTCTCCTAATGGACTGATACTAAGCACCAAACATTCACAGTGTTCCTCTCCTAATGGACCAATACTCAGTACCAAACAACATTAACATTCACAGTGTTCCTCTCCTAATGGACTAATACTCAGTACCAAACAACATTAACATTCACAGTGTTCCTCTCCTAATGGACAAATACTCAGTACCAAACAACATTAACATGCACAGTGTTCCTCTCCTAATGGACTGATACTCAGCACCAAACATTCACAGTGTTCCTCTCCTAATGGACTGATACTCAGCACCAAACAACATAAACATTCACACACACACACAAATTACATGTAATCATCCACACACAATATAAATGAGATTTCATAATGTACAGTAGTGATTGCAGAAAGAAACATAATGATGACAACACGCATCAAAACATATAACGTATCAGTCGTAATCACTGTGCTTTGTGGGGAAAGAGAGAGACAGTTTTAGTGTTGTTCAACAAGATTGTGGAAGTGGCAGCAACTGTGTGTTGTGAGAATCGTACTGCATATCTAGGAAGTAGGAAAAACAAAGTTAGACTGGCGAAACAGTTGATGTTACTCTTCAATAACAGACCTTATAGCAAATCAGGTGGATAAAAATAAGTTTACTCAAAGTGGACAATTCATAGATGTTGTGCTGAGAGGTGGATAGATGTTCATTCTCACCTGTCCTCAGTGATTCTCTCTGCAGAACAAAGAGACAGGATGCAGTTGTATAACCCAGCCCCAGCCTGTGGTTGACCAATTGGAATTCCTTGCAATATAACTGGGCCAATGGCCAAATAACAAGTATCCTGTTTCAGGCTCAATGCCTAGACACATTCCTCTCGTGTCTCTGACCCATTAATAATTTTTTCCCTACATACATGTATTGTGTAACAGGAAGTCCTATGAGTGTCATCTGGTGAAGATCATCAAAGGTTAGTGATTCATTTTATCTCTATTTGTGCTTTTTGTGACTCCTCTCTTTGGCTGGAAAAATGGCTGTGTTTTTCTGTGACTTGGTGGTGACCTAACATAATCATTTGTGGAGCTTTCGCTGTAAATCATGTTTGAAATCAGACACTGTGGCTGGATTAATGAGAATTGTATCTTTTAAATGGTGCCTACTTGTGTGTTGAGAAATTTGATTTATGAGATTTCTGTTGATTTTAATTTGGCGCCCTACAATTTCATTGCCTATTGGCGAGGTTGTTCCCAGACAAGTTAGCCCTCTTGATCTTTAGTCCTCTGCATTGTGTATTTATCTTAAAAATACTCCCCCCTAAATGAATCACTAAATCCCTGCTGCAGTGTGTGCAAACCTGGTCAAGAACTACAGGAAACATATGATCTCTGTAATTGCAAACAAAGGTTTCTGTACCAAATATTAAGTTCTGCTTTTCTGATGTATCAAATACTTATGTCATGCAATAAAATGCAAATGAATTACTTAAAAATCATACAATGTGATTTTCTGGATTTTTGTTTTAGATTCCTTCTCTCACAGTTGAAGTGTACCTATGATAAAAAAAATTACAGACCTCTACATGCTTTGTAAGTAGGAAAACCTGCAAAATTGGCAGTGTATTAAATACTTGTTCTGCCCACTGTAGATAACTATTAGAAATTATATTCTGACAGTCTGCCGGCAATGAAGAATTCTTATTCTGTTCCACAGGTTGATAAGGACTTCTCTAATGAACACTTCTCCGGTGATCTTGTATCATTTCAGGTACAGTCCTTGGTGCAAGGGATATTGCTGCAGCTTCAGACAGTAGATTATCATAACCTGTAATGAAGGAAACAAAAAAAGTGAAAGCAACATGTCCTGGTTTCAAGAGAAATTGATATTTCACATAGATTTTCCTAAGTAAGCATGTCACAATTTTCAAGAAAAAGTTTGATATTTCACCTAGATATCCCTAAGATGATGACTGCAGTGAACAACATAAAAGCTTATCAGGTTCTGATCATTTTACTATGCTTCTTCACCCCCGATTGCTAATCAATCAGTTCTTTAATTCTGCAGGCTCCGCTTTGTCATCAACAACCTTGCAATGAGTGACATGTACAGTATCCATTGTGATTTTCCCTGGACATTTATGACCTACTTATGAGCAAAACTTAATAAGGACCTTCCCATTTTGTCCCTAATGTCTTTGTTACATACTTTTTTGACCATTGCCCACTGTCCTGGTACTACGTCCTCGGGAGTTATTCACTGTCCTGGTACTACGTCATGTCCCCCCCTCGGGAGTTATTCACTGTCCTGGTACTACGTCCTCGGTAGTTATTCACTGTCCTGGTACTACGTCATGTCCCCCCCTCTGGAGTTATTCCCCACACCTCTTTTACTTGTCTGTCTGCTTCCTACTACTGCATTAGAGAGTTGTATGCAATAGTTAAGCTTTGTGTCACTCATAAAGTGAACGTCTGCTTTTCTCAAATCTAACGTGCCTGGTAGTGACATGGGTCGACCTGTGACGACCCCAAAACTCACTCAACCCTGTGGTTTCGTTATGTGTTGCCCTTATACTACATAATACCTTAGGCAATGCATCTGGCCATTCTATCCCTTCTTGATGCATCTTTGAAAGTCTCTCTTTCAAAACTCGATTTGTGCATTCTACCTGTCCACTCGGGTGAGGATGGTAAAGGGCAGTGTAGTTGCCAGTCTATGTTCAGAAGACGAGCTACCTCCTGACACACTTTTCCTGTGTAATGAGTGCCTTGGTCGGAATCTATTTGTTCTGGAAATCCCATCTGGGAATGATTTCTCAAATCAGAATTTTAGCTGTGTGTTGTGCATTTCCTTACTTAGTAGGGTAGGCTTCAACCCATCGTGAGAAACGATCAACAACGACCAGCACATCTTCCTGTCCTTTACATTTGGGCAGCGTGATATAATCAAGCTGTATACCCTTTGTTGGCAATGACAGAGGTCAAACGTTTTCTGAAGGCTCCTGGTGAGGCAGGCGCTCATCGTGTCTGTACTTTCACTCGTCCCTTGGTGTTGTTTTCCATACAAATGTTGTAATTCGCCACAACAGCCTCAGCCAATTTCTGCACACCAGGATTCCACTGTTTGCCCACAAAACGATAAAGTATCTTGTCCACACCATTGTGTCCCAAAGAGTGGATCTGTGGCAGCTCTGTCAGCCAGATCATTACCTTTACTTTCTTCTGTAAATATTTTTTCCATGAGCTTTCATTTTCAAAATCGCAACTTGTCCAGGTAACTGGCGAGCATTCGGTAGAGTCATCATTCTTCGCAGGAGCTCCCAGTGATGTCATGAATCCTCTGTTTTTCCATATTTTTCCAAAATCATGGTTAACACCGAAAACATACCGAGAGTCTGTGTGGATATGAGTTGTTTTTCCTTCAGCCTGTTTGCTTCTTCTGTCAAAGCCACCATTTACATCTGTGCTGATGTTCCTGCAGTTAACATTCACTATCACATTGTCCATTGTAGTAACTGTCCAGCCTGCCTTCCTCACACCCTCCTCCGCAGTGCTTGAACCGTCTGTGTAGAAGATAAACACAGGGTTTCCCAACGGATGACTCTTAACTTCTTACTTGGCCAAGAGCCAGGGAAAATGCAGCACGGCAAATTCAAATAAAATTATATAAATATCTAACTTTCATTAAATCACACATGTAAGATGCTAAATTAAAGCTACACTCGTTGTGAATCCAGCCAACATGTCAGATTTTAAAAAGGCTTTTCGGCGAAAGCATAAGAAGCTATTATCTGATGATAGCACAACAGTAAACAAAGAGGGTAGCATATTTCAACCCTGCAGGCACTACACAAAACGCATAAATAAAATATAAAACATGCCTTACCTTTGACGAGATTATTTTGTTGGCACTCCAATATGTCCCATAAACATCACAATTGGTCCTTTTGTTCGATTAATTCCGTCCATATACAGTGGGGCAAAAAAGTATTTAGTTAGCCAGCAATTATTCAAGTTCTCCCACTTAAAAAGATGAGAGAGGCCTGTAATTGTCATCATAGGTACACTTCAACTATGACAGACAAAATGAGAAAACAAATCCAGAAAATCACATTGTAGGATTTTTTAGGAATTTATTTGCAAATTATGGTGGAAAATAAGTATAATAAAAAAAGGAAATAAGAATTGTACCCGTGAAATATCTTCTCATATAAACCTTCATATCTATAAAGGGATCTTTTTCACATTGCGTGCTGATCAGACTGCAGGCGGTGCATGTCATGTCACACTGCGTGCTGATCAGACTGCAGGCGGTGCATGTCATGTCACACTGCGGCAGCGATTCCAAATAGGCTTTACTCGAGCAGATCTGGTGTGACTGGCTGATTGGCTGACTTGAGGTTCGCTGTCTGTCTCCTCAAATACCGTTTGAAATATTTTCAAATACTTTGTTTGTGCTTTCTTGAGCTTGCCTTGCTTAATGGACCAACAGAATAGGAGCAAAACGGCACCACTGCCCATCTGACAGTCCAGATAGGCTGGAGCAAAAATTACTAAAGTATATGACATTTTTCAAATAGTATTTGAACCCAGGCCAGGTCTGCAACCCACCTGGAGCACAGCATATGCCTGGGTATGAACACTGGAGCTCTATCTATCTGACTGTGTGGTGGAGGGGGGAGGCTATCTCAGAAATGAAGCAAAAACAGTGAGTATGTATGAGGTGATCCCACACAAACAACTGTCAAAATCATAATTTGTTTTCGTATGGAAGGCCGTTCAGGTCTTTAGAGTGTCAAAATGAACACGTCAAATTAACTTTTATTTTAACACTTCAAAAAACGAAATGTTAATAATATATAATATATAATTATAATATAATATAATGCTGTGTGCACCGAAGTGGCAAGGCAAGCACCACCACTACGGTCAGTAGCACTGTCGACGCTGTAATAAGAGACAAAGATGCCCATTATTTGTTCGCCCGAATGGCAAAACGGCAGAATAAAGATCAGGATCTAACAAACAGGATTAAAAATAATTGCTATGTAGTTGTCACGCCCTGACCTTAGTTATCTCTGTTTTCTTTATTATTTTGGTTAGGTCAGGGTCTGACGAGGGTGGGTATGTGTGTTGTTGCCCTGTCTAGGGTTTTTTGTATATTTGTGGGGTTTTGGCATGTTTAGGTAAATGTAGGTCTATGGTGGCCTGAATTTGCTCCCAATCAGAGACAGCTGTTTATCGTTGTCTCTGATTGGGGATCCTATTTAGGTTGCCTTTTTCCATTTTGGTTTTGTGGGTTATTGTCTATGTGTAGTTGCATGTCAGCACTCGTTGTTATATTGTTATATAGCGTCACGTTCGTTTTGTTTCTTTGTTTAGTGGTTTTTCCTTCATTAAAAGCATGTATTCATCTTACGCGCCTCATTACAACGAACGTGACAGTAGTCCAACATCTTCCCCGACAGAGGAGAAAGGATGATGGTCCTGTTGCCAGCCAGCCATGGACACCAGTAGTGAGAGTTTGTGGTGCAGACTTAGACTCTCTCCTCTCCACCTGGTAGGAGCGGCCTGCCTTGTTAGTGATAGGGGAAAGTGTGAGGTCAAAAGAGGAAAGGAAAGAAATTAATCGAAGTCAGACGTTGTGAGATTGAAGTCACCCAGTAAAATGAGCTAATCACGGTGTCAAGCTGATTGAGGGGCACCTGGCGGGCAATAGATGACAACAATGTTAAGCTTGAACAACATGAAAATAGCTTCAATAAACTTCAATAAACTTCAATAAACTCGGACAGTGATTTGTTTGTTGTTGTTGTTGATATTTAGAAAGTTTGCGTAGAAAATAGATGTGACATTTACCTACTGCAGTTTGATTCCGTTTTTCTTCTGTTCCTAATTTACTAATCTGGCGTCTCTATGCTCGCAAAAAACCTTTCAGATTCCTAGCGATTCCACCAGCTGTGTCGATTTCCCGGCAGCCCTGATGCTCTGCAATCCATGCTAACACATTTAGCTATCGGCGTGTATTTTAGCTACAACATGTTAGCTACTACATGTCCTCTCTCTAACCATTGGCTTGCAGTTAATTCAAGATGGCACATGTGGGTTGGCCACGCCTCTAACCACACCCATACCTGCAGCCTTAAAGGCCTACTGCATAGTTGGCACTATCACCACCACACAGGGTGCTGACATAGTCATGGTAAAGTACATCAAAACATTATTTTCATTCATCATCTCCTTTCTTTTAGGGGTTTCATTATATTTTTCAAGTTATGCTTTCATTGGTTAATGTATGTTACACTGTTGTTTCCTCCGTTTGGTGGATACAGTATCCTCTAAAGTAAACTTGCTTTCAGCAAAACATTTCATCAAATGACCTTCTTCGTTTTCTCTCCCTCCCCCAGTTAGTAATAGCAGACTCTTTGCCTCTCCGTCCACTCTAGTTATGGAGCTGAGGATTTGCAGGGGTAATTAGACTAGGACTGCATCGCAAATGGCACCTTATTCCCTATGTGCACTGGTCAAAAGTAGTGCACTACATAAGGAATAGGGTGACATATTGTACACAACCTTAGTCCTTATTTAATTTACCCAGCGTTCTGCAAGATTATCCAACATGGGATCTGTTCTGACCCATTTTTACATAACGCCTAATGATAGAATATGTCTGGCATGTTTTCCTCCCTCTGTCTCTGTCGCCATCCCTCTTCTCTCCTCTCCATCCCTTTCTTCCTTCGAGAGGAGAGGTGGAGAGAAGGGAAGGACGGGGGCGGGAAAGGGGATAGAAGGAGGGAAGGAGGGGGAATGGAGGGATGGAGGGAGGAATGGAGGGATGGAGGGAGGTAGGAGGAATGGAGGGAGGTAGGAGGAATGGAGGGAGGGAGGGAGGTAGGAATGGAGGGACGGAAGAGGAATAGAGGAGAGAAGGAGGGAGGGAGGAGGAATGGAGGGAATGCTGCTGGCCTAGCCATTGCATGTCTACATCAGTGAAATGTTACTGTTACCAGTTGTGACAGTAATCTAATGCCTAACAGGCTTGTGCGTGCGTTACTCACCAACAGGAAGACAGAGAGGGGGAAAAGATGACCATTCATTTTAACAGTTGATTTCATCCGCTGAATCTTAAGTCTAAGATGGAACCAGGAAAAAGGGCTAGCAAACTGACTCATACATAAGACAACAACAACAGAGAGAATTTAGTCGTAATTCATTGAACCTATAGGGTTCATCAATCATTTATCAATTAGAACACTGACTCTCGTAATCAATTCTAATAGAAGTCTTAGATTGATAGGAGATCATTTTTTCAATACTAATTTCAGATTGAAAAAAAAAGCTGTCTTAGACTAATATAGGAAAGAATTATTCAACCAATCATATCCCATAACCAACATAATGGCCTGATATGGTCTGATATTCTGATATCAAAATCCTCCAGATATCAATACCTCCTGATATCAATACCTCCTGATATCAATACCTCCTGATATCAAAACCTCCTGATATCAATACCTCCTGATATCAGTAACTCCTGATATCAGTAACTCCTGATATCAATACCTCCTGATATCAATACCTCCTGATATCAATACCTCCTGATATCAATAACTCCTGATATCAATACCTCCTGATATCAATACCTCCTGATATCAATACCTCCTGATATCAATACCTCCTCCTCATCAGATCTGACTCCACTATGTCAATCCCAGATGACAGCAGATCTGACTCCACTATGTCAATCCCAGATGACATCAGATCTGACTCCACTATGTCAAACCCAGATGACATCAGATCTGACTCCACTATGTCAATCCCAGATGACATCAGATCTGACTCCACTATGTCAATCCCAGATGACATCAGATCTGACTGCACTATGTCAAACCCAGATGACATCAGATCTGACTGCACTATGTCAATCCCAGATGACATCAGATCTGACTGCACTATGTCAAACCCAGATGACATCAGATCTGACTGCACTATGTCAATCCCAGATGACAGCAGATCTGACTCCACTATGTCAATCCCAGATGACATCAGATCTGACTGCACTATGTCAAACCCAGATGACATCAGATCTGACTGCACTATGTCAAACCCAGATGACATCAGATCTGACTGCACTATGTCAAACCCAGATGACATCAGATCTGACTGCACTATGTCAATCCCAGATGACAGCAGATCTGACTGCACTATGTCAAACCCAGATGACATCAGATCTGACTGCACTATGTCAAACCCAGATGACATCAGATCTGACTGCACTATGTCAAACCCAGATGACATCCGATCTGACTGCACTATGTCAAACCCAGATGACAGCAGTTCGCTCTGGAAAGGTTGCTGGTTTTATTAAATATATGGAATTAGAGTGACAGAGTGTGCAGATGTGTGTTTCTTTTTGAAATCACTGTTTACTGGGATCTGGGCTCTGGGATGTGTCAGGGCTGAAAGGACCTGTCTGTCAGTAAGATGCTCAGTAATTAAAAGTGTGTGTGTGTGTGTGTGTGTGTGTGTGTGTGTGTGTGTGTGTGTGTGTGTGTGTGTGTGTGTGTGTGTGTGTGTGTGTGTGTGTGTGTGTGTGTGTGTGTGTGTGTGTGTGTGTGTGTGTGTGTGTGTGTGTGTGTGTGTGTGTGTGGTGGGTGGGTGGGTGCGTGCGTGCGTGCGTGGCAGGATGCTTAGTAATTAACCACATAGAAGAGGTATTAAACCCAACTCTCAGCGATACCAGAACAATGTGTTGACTGTCTCATTTTATTTAGGATGAACAATGTGTTGACTGTCTCATTATATTTACGATGAACAATGTGTTGACTATCTCATTGGTGTCTCTGAGAGGTCTTTGACCTGGTTTGCTAACTACCTCTCTCGAAGAGTGCAGTGTTTAAAGTCAGAACATCTGCTGTCTCAGCCACTGCCTGTCACCAAGGGAGTACCCCTAGGCTCAATCCTAGGCCCCACGCTTTTCTCAATGTATATCAACATCTTAGCTCAGGCAGTAGGAAGCTCTCTCATCCATTTATATGCAGATGATACAGTCTTATACTCAGCTGGCCCTTCCCCGGATTTTGTGTTAAACACTCTACAACAAAGCTTTCTTATTGTCCAATAAGCTTTCTCTACCCTTAACCTTGTTCTGAACAAAAGGTCATGTGGTTTGGTAAGAAGAATGCCCCTCTCCCCACAGGTGTGATTACTACCTTTAAGGGTTTAGAGCTTGAGGTAGTCACCTCATACAAGTACTTGGGAGTATGGCTAGATGGTACACTGTCCTTCTCTCAGCACATATCAAAACTGTAGGCTGAGGTTAAATCTAGACTTGGTTTCCTCTATCGTAATCACTCCTCTTTTACCCCAGCTGCCAAACTAACCCTGATTCAGATGACCATCCTACCCATGCTAGATTACGGAGACATCATTTATAGATCGGCAGGTATGGGTGCTCTCGAGCGGCTAGATGTTCTTTACCATTCGGCCACAAGATTAGCCACCAATGCTCCTTATAGGACACATCACTGCACTCTGTACTCCTCTGTAAACTGGTCATCTCTGTATACCAGTCACAAGACCCACTGGTTGATGCTTATTTATAAAATCCCTCTTAGGCCTCACTCCCCCCTATCTGAGATATCTACTGCAGCCCTCATCCTCCACATACAACACCTGTTCACTCCCCCCTATCTGAGATATCTACTGCAGCCCTCATCCTCCACATACAACACCTGTTCACTCCCCCCTATCTGGGATATCTACTGCAGCCCTCATCCTCCACATACAACACCTGTTCACTCCCCCCTATCTGAGACATCTACTGCAGCCCTCATCCTCCACATACAACACCTGTTCACTCCCCCCTATCTGAGATATCTACTGCAGCCCTCATCCTCCACATACAACACCCGTTCTGACAGTCACATTCTGTTAAAGGTCCCCAAAGCACAAACATCCCTGAGTCGCTCCTCTTTTCAGTTCACTGCAGCTAGCGACTGGAACGAGCTGCAACAAACATTCAAACTGGACAGTTTTATCTCAATCTCTTCATTCAAAGACTCAATCATGGACACTCTTACTGACAGTTGTGGCTGCTTTGCGTGATGTCTTGTTGTCTCTACCTTCTTGACTTTGTGCTGTTGTCTGTGCCCAACAATGTTTGTACCATGTTGTGTTGCTACCATGATGTGTTGTCATTTGTTGCTGCATTGATATGTTGTTGTCTTAGGTCTCTTAATATGTAGTGTTGTCTCTCTTGTTGTGATGTGTGTTTTGTCCTATATCTATATTAAAAAAAAAAAAAAAAAAAATTATCCCAGGCCCCACATCCCCGCAGGAAAACTTTTGAAATCTGGGAGGCCGTCATTGTAAATAACAATTTCTTCTTAACTGACTTGCCTAGTTAAATAAAGATTAAATTAAATTAAAATTAAATTATAGATATAATGAACAATGTGTTGACTGTCTCATTATAGATAGGATCAACAATGTGTTGACTGTCTCATTATAGATAGGATGAACAATGTGTTGACTGTCTCATTATAGATAGGATCAACAATGTGTTGACTGTCTCATTATAGATAGGATGAACAATGTGTTGACTGTCTCATTATAGATAGGATGAACAATGTGTTGACTGTCTCATTATATTGTAAGTCGCTCTGGATAAGAGCGTCTGCTAAATGACTTAAATGTAAATGTAAATGTATAGATAGGATGAACAATGTGTTGACTGTCTCATTATCGATAGGATGAACAACGTGTTGACTGTTGACTGTCTCATTATAGATAGGATGAACAATGTGTTGACTGTTGACTGTTTCATTATCGATAGGATGAACAACGTGTTGACTGTTGACTGTTTCATTATAGATAGGATCAACAATGTGTTGACTGTCTCAATATAGATAGGATCAACAATGAGTTGACAGTCTCAATATAGATAGGATCAACAATGTGTTGACTGTCTCATTATAGATAGGATGAACAATGTGTTGACTGTTGACTGTCTCATTATAGATAGGATGAACAATGTGTTGACTGTCTCATTGTAGATAGGATGAACAATGTGTTGACAGTCTCATTATAGATAGGATCAACAATGTGTTGACAGTCTCATTGTAGATAGGATGAACAATGTGTTGACTGTCTCATTATAGATAGGATGAACAATGTGTTGACTCTCTCATTATAGATAGGATCAACAATGTGTTGACAGTCCCATTATAGATAGGATCAACAATGTGTTGACAGTCTCATTGTAGATAGGATGAACAATGTGTTGACTGTCCCATTATAGATAGGATGAACAATGTGTTGACAGTCTCATTATAGATGGGATCAACAATGTGTTGACAGTCTCATTATAGATAGGATCAACAATGTGTTGACAGTCTCATTATAGATAGGATGAACAATGTGTTGACTGTCTCATTATATTGTAAGTCGCTCTGGATAAGAGCGTCTGCTAAATGACTTAAATGTAAATGTAAATGTATAGATAGGATGAACAATGTGTTGACTGTTGACTGTCTCATTATAGATAGGATAAACAATGTGTTGACTGTCTCATTATATTGTAAGTCGCTCTGGATAAGAGCGTCTGCTAAATGACTTAAATGTAAATGTAAATGTATAGATAGGATGAACAATGTGTTGACTGTCTCATTATCGATAGGATGAACAACGTGTTGACTGTTGACTGTTTCATTATAGATAGGATCAACAATGTGTTGACTGTTGACTGTTTCATTATAGATAGGATGAACAATGTGTTGACTGTTGACTGTTTCATTATCGATAGGATGAACAATGTGTTGACTTTTGACTGTTTCATTATAGATAGGATGAACAATGTGTTGAATGTCTCATTATAGATAGGATCAACAATGTGTTGACAGTCTCAATATAGATAGGATGAACAATGTGTTGACAGTCTCATTATAGATAGGATGAACAATGTGTTGACTGTCTCATTATAGATAGGATGAACAATGTGTTGACTGTTGACTGTCTCATTATAGATAGGATGAACAATGTGTTGACTGTCTCATTATAGATAGGATCAACAATGTGTTGACAGTCCCATTATAGATGGGATCAACAATGTGTTGACTGTCTCATTATAGATAGGATGAACAATGTGTTGACTGTCTCATTATAGATAGCATCAACAATGTGTTGACAGTCTCATTATAGATAGGATAAACAATGTGTTGACAGTCTCATTATAGATAGGATCAACAATGTGTTGACAGTCTCATTGTAGATAGGATGAACAATGTGTTGACTGTCTCATTATAGATAGGATGAACAATGTGTTGACTGTCTCATTATAGATAGGATGAACAATGTGCTGACTGTCTCATTGTAGAAGGCAGGTTGACGGGCTAATAGGCTAGTTTATAACATGAACAATAATCTGACACTGGATGGAAAACCATGATGTCGTCAATATAAAGGCTCACACGTCTGTGAATGAAGACATACCTATGATCAATGAAACTAAAACTGATATGTACTGTGAAGAGACTTAACATGACAGTTAGTTGGGATATGTACTGTGAAGAGCCATAACATGACAGGTAGTTGGGATATGTACTGTGAAGAGCCATAACATGACAGGTAGTTGGGATATGTACTGTGAAGAGACATAACATGACAGTTGGGATATGTACTGTGAACAGACATAACATGACAGTTAACTGGGATATGTACTGTGAAGAGACATAACATAACAGTTAACTGGGATATGTACTGTGAAGAGACATAACATGACAGTTAGTTGGGATATGTACTGTGAAGAGACATAACATGACAGTTAGTTGGGATATGTACTGTGAAGAGACATAACATGACAGTTATTTGGGATATGTAGTGTGAAGAGACATGACAACATGACAGTTAGTTGGGATATGTACTGTGAAGAGACATAAGAGTTAGTTGGGATATGTACTGTGAAGAGACATAACAGTTAGTTGGGATATGTACTGTGAAGAGACATAACAGTTAGTTGGGATATGTACTGTGAAGAGACATAACATGACAGTTAGTTGGGATATGTACTGTGAAGAGACATAACAGTTAGTTGGGATATGTACTGTGAAGAGACATAACATGACAGTTAGTTGGGATATGTACTGTGAAGAGACATAACATGACAGTTAGTTGGGATATGTACTGTGAAGAGACATAACATGACAGTTAGTTGGGATATGTACTGTGAAGAGACATAACATGACAGTTAGTTGGGATATGTACTGTGAAGAGACATAACATGACAGTTAGTTGGGATATGTACTGTGAAGAGACATAACATGACAGTTAGTTGGGATATGTACTGTGAAGAGACATAACATGACAGTTAGTTGGGATATGTACTGTGAAGAGACATAACATGACAGTTAGTTGGGATATGTACTGTGAAGAGACATGACAGTTAGTTGGGATATGTACTGTGAAGAGACATAACATGACAGTTAGTTGGGATATGTACTATGAAGAGACATAACAGTTAGTTGGGATATGTACTGTGAAGAGACATAACATGACAGTTAGTTGGGATATGTACTGTGAAGAGACATAACATGACAGTTAGTTGGGATATGTACTATGAAGAGACATAACAGTTAGTTGGGATATGTACTGTGAAGAGACATAACAGTTAGTTGGGATATGTACTGTGAAGAGACATAACAGTTAGTTGGGATATGTACTGTGAAGAGACATAACATGACAGTTAGTTGGGATATGTACTGTGAAGAGACATAACAGTTAGTTGGGATATGTACTGTGAAGAGACATAACAGTTAGTTGGGATATGTACTGTGAAGAGACATGACAGTTAGTTGGGATATGTACTGTGAAGAGACATAACAGTTAGTTGGGATATGTACTGTGAAGAGACATGACAGTTAGTTGGGATATGTACTGTGAAGAGACATAACATAACAGTTAGTTGGGATATGTACTGTGAAGAGACATGACAGTTAGTTGGGATATGTACTGTGAAGAGACATGACAGTTAGTTGGGATATGTACTGTGAAGAGACATAACATGACAGTTAGTTGGGATATGTACTGTGAAGAGACATAACATGACAGTTAGTTGGGATATGTACTGTGAAGAGACATAACATGACAGTTAGTTGGGATATGTACTGTGAAGAGACATGACAACATGACAGTTAGTTGGGATATGTACTGTGAAGAGACATGACAGTTAGTTGGGATATGTACTGTGAAGAGACATAACATGACAGTTAGTTGGGATATGTACTGTGAAGAGACATAACATGACAGTTAGTTGGGATATGTACTGTGAAGAGACATAACATGACAGTTAGTTGGGATATGTACTGTGAAGAGACATGACAACATGACAGTTAGTTGGGATATGTACTGTGAAGAGACATGACAGTTAGTTGGGATATGTACTGTGAAGAGACATGACAGTTAGTTGGGATATGTACTGTGAAGAGACATAACATGACAGTTAGTTGGGATATGTACTATGAAGAGACATAACAGTTAGTTGGGATATGTACTGTGAAGAGACATAACATGACAGTTAGTTGGGATATGTACTGTGAAGAGACATAACAGTTAGTTGGGATATGTACTGTGAAGAGACATAACATGACAGTTAGTTGGGATATGTACTATGAAGAGACATAACAGTTAGTTGGGATATGTACTGTGAAGAGACATAACAGTTAGTTGGGATATGTACTGTGAAGAGACATAACAGTTAGTTGGGATATGTACTGTGAAGAGACATAACATGACAGTTAGTTGGGATATGTACTGTGAAGAGACATAACAGTTAGTTGGGATATGTACTGTGAAGAGACATAACAGTTAGTTGGGATATGTACTGTGAAGAGACATGACAGTTAGTTGGGATATGTACTGTGAAGAGACATAACAGTTAGTTGGGATATGTACTGTGAAGAGACATAACAGTTAGTTGGGATATGTACTGTGAAGAGACATAACAGTTAGTTGGGATATGTACTGTGAAGAGACATGACAGTTAGTTGGGATATGTACTGTGAAGAGACATGACAGTTAGTTGGGATATGTACTGTGAAGAGACATAACATGACAGTTAGTTGGGATATGTACTGTGAAGAGACATAACATGACAGTTAGTTGGGATATGTACTATGAAGAGACATAACAGTTAGTTGGGATATGTACTGTGAAGAGACATAACATGACAGTTAGTTGGGATATGTACTGTGAAGAGACATAACATGACAGTTAGTTGGGATATGAACTGTGAAGAGACATAACAGTTATTTGGGATATGTACTATGAAGAGACATAACAGTTAGTTGGGATATGTACTGTGAAGAGACATAACATGACAGTTAGTTGGGATATGTACTGTGAAGAGACATAACAGTTAGTTGGGATATGTACTGTGAAGAGACATGACAGTTAGTTGGGATATGAACTGTGAAGAGACATAACATGACAGTTAGTTGGGATATGTACTGTGAAGAGACATAACATGACAGTTAGTTGGGATATGTACTGTGAAGAGACATGACAGTTAGTTGGGATATGTACTGTGAAGAGACATAACATGACAGTTAGTTGGGATATGTACTATGAAGAGACATAACAGTTAGTTGGGATATGTACTGTGAAGAGACATAACATGACAGTTAGTTGGGATATGTACTGTGAAGAGACATAACATGACAGTTAGTTGGGATATGTACTATGAAGAGACATAACAGTTAGTTGGGATATGTACTGTGAAGAGACATAACATGACAGTTAGTTGGGATATGTACTGTGAAGAGACATAACAGTTAGTTGGGATATGTACTGTGAAGAGACATAACATGACAGTTAGTTGGGATATGTACTGTGAAGAGACATAACAGTTAGTTGGGATATGTACTGTGAAGAGACATAACAGTTAGTTGGGATATGTACTGTGAAGAGACATAACAGTTAGTTGGGATATGTACTGTGAAGAGACATAACAGTTAGTTGGGATATGTACTGTGAAGAGACATAACATGACAGTTAGTTGGGATATGTACTGTGAAGAGACATAACAGTTAGTTGGGATATGTACTGTGAAGAGACATGACAGTTAGTTGGGATATGTACTGTGAAGAGACATAACAGTTAGTTGGGATATGTACTGTGAAGAGACATAACAGTTAGTTGGGATATGTACTGTGAAGAGACATACAGTTAGTTGGGATATGTACTGTGAAGAGACATGACAGTTAGTTGGGATATGTACTGTGAAGAGACATGACAGTTAGTTGGGATATGTACTGTGAAGAGACATAACATGACAGTTAGTTGGGATATGTACTGTGAAGAGACATAACATGACAGTTAGTTGGGATATGTACTATGAAGAGACATAACAGTTAGTTGGGATATGTACTGTGAAGAGACATAACATGACATAATGTACATGAAGAGACATAACAGTTAGTTGGGATATGTACTGTGAAGAGACATAACATGACAGTTAGTTGGGATATGAACTGTGAAGAGACATAACAGTTATTTGGGATATGTACTATGAAGAGACATAACAGTTAGTTGGGATATGTACTGTGAAGAGACATAACATGACAGTTAGTTGGGATATGTACTGTGAAGAGACATAACAGTTAGTTGGGATATGTACTGTGAAGAGACATGACAGTTAGTTGGGATATGAACTGTGAAGAGACATAACATGACAGTTAGTTGGGATATGTACTGTGAAGAGACATGACAGTTAGTTGGGATATGTACTGTGAAGAGACATAACATGACAGTTAGTTGGGATATGTACTATGAAGAGACATAACAGTTAGTTGGGATATGTACTGTGAAGAGACATAACAGTTAGTTGGGATATGTACTGTGAAGAGACATAACAGTTAGTTGGGATATGTACTGTGAAGAGACATAACATGACAGTTAGTTGGGATATGTACTGTGAAGAGACATAACAGTTAGTTGGGATATGTACTGTGAAGAGACATAACAGTTAGTTGGGATATGTACTGTGAAGAGACATGACAGTTAGTTGGGATATGTACTGTGAAGAGACATAACAGTTAGTTGGGATATGTACTGTGAAGAGACATGACAGTTAGTTGGGATATGTACTGTGAAGAGACATAACATAACAGTTAGTTGGGATATGTACTGTGAAGAGACATGACAGTTAGTTGGGATATGTACTGTGAAGAGACATGACAGTTAGTTGGGATATGTACTGTGAAGAGACATAACATGACAGTTAGTTGGGATATGTACTGTGAAGAGACAGTTAGTTGGGATATGTAAGAGACATAACATGACAGTTAGTTGGGATATGTACTGTGAAGAGACATAACATGACAGTTAGTTGGGATATGTACTGTGAAGAGAGACATAACATGACAGTTAGTTGGGATATGTACTGTGAAGAGACATGACAGTTAGTTGGGATATGTACTGTGAAGAGACATGACAGTTAGTTGGGATATGTACTGTGAAGAGACATAACATGACAGTTAGTTGGGATATGTACTATGAAGAGACATAACAGTTAGTTGGGATATGTACTGTGAAGAGAGACATAACATGACAGTTAGTTGGGATATGTACTGTGAAGAGACATAACAGTTAGTTGGGATATGTACTGTGAAGAGACATAACATGACAGTTAGTTGGGATATGTACTATGAAGAGACATAACAGTTAGTTGGGATATGTACTGTGAAGAGACATAACAGTTAGTTGGGATATGTACTGTGAAGAGACATAACAGTTAGTTGGGATATGTACTGTGAAGAGACATGACAGTTAGTTGGGACAGTTAGTTGGGATATGTACTGTGAAGAGACATAACATGACAGTTAGTTGGGATATGTACTGTGAAGAGACATAACAGTTAGTTGGGATATGTACTGTGAAGAGACATGACAGTTAGTTGGGATATGTACTGTGAAGAGACATAACAGTTAGTTGGGATATGTACTGTGAAGAGACATAACAGTTAGTTGGGATATGTACTGTGAAGAGACATAACAGTTAGTTGGGATATGTACTGTGAAGAGACATAACAGTTAGTTGGGATATGAAAGAGACATGACAGTTAGTTGGGATATGTACTGTGAAGAGACATGACAGTTAGTTGGGATATGTACTGTGAAGAGACATAACATGACAGTTAGTTGGGATATGTACTGTGAAGAGACATAACATGACAGTTAGTTGGGATATGTACTATGAAGAGACATAACAGTTAGTTGGGATATGTACTGTGAAGAGACATAACATGACAGTTAGTTGGGATATGTACTGTGAAGAGACATAACATGACAGTTAGTTGGGATATGAACTGTGAAGAGACATAACAGTTATTTGGGATATGTACTATGAAGAGACATAACAGTTAGTTGGGATATGTACTGTGAAGAGACATAACATGACAGTTAGTTGGGATATGTACTGTGAAGAGACATAACAGTTAGTTGGGATATGTACTGTGAAGAGACATGACAGTTAGTTGGGATATGAACTGTGAAGAGACATAACATGACAGTTAGTTGGGATATGTACTGTGAAGAGACATGACAGTTAGTTGGGATATGTACTGTGAAGAGACATAACAGTTAGTTGGGATATGAACTGTGAAGAGACATAACATGACAGTTAGTTGGGATATGAACTGTGAAGAGACATAACATGACAGTTAGTTGGGATATGAACTGTGAAGAGACATTACATGACAGTTAGTTGGGATATGTACTGTGAAGAGACATAACAGTCAGTTGGGATATGTACTGTGAAGAGACATGACAGTTAGTTGGGATATGTACTGTGAAGAGACATAACATGACAGTTATTTGGGATATGTACTATGAAGAGACATAACAGTTAGTTGGGATATGTACTATGAAGAGACATGACAGTTAGTTGGGATATGAACTGTGAAGAGACATAACATGACAGTTAGTTGGGATATGTACTATGAAGAGACAACTTGACAGTTAGTTGGGATATGAAATGTGAAGAGACATAACATGACAGTTAGTTGGGATATGTACTGTGAAGAGACATAACAGTTAGTTGGGATATGTACTGTGAAGAGACATAACAGTTAGTTGGGATATGTACTGTGAAGAGACATGACAGTTAGTTGGGATATGTACTGTGAAGAGACATAACAGTTAGTTGGGATATGAACTGTGAAGAGACATAACATGACAGTTAGTTGGGATATGAACTGTGAAGAGACATAACATGACAGTTAGTTGGGATATGAACTGTGAAGAGACATTACATGACAGTTAGTTGGGATATGTACTGTGAAGAGACATAACAGTCAGTTGGGATATGTACTGTGAAGAGACATGACAGTTAGTTGGGATATGTACTGTGAAGAGACATAACATGACAGTTATTTGGGATATGTACTATGAAGAGACATAACAGTTAGTTGGGATATGTACTATGAAGAGACATGACAGTTAGTTGGGATATTAACTGTGAAGAGACATAACATGACAGTTAGTTGGGATATGTACTATGAAGAGACAACTTGACAGTTAGTTGGGATATGAAATGTGAAGAGACATAACATGACAGTTAGTTGGGATATGTACTGTGAAGAGACATAACAGTTAGTTGGGATATGTACTGTGAAGAGACATAACAGTTAGTTGGGATATGTACTGTGAAGAGACATGACAGTTAGTTGGGATATGTACTGTGAAGAGACATAACAGTTAGTTGGGATATGTACTGTGAAGAGACATAACAGTTAGTTGGGATATGTACTGTGAAGAGACATAACAGTTAGTTGGGATATGTACTGTGAAGAGACATGACAGTTAGTTGGGATATGTACTGTGAAGAGACATGACAGTTAGTTGGGATATGTACTGTGAAGAGACATAACATGACAGTTAGTTGGGATATGTACTGTGAAGAGACATAACATGACAGTTAGTTGGGATATGTACTATGAAGAGACATAACAGTTAGTTGGGATATGTACTGTGAAGAGACATAACATGACAGTTAGTTGGGATATGTACTGTGAAGAGACATAACATGACAGTTAGTTGGGATATGAACTGTGAAGAGACATAACAGTTATTTGGGATATGTACTATGAAGAGACATAACAGTTAGTTGGGATATGTACTGTGAAGAGACATAACATGACAGTTAGTTGGGATATGTACTGTGAAGAGACATAACAGTTAGTTGGGATATGTACTGTGAAGAGACATGACAGTTAGTTGGGATATGAACTGTGAAGAGACATAACATGACAGTTAGTTGGGATATGTACGATGAAGAGACATAACATGACAGTTAGTTGGGATATGTACTGTGAAGAGACATAACATGACAGTTAGTTGGGATATGAACTGTGAAGAGACATAACATGACAGTTAGTTGGGATATGAACTGTGAAGAGACATAACATGACAGTTAGTTGGGATATGAACTGTGAAGAGACATAACATGACAGTTAGTTGGGATATGAACTGTGAAGAGACATAACATGACAGTTAGTTGGGATATGAACTGTGAAGAGACATTACATGACAGTTAGTTGGGATATGTACTGTGAAGAGACATAACAGTCAGTTGGGATATGTACTGTGAAGAGACATGACAGTTAGTTGGGATATGTACTGTGAAGAGACATAACATGACAGTTATTTGGGATATGTACTATGAAGAGACATAACAGTTAGTTGGGATATGTACTATGAAGAGACATGACAGTTAGTTGGGATATGAACTGTGAAGAGACATAACATGACAGTTAGTTGGGATATGTACTATGAAGAGACAACTTGACAGTTAGTTGGGATATGAACTGTGAAGAGACATAACATGACAGTTAGTTGGGATATGTACTGTGAAGAGACATAACAGTTAGTTGGGATATGTACTGTGAAGAGACATAACAGTTAGTTGGGATATGAACTGTGAAGAGACATAACATGACAGTTAGTTGGGATATGTACTGTGAAGAGACATAACACGACAGTTAGCTGGGATATGTACTGTGAAGAGACATGACAGTTAGTTGGGATATGAACTGTGAAGAGACATAACATGACAGTTAGTTGGGATATGTACTGTGAAGAGACATAACATGACAGTTAGTTGGGATATGTACTGTGAAGAGACATAACATGACAGTTAGTTGGGATATGTACTGTGAAGAGACATAACATGACAGTTAGTTGGGATATGTACTGTGAAGAGACATAACATGACAGTTAGTTGGGATATGTACTGTGAAGAGACATAACATGACAGTTAGTTGGGATATGTACTATGAAGAGACATAACATGACAGTTAGTTGGGATATGTACTGTGAAGAGACATAACATGACAGTTAGTTGGGATATGTACTGTGAAGAGACATAACTTGACAGTTAGTTGGGATATGTACTATGAAGAGACATAACTTGACAGTTAGTTGGGATATGTACTGTGAAGAGACATAACAGTTAGTTGGGATATGTACTATGAAGAGACATGACAGTTAGTTGGGATATGTACTATGAAGAGACATAACTTGACAGTTAGCTGGGATATGAACTGTGAAGAGACACAACATGACAGTTAGCTGGGATATGTACTGTGAAGAGACATACCATGACAGTTAGTTGGGATATGTACTGTGAAGAGACATAACATGACAGTTAGTTGGGATATGTACTGTGAAGAGACATAACATGACATTTAGTTGGGATATGTACTGTGAAGATGACAGTTCGCTGGGATATGTCCTGTGAAGATGACAGTTAGCTGGGATATGTACTGTGAAGAGACACAACATGACAGTTAGCTGGGATATGTACTGTGAAGAGACACAACATGACAGTTAGCTGGGATATGTACTGTGAAGAGACATACCATGACACTTAGTTGGGATATGTACTGTGAAGATGACAGTTAGTTGGGATATGTACTGTGAAGAGACATACCATGACACTTAGTTGGGATATGTACTGTGAAGATGACAGTTAGTTGGGATATGTACTGTGAAGAGACATACCATGACAGTTAGTTGGGATATGTACTGTGAAGAGACATAACATGACAGTTAGCTGGGATATGTACTGTGAAGAGACATAACATGACAGTTAGTTGGGATATGTACTGTGAAGAGACATAACATGACAGTTAGTTGGGATATGTACTGTGAAGAGACATAACATGACAGTTAGTTGGGATATGTACTGTGAAGAGACATAACATGACAGTTAGTTGGGATATGTACTGTGAAGAGACATAACATGACAGGTAGTTGGGATATGTACTGTGAAGAGACATAACATGACAGTTAGTTGGGATATGTACTGTGAAGAGACATAACATGACAGTTAGTTGGGATATGTACTGTGAAGAGACATAACATGACAGGTAGTTGGGATATGTACTGTGAAGTGACATAACATGACAGTTGGGATATGTACTGTGAAGAGACATAACCACATGACAGTTAGTTGGGATATGTACTGTGAAGAGACATAACATGACTCTTCCTCGTGGTGCCCCTTCCTCTTCCTCGTGGTGTCCCTTCCTCTTCCTCGTGGTGTCCCTTCCTCTTCCTCGTGGTGTCCCTTCCTCTTCCTCGTGGTGTCCCTTCCTGTTCCTCGTGGTGTCCCTTCCTGTTCCTCGTGGTGTCCCTTCCTGTTCCTCGTGGTGTCCCTTCCTGTTCCTCGTGGTGTCCCTTCCTCTTCCTCGTGGTGTCCCTTCCTGTTCCTCGTGGTGTCCCTTCCTGTTCCTCGTGGTGTCCCTTCCTGTTCCTCGTGGTGTCCCTTCCTGTTCCTCGTGGTGTCCCTTCCTCTTCCTCGTGGTGCCCCTTCCTCTTCCTCGTGGTGTCCCTTCCTCTTCCTCGTGGTGTCCCTTCCTCTTCCTCGTGGTGTCCCTTCCTGTTCCGCGTGGTGTCCCTTCCTGTTCCTCGTGGTGTCCCTTCCTGTTCCTCGTGGTGTCCCTTCTTGTTCCTCGTGGTGTCCCTTCCTGTTCCTCGTGGTGTCCCTTCCTGTTCCTCGTGGTGTCCCTTCCTGTTCCTCGTGGTGTCCCTTCCTGTTCCTCGTGGTGTCCCTTCCTCTTCCTCGTGATGTGTTTCTAAAACTGTACGCAGGAGAAGGAGCATTAAAACTCTGCCTGAAAAGCGTCCATCGTTCACCTTTCATGGTGACAATAACACCCTTATTTGCTGTATACTTC
>NC_088410.1:101942452-101964952 GCF_034236695.1 Oncorhynchus nerka | reverse complement strand
TGTCCAGGACAGCAATGGAGCTGTAAAGAGAACAGATCTGGGACCAGGCTTTACTGTCCAGGACAGCAATGGAGTTGTAAAGAGAACAGATCTAGGACCAGGCTTTACTGTCCAGGACAGCAATGGAGCTGTAAAGAGAACAGATCTGGGACCAGGCTTTACTGTCCAGGACAGCAATGGAGTTGTAAAGAGAACAGATCTAGGACCAGGCATTACTGTCCAGGACAGCAATGGAGTTGTAAAGAGAACAGATCTGGGACCAGGCTTTACTGTCCAGGACAGCAATGGAGTTGTAAAGAGAACAGATCTGGGACCAGGCATTACTGTCCAGGACAGCAATGGAGTTGTAAAGAGAACAGATCTGGGACCAGGCTTTACTGTCCAGGACAGCAATGGAGTTGTAAAGAGAACAGATCTAGGACCAGGACAGCAATTTGTAAAGAGAACAGATCTAGGACTGTCCAGGACAGCAATGGAGTTGTAAAGAGAACAGATCTGGGACCAGGCATTACTGTCCAGGACAGCAATGGAGTTGTAAAGAGAACAGATCTGGGACCAGGCTTTACTGTCCAGGACAGCAATGGAGTTGTAAAGAGAACAGATCTAGGACCAGGCTTTACTGTCCAGGACAGCAATGGAGTTGTAAAGAGAACAGATCTGGGACCAGGCTTTACTGTCCAGGACAGCAATGGAGTTGTAAAGAGAACAGATCTAGGACCAGGCTTTACTGTCCAGGACAGCAATGGAGTTGTAAAGAGAACAGATCTGGGACCAGGCTTTACTGTCCAGGACAGCAATGGAGCTGTAAAGAGAACAGATCTGGGACCAGGCTTTACTGTCCAGGACAGCAATGGAGTTGTAAAGAGAACAGATCTGGGACCAGGCTTTACTGTCCAGGACAGCAATGGAGTTGTAAAGAGAACAGATCTGGGACCAGGCTTTACTGTCCAGGACAGCAATGGAGCTGTAAAGAGAACAGATCTGGGACCAGGCTTTACTGTCCAGGACAGCAATGGAGTTGTAAAGAGAACAGATCTGGGACCAGGCTTTACTGTCCAGGACAGCAATGGAGTTGTAAAGAGAACAGATCTGGGACCAGGCTTTACTGTCCAGGACAGCAATGGAGTTGTAAAGAGAACAGATCTGGGACCAGGCTTTACTGTCCAGGACAGCAATGGAGTTGTAAAGAGAACAGATCTAGGACCAGGCTTTACTGTCCAGGACAGCAATGGAGCTGTAAAGAGAACAGATCTGGGACCAGGCTTTACTGTCCAGGACAGCAATGGAGTTGTAAAGAGAACAGATCTAGGACCAGGCATTACTGTCCAGGACAGCAATGGAGTTGTAAAGAGAACAGATCTGGGACCAGGCTTTACTGTCCAGGACAGCAATGGAGTTGTAAAGAGAACAGATCTAGGACCAGGCATTACTGTCCAGGACAGCAATGGAGTTGTAAAGAGAACAGATCTGGGACCAGGCTTTACTGTCCAGGACAGCAATGGAGTTGTAAAGAGAACAGATCTAGGACCAGGCTTTACTGTCCAGGACAGCAATGGAGTTGTAAAGAGAACAGATCTGGGACCAGGCATTACTGTCCAGGACAGCAATGGAGTTGTAAAGAGAACAGATCTGGGACCAGGCTTTACTGTCCAGGACAGCAATGGAGTTGTAAAGAGAACAGATCTAGGACCAGGCTTTACTGTCCAGGACAGCAATGGAGTTGTAAAGAGAACAGATCTGGGACCAGGCTTTACTGTCCAGGACAGCAATGGAGTTGTAAAGAGAACAGATCTAGGACCAGGCTTTACTGTCCAGGACAGCAATGGAGTTGTAAAGAGAACAGATCTGGGACCAGGCTTTACTGTCCAGGACAGCAATGGAGCTGTAAAGAGAACAGATCTGGGACCAGGCTTTACTGTCCAGGACAGCAATGGAGTTGTAAAGAGAACAGATCTGGGACCAGGCTTTACTGTCCAGGACAGCAATGGAGTTGTAAAGAGAACAGATCTGGGACCAGGCTTTACTGTCCAGGACAGCAATGGAGCTGTAAAGAGAACAGATCTGGGACCAGGCTTTACTGTCCAGGACAGCAATGGAGCTGTAAAGAGAACAGATCTGGGACCAGGCTTTACTGTCCAGGACAGCAATGGAGTTGTAAAGAGAACAGATCTAGGACCAGGCTTTACTGTCCAGGACAGCAATGGAGTTGTAAAGAGAACAGATCTGGGACCAGGCTTTACTGTCCAGGACAGCAATGGAGTTGTAAAGAGAACAGATCTAGGACCAGGCTTTACTGTCCAGGACAGCAATGGAGTTGTAAAGAGAACAGATCTGGGACCAGGCTTTACTGTCCAGGACAGCAATGGAGCTGTAAAGAGAACAGATCTGGGACCAGGCTTTACTGTCCAGGACAGCAATGGAGTTGTAAAGAGAACAGATCTGGGACCAGGCTTTACTGTCCAGGACAGCAATGGAGTTGTAAAGAGAACAGATCTGGGACCAGGCTTTACTGTCCAGGACAGCAATGGAGTTGTAAAGAGAACAGATCTGGGACCAGGCTTTACTGTCCAGGACAGCAATGGAGCTGTAAAGAGAACAGATCTGGGACCAGGCTTTACTGTCCAGGACAGCAATGGAGTTGTAAAGAGAACAGATCTGGGACCAGGCTTTACTGTCCAGGACAGCAATGGAGTTGTAAAGAGAACAGATCTGGGACCAGGCTTTTACTGTCCAGGACAGCAATGGAGTTGTAAAGAGAACAGATCTGGGACCAGGCTTTACTGTCCAGGACAGCAATGGAGCTGTAAAGAGAACAGATCTGGGACCAGGCTTTACTGTCCAGGACAGCAATGGAGTTGTAAAGAGAACAGATCTAGGACCAGGCTTTACTGTCCAGGACAGCAATGGAGCTGTAAAGAGAACAGATCTGGGACCAGGCTTTACTGTCCAGGACAGCAATGGAGTTGTAAAGAGAACAGATCTAGGACCAGGCATTACTGTCCAGGACAGCAATGGAGTTGTAAAGAGAACAGATCTGGGACCAGGCTTTACTGTCCAGGACAGCAATGGAGTTGTAAAGAGAACATATCTAGGACCAGGCATTACTGTCCAGGACAGCAATGGAGTTGTAAAGAGAACAGATCTGGGACCAGGCTTTACTGTCCAGGACAGCAATGGAGTTGTAAAGAGAACAGATCTAGGACCAGGCTTTACTGTCCAGGACAGCAATGGAGTTGTAAAGAGAACAGATCTAGGACCAGGCATTACTGTCCAGGACAGCAATGGAGTTGTAAAGAGAACAGATCTGGGACCAGGCTTTACTGTCCAGGACAGCAATGGAGTTGTAAAGAGAACAGATCTAGGACCAGGCTTTACTGTCCAGGACAGCAATGGAGTTGTAAAGAGAACAGATCTGGGACCAGGCTTTACTGTCCAGGACAGCAATGGAGTTGTAAAGAGAACAGATCTAGGACCAGGCTTTACTGTCCAGGACAGCAATGGAGTTGTAAAGAGAACAGATCTGGGACCAGGCTTTACTGTCCAGGACAGCAATGGAGCTGTAAAGAGAACAGATCTGGGACCAGGCTTTACTGTCCAGGACAGCAATGGAGTTGTAAAGAGAACAGATCTGGGACCAGGCTTTACTGTCCAGGACAGCAATGGAGTTGTAAAGAGAACAGATCTGGGACCAGGCTTTACTGTCCAGGACAGCAATGGAGCTGTAAAGAGAACAGATCTGGGACCAGGCTTTACTGTCCAGGACAGCAATGGAGCTGTAAAGAGAACAGATCTGGGACCAGGCTTTACTGTCCAGGACAGCAATGGAGTTGTAAAGAGAACAGATCTGGGACCAGGCTTTACTGTCCAGGACAGCAATGGAGTTGTAAAGAGAACAGATCTAGGACCAGGCATTACTGTCCAGGACAGCAATGGAGTTGTAAAGAGAACAGATCTGGGACCAGGCTTTACTGTCCAGGACAGCAATGGAGTTGTAAAGAGAACAGATCTAGGACCAGGCTTTACTGTCCAGGACAGCAATGGAGTTGTAAAGAGAACAGATCTAGGACCAGGCATTTACTGTCCAGGACAGCAATGGAGTTGTAAAGAGAACAGATCTGGGACCAGGCTTTACTGTCCAGGACAGCAATGGAGTTGTAAAGAGAACAGATCTGGGACCAGGCTTTACTGTCCAGGACAGCAATGGAGTTGTAAAGAGAACAGATCTGGGACCAGGCTTTACTGTCCAGGACAGCAATGGAGCTGTAAAGAGAACAGATCTGGGACCAGGCTTTACTGTCCAGGACAGCAATGGAGTTGTAAAGAGAACAGATCTGGGACCAGGCTTTACTGTCCAGGACAGCAATGGAGTTGTAAAGAGAACAGATCTGGGACCAGGCTTTACTGTCCAGGACAGCAATGGAGTTGTAAAGAGAACAGATCTGGGACCAGGCTTTACTGTCCAGGACAGCAATGGAGCTGTAAAGAGAACAGATCTGGGACCAGGCTTTACTGTCCAGGAGAGCAATGGAGTTGTAAAGAGAACAGATCTGGGACCAGGCTTTACTGTCCAGGACAGCAATGGAGTTGTAAAGAGAACAGATCTGGGACCAGGCTTTACTGTCCAGGACAGCAATGGAGTTGTAAAGAGAACAGATCTGGGACCAGGCTTTTTCTGGGACCAGGCTTTTACTGTCCAGGACAGCAATGGAGCTGTAAAGAGAACAGATCTGGGACCAGGCTTTACTGTCCAGGACAGCAATGGAGTTGTAAAGAGAACAGATCTGGGACCAGGCATTACTGTCCAGGACAGCAATGGAGTTGTAAAGAGAACAGATCTGGGACCAGGCTTTCCTGTCCAGGACAGCAATGGAGTTGTAAAGAGAACAGATCTAGGACCAGGCTTTACTGTCCAGGACAGCAATGGAGTTGTAAAGAGAACAGATCTGGGACCAGGCTTTACTGTCCAGGACAGCAATGGAGCTGTAAAGAGAACAGATCTGCGACCAGGCTTTACTGTCCAGGACAGCAATGGAGTTGTAAAGAGAACAGATCTGGGACCAGGCTTTACTGTCCAGGACAGCAATGGAGCTGTAAAGAGAACAGATCTGGGACCAGGCTTTACTGTCCAGGACAGCAATGGAGTTGTAAAGAGAACAGATCTAGGACCAGGCATTACTGTCCAGGACAGCAATGGAGTTGTAAAGAGAACAGATCTGGGACCAGGCTTTACTGTCCAGGACAGCAATGGAGTTGTAAAGAGAACAGATCTAGGACCAGGCTTTACTGTCCAGGACAGCAATGGAGTTGTAAAGAGAACAGATCTGGGACCAGGCTTTACTGTCCAGGACAGCAATGGAGCTGTAAAGAGAACAGATCTAGGACCAGGCTTTACTGTCCAGGACAGCAATGGAGTTGTAAAGAGAACAGATCTAGGACCAGGCATTACTGTCCAGGACAGCAATGGAGTTGTAAAGAGAACAGATCTGGGACCAGGCTTTACTGTCCAGGACAGCAATGGAGTTGTAAAGAGAACAGATCTGGGACCAGGCTTTACTGTCCAGGACAGCAATGGAGTTGTAAAGAGAACAGATCTGGGACCAGGCTTTACTGTCCAGGACAGCAATGGAGTTGTAAAGAGAACAGATCTAGGACCAGGCTTTACTGTCCAGGACAGCAATGGAGTTGTAAAGAGAACAGATCTAGGACCAGGCATTACTGTCCAGGACAGCAATGGAGTTGTAAAGAGAACAGATCTGGGACCAGGCTTTGGACTGTCCAGGACAGCAATGGAGTGTAAAGAGAACAGATCTAGGACCAGGCTTTACTGTCCAGGACAGCAATGGAGTTGTAAAGAGAACAGATCTGGGACCAGGCTTTACTGTCCAGGACAGCAATGGAGTTGTAAAGAGAACAGATCTAGGACCAGGCTTTACTGTCCAGGACAGCAATGGAGTTGTAAAGAGAACAGATCTGGGACCAGGCTTTACTGTCCAGGACAGCAATGGAGTTGTAAAGAGAACAGATCTAGGACCAGGCTTTACTGTCCAGGACAGCAATGGAGTTGTAAAGAGAACAGATCTGGGACCAGGCTTTACTGTCCAGGACAGCAATGGAGCTGTAAAGAGAACAGATCTGGGACCAGGCTTTACTGTCCAGGACAGCAATGGAGTTGTAAAGAGAACAGATCTGGGACCAGGCTTTACTGTCCAGGACAGCAATGGAGTTGTAAAGAGAACAGATCTGGGACCAGGCTTTACTGTCCAGGACAGCAATGGAGTTGTAAAGAGAACAGATCTGGGACCAGGCTTTACTGTCCAGGACAGCAATGGAGCTGTAAAGAGAACAGATCTAGGACCAGGCTTTACTGTCCAGGACAGCAATGGAGCTGTAAAGAGAACAGATCTAGGACCAAGCTTTACTGTCCAGGACAGCAATGGAGCTGTAAAGAGAACAGATCTGGGACCAGGCATTACTGTCCAGGACAGCAAAGGAGCTGTAAAGAGAACAGATCTAGGACCAGGCTTTACTGTCCAGGACAGCAATGGAGCTGTAAAAAGAACAGATCTGGGACCAGGCTTTACTGTCCAGGACAGCAATGGAGTTGTAAAGAGAACAGATCTGGGACCAGGCTTTACTGTCCAGGACAGCAATGGAGCTGTAAAGAGAACAGATCTGCGACCAGGCTTTACTGTCCAGGACAGCAATGGAGTTGTAAAGAGAACAGATCTGGGACCAGGCTTTACTGTCCAGGACAGCAATGGAGTTGTAAAGAGAACAGATCTAGGACCAGGCTTTACTGTCCAGGACAGCAATGGAGCTGTAAAGAGAACAGATCTGGGACCAGGCATTACTGTCCAGGACAGCAATGGAGTTGTCCAACAGCAATGGAACAGATCTAGGACCAGGCTTTACTGTCCAGGACAGCAATGGAGTTGTAAAGAGAACAGATCTGGGACCAGGCTTTACTGTCCAGGACAGCAATGGAGTTGTAAAGAGAACAGATCTGGGACCAGGCATTACTGTCCAGGACAGCAATGGAGTTGTAAAGAGAACAGATCTAGGACCAGGCTTTACTGTCCAGGACAGCAATGGAGCTGTAAAGAGAACAGATCTGGGACCAGGCTTTACTGTCCAGGACAGCAATGGAGTTGTAGAACAGATCTGGGACCAGGCTTTTACTGTCCAGGACAGCAATGGAGTTGTAAAGAGAACAGATCTGGGACCAGGCTTTACTGTCCAGGACAGCAATGGAGCTGTAAGGACAGCAACAGATCTGGGACCAGGCTTTACTGTCCAGGACAGCAATGGAGCTGTAAAGAGAACAGATCTGGGACCAGGCTTTACTGTCCAGGACAGCAATGGAGTTGTAGAACAGATCTGGGACCAGGCTTTTACTGTCCAGGACAGCAATGGAGTTGTAAAGAGAACAGATCTGGGACCAGGCTTTACTGTCCAGGACAGCAATGGAGCTGTAAAGAGAACAGATCTGGGACCAGGCTTTACTGTCCAGGACAGCAATGGAGCTGTAAAGAGAACAGATCTGGGACCAGGCTTTACTGTCCAGGACAGCAATGGAGTTGTAAAGAGAACAGATCTGGGACCAGGCTTTACTGTCCAGGACAGCAATGGAGTTGTAAAGAGAACAGATCTAGGACCAGGCATTACTGTCCAGGACAGCAATGGAGTTGTAAAGAGAACAGATCTGGGACCAGGCTTTACTGTCCAGGACAGCAATGGAGCTGTAAAGAGAACAGATCTGGGACCAGGCTTTACTGTCCAGGACAGCAATGGAGTTGTAAAGAGAACAGATCTAGGACCAGGCTTTACTGTCCAGGACAGCAATGGAGTTGTAAAGAGAACAGATCTGGGACCAGGCTTTACTGTCCAGGACAGCAATGGAGTTGTAAAGAGAACAGATCTAGGACCAGGCTTTACTGTCCAGGACAGCAATGGAGTTGTAAAGAGAACAGATCTGGGACCAGGCTTTACTGTCCAGGACAGCAATGGAGCTGTAAAGAGAACAGATCTGGGACCAGGCTTTACTGTCCAGGACAGCAATGGAGTTGTAAAGAGAACAGATCTGGGACCAGGCTTTACTGTCCAGGACAGCAATGGAGCTGTAAAGAGAACAGATCTGGGACCAGGCTTTACTGTCCAGGACAGCAATGGAGTTGTAAAGAGAACAGATCTGGGACCAGGCTTTACTGTCCAGGACAGCAATGGAGTTGTAAAGAGAACAGATCTAGGACCAGGCTTTACTGTCCAGGACAGCAATGGAGTTGTAAAGAGAACAGATCTGGGACCAGGCTTTACTGTCCAGGACAGCAATGGAGTTGTAAAGAGAACAGATCTAGGACCAGGCTTTACTGTCCAGGACAGCAATGGAGTTGTAAAGAGAACAGATCTGGGACCAGGCTTTACTGTCCAGGACAGCAATGGAGTTGTAAAGAGAACAGATCTAGGACCAGGCTTTACTGTCCAGGACAGCAATGGAGTTGTAAAGAGAACAGATCTGGGACCAGGCTTTACTGTCCAGGACAGCAATGGAGCTGTAAAGAGAACAGATCTGGGACCAGGCTTTACTGTCCAGGACAGCAATGGAGTTGTAAAGAGAACAGATCTGGGACCAGGCTTTACTGTCCAGGACAGCAATGGAGTTGTAAAGAGAACAGATCTGGGACCAGGCTTTACTGTCCAGGACAGCAATGGAGTTGTAAAGAGAACAGATCTGGGACCAGGCTTTACTGTCCAGGACAGCAATGGAGCTGTAAAGAGAACAGATCTAGGACCAGGCTTTACTGTCCAGGACAGCAATGGAGCTGTAAAGAGAACAGATCTAGGACCAGGCTTTACTGTCCAGGACAGCAATGGAGCTGTAAAGAGAACAGATCTGGGACCAGGCTTTACTGTCCAGGACAGCAAAGGAGCTGTAAAGAGAACAGATCTAGGACCAGGCTTTACTGTCCAGGACAGCAATGGAGCTGTAAAAAGAACAGATCTGGGACCAGGCTTTACTGTCCAGGACAGCAATGGAGCTGTAAAGAGAACAGATCTGGGACCAGGCTTTACTGTCCAGGACAGCAATGGAGTTGTAAAGAGAACAGATCTGGGACCAGGCTTTACTGTCCAGGACAGCAATGGAGTTGTAAAGAGAACAGATCTAGGACCAGGCTTTACTGTCCAGGACAGCAATGGAGTTGTAAAGAGAACAGATCTAGGACCAGGCTTTACTGTCCAGGACAGCAATGGAGCTGTAAAGAGAACAGATCTGGGACCAGGCTTTACTGTCCAGGACAGCAATGGAGCTGTAAAGAGAACAGATCTAGGACCAGGCATTACTGTCCAGGACAGCAATGGAGTTGTAAAGAGAACAGATCTGGGACCAGGCTTTACTGTCCAGGACAGCAATGGAGTTGTAAAGAGAACAGATCTAGGACCAGGCATTACTGTCCAGGACAGCAATGGAGTTGTAAAGAGAACAGATCTGGGACCAGGCTTTACTGTCCAGGACAGCAATGGAGCTGTAAAGAGAACAGATCTGGGACCAGGCTTTACTGTCCAGGACAGCAATGGAGCTGTAAAGAGAACAGATCTGGGACCAGGCTTTACTGTCCAGGACAGCAATGGAGCTGTAAAGAGAACTGATCTGGGACCAGGCTTTACTGTCCAGGACAGCAATGGAGCTGTAAAGAGAACTGATCTGGGACCAGGCTTTACTGTCCAGGACAGCAATGGAGCTGTAAAGAGAACAGATCTAGGACCAGGCTTTACTGTCCAGGACAGCAATGGAGTTGTAAAGAGAACAGATCTGGGACCAGGCTTTACTGTCCAGGACAGCAATGGAGCTGTAAAGAGAACAGATCTAGGACCAGGCTTTACTGTCCAGGACAGCAATGGAGCTGTAAAGAGAACAGATCTGGGACCAGGCTTTACTGTCCAGGACAGCAATGGAGCTGTAAAGAGAACAGATCTGGGACCAGGCTTTACTGTCCAGGACAGCAATGGAGCTGTAAAGAGAACTGATCTGGGACCAGGCTTTACTGTCCAGGACAGCAATGGAGCTGTAAAGAGAACAGATCTGGGACCAAGCTTTACTGTCCAGGACAGCAATGGAGCTGTAAAGAGAACTGATCTGGGACCAGGCTTTACTGTCCAGGACAGCAATGGAGCTGTAAAGAGAACAGATCTAGGACCAGGCTTTACTGTCCAGGACAGCAATGGAGTTGTAAAGAGAACAGATCTGGGACCAGGCTTTACTGTCCAGGACAGCAATGGAGCTGTAAAGAGAACAGATCTAGGACCAGGCTTTACTGTCCAGGACAGCAATGGAGCTGTAAAGAGAACAGATCTGGGACCAGGCTTTACTGTCCAGGACAGCAATGGAGCTGTAAAGAGAACAGATCTGGGACCCGGCTTTATTGTCCACACTGTACTTTATGGTTGTGTTAATGCATATTTACTGTTATTGTTGTGATCATGTAGATGTAGGGTTATTGAGGTAGATTGACTGTTATTGTTGTGATAATGAATAATTACTGTTATTGTTGTGATAATGAATAATTACTGTTATTGTTGTGATCATGAATAATTACTGTTATTGTTGCGATAATGAATAATTACTGTTATTGTTGTGATAATGAATACTTGAAGTCCTCTTTTATAGCCTAAAGGTGAGAATTAGATAATCACATCACAATATGTAGTCCATAAAGTCCAGAACACCTCTGGGACTAAATCTCCATGATATGAATCTAATTTCACACATGAGCTGAAGTGTGTGTGTGTGTGTGTGTGTATGTGTGTGTGTTTCTTAAGTGTGTACATCACTACCTAGATTATATACAGCCTACAATTCTTCTCTCTAAAATGCCAGGGTTTTGCAAAACAAATTTCAACAGGGCCGCTAAATACTGTCTAAATATTCTGGAGGATTTTAAAAGACTTTGAGTTAATACCTTTGAAAGGGCAAACATCAGTGTCTAATCTGCATATAATACTAAACCAATTTTCTAAACGTAAAAATTAATGTCTTGTCTTGACACACCTTCTGTTAAACGGAAAGGGAGCTTCAGATCAGAGCTCAGTCAGTGACATTACAGGATTGGGTTATAAAAAAAAACTGAACATCCCACAGAGCACCATTAAATCAATTATTAAAAATGGAAAGAATATGGCACCACAACAAACCTGCCAAGAGAGGGCAGCCCACCAAAACTCACAAACCAGGCAAGGAGGGCATTAATCAGAGAGGCAACAAAGAGACCAAAGATAACTCTGAAGGAGCTGCAAAGCTCCACAGCGGAGACTGGAGTATCTGTCCATAGGACCACTTTAAGCCATACACTCCACAGAGCTGGGCTTTATGGAAGAGTGGCCATAAAAAAAAGCCATTGCTAAAAGAAAAAAGTAAACAAACACATTTGGTGTTCGCCAACAGGCATGTGGGAGACTCCCCAAACATATGGAAGAAGATACTCTGGTCAGATGAGACTAAAATTGAGCTTTTTGGCCATCAAGGAAAACGCTATGTCTGGTGCAAACCCAACACCTCTCATCACCCCGAGAACAACATCCCCAAAGTGAAGCATGGTGGTGGCAGCGTGTTGTTCATTGGCAGGGAAACTGTTCAGAATTTAAGAAATGATGGATGGCTCTAAATACAGGGAAATTCTTGAGGGAAATCAGTCTTCCAGAGATTTGAGACTGGGTGTCACGGTCGTCCTCCTCTTCATCTGAAGAGGAGAGGCGAGAAGGATCGGAGGACCAATATGCAGCGTGATATGTGTTCATGTTGAATGTTTAATTAAAGAAAGAACTGAACACTGAAACACTATACAAAACAGTAAACAAAATAACAACCGTGACGCTAATGTGATCTGCGCTGAAACAAGCCATCAACATAGACAATCACCCACAAACAAACAGTGCAACCCAGGCTACCTAAGTATGATTCTCAATCAGAGACAACTAATGACACCTGCCTCTGATTGAGAACCATACTAGACCGAAACATAGAAATACCCCAAAACATAGAAAAACAAACATAGACTGCCCACCCAACTCACGCCCTGACCATACTAAATAATGACAAAACAAAGGAAATAAAGATCAGAACGTGACACTGGGAAGGAGGTTCACCTTACAGCTGGACAATGACCCTAAGCATACTGCTAAAGCAACACTCGAGTGGTTTAAGGGGAAACATTTAAATGTCTTGGAATGGCCTAGTCAAAGCCCAGACCTCAATCCAATTGAGAATCTATGGTATGACTTAAAAATTCCTGTACACCAGCGGAACCCATACAACTTGAAGGAGCTGGACCAGTTTTGCCTTGAAGAATGGGCAAAAATCCCAGTAGCTAGATGTGCCAAGCTTATAGAGACGTACCCCAAGAGCCTTGCAGATGTGTTTTTTTTACAGGTACAGTGTACATTAATCAACATTTAAGTAAAAGTGCCGGTTTTAGCCAGCCGGCTAATTTTGAACCGCAGTCCCTGGGCAGGTTATTAAAACAATTACAATACAGACAATCATTGAGCAGTGAGCAACACAGACAGAGCAACATAGGACAAGCGAGACGTAGCATACAGACAGAGCAACATAGGACAAGCGAGACGTAGCATACAGACAGAGCAACATAGGACAAGCAAGACGTAGCATACAGACAGAGCAACATAGGACAAGCAAGACGTAGCATACAGATAGAGCAACATAGGACAAGCGAGACGTAGCATACAGACAGAGCAACATAGGACAAGCAAGACGTAGCAACATAGAGCAACATAGGACAAGCAAGACGTAGCATACAGACAGAGCAACATAGGACAAGCGAGACGTAGCATACAGACAGTGCAACATAGGACAAGCAAGACGTAGCATACAGACAGAGCAACATAGGACAAGCAAGACGTAGCATACAGACAGAGCAACATAGGACAAGCGAGATGTAGCATACAGACAGAGCAACACAGAACAAATATTCAAAAAAGCAACAAAGTGTTTCCACACCTCACAAGCTACAGACAACAGACAACATGGAAAGCGGTAACACACAGCTAGGGATTATGTTCACAAATCTGATTGACCTTTAGCCATGTCTTCATGCATTTTGTGAAAGTTTGATAGGTGGTGCAGTTGTGTGTGTCTGGTGGCAGTGTATTCCAGACATGATTTACTAAAGGTGCTTTTCCTTAAGGGAACTATACAGTCACCTCTCATGACGGACCTTGTGGATCTGCTGCCACATGTTTGGGTTTTCTGTTTAACAAAGTACTGAGTGGAGGGGAAGCCAGGCCATTTAGGATCTTGAATACAAGACATGCAGTGTATTGCACAAGATTTTCCCAACTCAGGAGCTCATGCTTTCTGAGGATGTAACAGTGATGATGGCTATTGGGCTTCCTATCAAGCACTTTGAGAGCCTGTTTGTAGACAGACTGAATAGGTTTTAACGTTGTACAGCAAGCTTGGGCCCAACTAGTCAAGCAGTATGTTAAGTGGGGGAGTATCATAGATTTGAAGTACAGTTTTGCTACCTCTAGTCAAACAATTTAGTATAAATCGGAAGATAGCTAGGTTGAATTTAGTTATCTGAATCACCTTTTTCGCATGCTGTTTAGAGAGATTGGAATCAAGTATGATGCCAAGGAAATTAGAATCAGATACCACCTGGAGCTTCTCCCCTGACACATAGACATTTGGCTCAGTAGCATCTGTTGCCCTCTTTGTGAAGAACATGCAAACAGTTTTTTTCACATTGAGATACAAACACGAGTCACTGAGCCACTTTGTAACCTGGACTATTACAGTAGTGAGTTCTTGTGCAGCTTGTTATTTGCTCTTTGCATGCACATATATCACTGTATCATCTGCATACATTTGAACTACAGACCCAGTACAGACAGAAGGCAGATCATTATTTTACAGGCTGAACAGGAGGGGACCCAGTATTGACCCTTGGGGCACGCCCACATCATAGCTAAGAGTGGGCGACAGCTCATTGCTCACACTTACACACTGAGTTCTGCCTTCAAGGTACGATTTCATCCATCTCAAGGCATCGGGGGAAAAGTTGAACTTGGACAATTTTGTGATAAGAATCTCATGGTTAACAGTATCAAAAGCCTTCCTTAGGTCCAGAAACACAGCCCCAACAACGCCCCCTTTGTCCATCTTGGACTTCACATTTTCCAGAAGAAAGTAGTTGGCGTTTCTGTGGAGTGTTTCGCTCTGAAGACAAACTGAGTGTAATGTGAAGGGGCTGTTGTTGAGGTGGGCAATCAGTTGTTCTGCTACACATTTTTCAACAACCTTTGACACCACAGGTAGTATACTAATGGGCCTGTAGTTACTCACATCAGCAGGGTCACCTGATTTAAAGATGGCCGTTATGATGGCCGACTTCCATACCCTTGGAAACACCCCCAGACCAATAGTTGTGTTGGTGACCTTAGTAATGGGGCCAATGAGTGACTTTGTAGTTTTTAAGAAAGGTAGAGTCCAGCCAAAGCACATATTTGGCTTTAGAGTTCTTTAGTGAGCTAATCACCTTGTTCACCTTTGACTCAGAAACCTTCCCTTATGATGAAGAGAGCTTGAGTGTCATTCACTAGCACTGAGCCCAAGAAACCAGTGGAAGGGTTCTGTGTCAGTACCCTGACAGAGTCAATAAAGTAGGAATTGAAGGCTATTGCTATTTCAACTGCATCCTGTGTTAGATTGTTATTCACCATGATTTCTAGTCTTTTTGCAGTGTTACTATGGTCGTTCCCTGTTAACTTTTTTAGATTCTCCCAGATCAATTTAGAATTTGTTTGAGCTTCTGCTTGTAAAGAGGATCTGATCTGATTTGACAAATTGGGATGAGGGAGGGCCTTGAGTGCTTCCTTGTGGAACCGTATCGAAGAATGTAATCACTATTAGTGGCGAGGTTGATGGAAGTTGGGCATCTTGATTGATGCGGGAATAAAATCTCTGGCAACCAGAAAAGCAGCCTCATACTTGTTTAAAGCCTCGTACAACTTGTTATTTTATTGTCCTGAAGTGGAATATATACAACAGGCACAGCTGAAAACTGCCTCGGGATGAAGACGGTGAACAATGGGTCGAGACTTCCATCAGCTATTCCAAGATCGTGAACAATGGGTCGAGACTTCCATCAGGTATTCCAAGACAGTGAACAATGGGTCGAGACTTCCATCAGGTATTCCAAGACAGTGAACAATGGGTCGAGACTTCCACTGCGCTCGAGTCAGCACAGCAGTTGTTGGCAAACCCCCCCCCCCCCACACACACACACTGACTCCTCTTTCCTGTCCGCAAGGTGAATGGAGAATCCATTGAGTTGAATAGCCATGGAGGGGTGTCTTGTCCGAAAGCCATTGTTTCAGAAAAGCAGAGAATATTGCAGTTACTAGTTGATAGCAAATCTGTCATCGAAGGTCATACATCTCATTATCAAGTGATTAGCTAATAGAATGGAGGGAAGAGGTGGCCAGGACTCCCCTCTCGTTGCTCTGTAACACCAGCATTGCTTCTTGGATACATTGGGTCTGAATTACAGAAAGAGCCCAGGGCAGATGAGTGAGTGAGAGTGAGACTAGAAGAGATGTAGGACAGAGACAGAGAAGAGTTTTTGATTGGGCTGAGGAGGGCCAAGAAACCAGAGGTGGTAGAACGCGGTGCTCGGGGTGGGAGGTTTGGGCCTGAAGGTAAGGAGGGGTCACTCCCCGTTGCTGCTCAGTAGACAAGCACCAGGGTCTTGAAGATGATGCAAGCTGGAAGCCAGTGGTGTGCAGAACAGTGGGGAGACATGGGAAAGCTTGGGAAGGTTGAACACCAGGAGGGCTGCGGCATTCTGGATAAGTTGCAGGGGTTTGATGACACAAGCAGGGAGCCAAGAGATTAAGTTGTCAAGACGGATGATAAAATCCAGGATTAGGACCTGTTCCTGCTTCCTGTTTGTCTCTATGGATGTTGTAGAGCAGGCAATCCCAAACTGGGGTACGCGCAATGCTGTCGGAGACACGGCAAATAAAAATGGGATTTACATTTTCTTTTAATAATAATTTCTTCACATTTTCAAATAGTACATTCATATTTGCCAGCGGGGCTGGGTGAGGTGTTTTTCTCACCTGAGTAGCCTTGTTTCACTGCCAAAAATAAAATTAAACCATCTAGTGTTCAGCAAAATAACAACACAATGTCAAATACAGGTCGCCTAGTTGTAACGATCAGGGTGTAGTGGGTGCGAAGTCAGGAGCAGGAAGCAGAGTTCAGGGTAGTGCTAATTTAATGCACAAAACGGCGAACATAAGCCAACCCCACGAAAACACAGGGCGAACAACAAAACAAACGCCCCAAGTACGGGGGCTTAAACTGTCCAGCAAAACCCAGGAAATGGGAAACATGTAACCCACAGACAGTGCACACAAGTTGCACAAAACAACCCCCACACAGAGCAGGCGGACCTACTGGTAAATAACATAGCCCGACTAATCAGCCTACTGGTAAATAACATAGCCCGACTAATCAGCCTACTGGTAAATAACATAGCCCGACTAATCAGCCTACTGGTAAATAACATAGGCCGACTAATCAGCCTACTGGTAAATAACACAGCCCGACTAATCAGCCTACTGGTAAATAACATAGCCCGACTAATCAGCCTACTGGTAAATAACATAGCCCGACTAATCAGCCTACTGGTAAATAACATAGCGTGACTAATCAGCCTACTGGTAAATAACATAGCCCGACTAATCAGCCTACTGGTAAATAACACAGACCGACTAATCAGCCTAAAACACAAACAGGTGAAACCAATAAACAGAAAGAAAGTATCAGTGGCAGCTAGTAGGCCGGTGACGACGACCGCCGAGCAGGAAGGGGAGCCACCTTCGGTGGCAGCTAGTAGGCCGGTGACGACGACCGCCGAGCGCCACCCGAACAGGAAGGGGAGCTACCTTCGGTGGCAGCTAGTAGGCCGGTGACGATGACCGCCGAGCGCCACCCGAACAGGAAGGGGAGCTACCTTCGGTGGCAGCTAGTAGGCCGGTGACGACGTGCGCCTAGCGCCACCCGAACAGGAAGGGGAGCTACCTTCGGTGGCAACTAGTAGGCCGGTGACGACGACCGCCGAGCGCCACCCGAACAGGAAGGGGAGCCACCTTCTGTGGCAGCTAGTAGGCCGGTGACGACGACCGCCGAGCGCCACCCGAACAGGAAGGGGAGCTACCTTCGGTGGCAGCTAGTAGGCCGGTGACGACGACCGCCGAGCTCCACCCAAACAGGAAGGGGAGCTACCTTCGGTGGCAGCTAGTAGGCCGGTGACGACGAACGCCGAGCGCCACCCGAACAGGAAGGGGAGCCACCTTCTGTGGCAGCTAGTAGGCCGGTGACGACGACCGCCGAGCGCCACCCGAACAGGAAGGGGAGCTACCTTCTGTGGCAGCTAGTAGGCCGGTGACGACGACCGCCGAGCACCACCCGAACAGGAAGGGGAGCCACCTTCGGTAGGAGTCGTGACACTAGTCAAATAATTAACATCCAATCAAATTAACCGTTACTCTCTCACAGGAGACCTTCACTCTTGCACAGACATTTAGAAACTACACATACCGATTTGGGAAAAAAGCCAGACGTTTTTTTGAACGAGAATAAGGACGACTTTCCAGTAGTAAGACATGTATAAAAGAAATAGATTCCATTAATAAGAAGGGGCTAGAAGCATCTTATATGGTGAGCTACCGAGTAACTAGGACAGGCAAGCTCCATACTATTGTGAAGGACTTCATTTTTCCTGCTACCACAGATATGGCAGGGACAATGCTGGGTGAAAAGGCCCCAAAGAATATACAGACAATGACTTCATCAAACAACACTGTTTCACGACGCATCAGTGACATGGCAGGAGATGTTTTGAAACAATTACTGCTTCACATACAAGCCTGTGAATTATATGTGTTACAGCTGGATGAGTCAACAGGCCTGGCACAGCTCCTGGTATATATCTGTTACAGCTGGATGAGTCAACAGGCCTGGCTCAGCTCCTGGTATATGTCTGTTACAGCTGGATGAGTCAACAGGCCTGGCACAGCTCCTGGTATATGTCTGTTACAGCTGGTTGAGTCAACAGACCTGGCTCAGCTCCTGGTATATGTCTGTTACAGCTGGTTGAGTCAACAGGTCTGGCACAGCTCCTGGTATATGTCTGTTACAGCTGGTTGAGTCAACAGGTCTGGCACAGCTCCTGGTATATGTCTGTTACAGCTGGATGAGTCAACAGGCCTGGCTCAGCTCCTGGTATATGTCTGTTACAGCTGGTTGAGTCAACAGACCTGGCTCAGCTCCTGGTATATGTCTGTTACAGCTGGTTGAGTCAACAGGTCTGGCACAGCTCCTGGTATATGTCTGTTACAGCTGGATGAGTCAACAGGCCTGGCTCAGCTCCTGGTATATGTCTGTTACAGCTGGATGAGTCAACATGTCTGGCACAGCTCCTGGTATATGTCTGTTACAGCTGGTTGAGTCAACAGGCCTGGCTCAGCTCCTGGTATATGTCTGTTACAGCTGGTTGAGTCAACAGGCCTGGCTCAGCTCCTGGTATATGTCTGTTACAGCTGGTTGAGTCAACAGGCCTGGCTCAGCTCCTGGTATATGTCTGTTACAGCTGGTTGAGTCAACAGACCTGGCTCAGCTCCTGGTATATGTCTGTTACAGCTGGTTGAGTCAACAGGTCTGGCACAGCTCCTGGTATATGTCTGTTACAGCTGGATGAGTCAACAGGTCTGGCACAGCTCCTGGTATATGTCCATTACGTTAATGGGGGATCAATTAAGGAAGACATCCTCTTCTGCAAACCACTGGAATCCAGGACAACAGGAGAGGATATTTTTTAAGTACTGAACAGTTTTGTGACATCAAATGGACTTTGGTTAAAGCAAGGCCCCTGAACTCTTGTGTATTTTCTGCATTTTGCAATGATATGGGCAGCGAACATGTAATGCTTTTACAACATACAGAAGAAGTGCGCTCGTTATCACTGGGCAAACTATTGACACATTTTTTTTTAAATTGAGAGACGAGCTTAAAGTTTTCTTTACTGACAATAATTTGCACTTGTCTGACCGCTTGCGTGATGACGAGTATCTCACACGACTGGCCTGTCTGGGTGATGTTTTTTTCTCACCTGAATGATCTGAATCTAGGATTACAGGGACTCTCCGCAACCATATTCAATGTGCGGGACAACATTTAGGTAATGATTAATTAGAAGTCAGAGCTCTTCTCTGTCTGCATTAATAAGAACAACACACAGGTCTTTCCATCATTGTATGATTGTTTTGTGTGCAAATGAACTCAAGCTTACGGATGTCAAATGTGATATAGCGAAGCACCTGAGTGAGCTGGGTACGCAATTACCCAGACACAAACAACTGGATTCGTTATCCCTTTCATGCCCTGCCTCCAGTCCACGTACAGATATCTGAAGAAGAGAGCCTCTTCAAAACTGCAGCAAGCGGTTTGTGAGAAATTAATTTAAATCAGAAGCCACTGCCAGATTTCTGGATTGGGCTGCGCTCAGAGTATCCTGCCTTGGCAAATCACACTGTTAAGACACTGATGCCCTTTGCAACCACATACCTATGTGAGAGTGGATTCTCGAACCTCACTAGCATGAAAACAAAATATAGGCACAGACAGTGTGTGGAAAATGATTTAAGACAGACTCTCCAATACAACCCAACGTTGCAGAGTTATGTGCATCCTGTCAAGCACACCCTTCTCATTAATAACCTGTGGTGAGTTATTCACAATTAATGATGAACAAATCATGTTTTATATGTAAGATGGTTAAATAAAAAGCAAAATGATTGATTATTATTATATTATTTGCGCCCTGGTCCTATAAGAGCTGTTTGTCACTTCCCACGAGCCGGCTTGTGACAAACACTCACTAATTCTTATGTTTAATGAATGTATCGTATAGTGTGTGTGTGGCAGGCTAACAATGACGGCAAAAAACAACATTCGAGAGCGCGCTGACCCTGGTGCTAGAGGGGGTACAGCTGGAGGTTGAATGTTTGAAGGGGTACTGCTGGAGGTTGAATGTTTGAAGGGGTACAGCTGGAGGTTGAATGTTTGAAGGGGTACTGCTGGAGGTTGAATGTTTGAAGGGGTACTGCTGGAGGTTGAATGTTTGAAGGGGTACAGCTGGAGGTTGAATGTTTGAAGGGGTACACGGGACTATAACACGTTTGGGAACCGCTGCTGTAGAGCATGAACCAGCAGGAGCGAGTCACTGCTTTGATGATTTCTGAGAACGACAGACCAGGGTCACACCAAGGGTCTTTGCACTTTACTGTGTAGTTGTCAACTGTGATGGTCTTAAAGGAGAACAATGATAGGCGAGACCATGTGAGGATCAATCATGGACACTCAAAAATGGGCACTCAATCATGGGGACTCAATCATGGACACTCAATCATGGGGACTCAATCATGGACACTCAATCATGGGCACTCAATCATGGGCACTCAATCATGGACACTCAATCATGGGCACTCAATCATGGACACTCAATCATGGACACTCAATCATGGACACTCAATCATGGACACTCAATCATGGAGACTCAATCATGGACACTCAATCATGGACACTCAATCATGGAGACTCAATCATGGACACTCAATCATGGAGACTCAATCATGGAGACTCAATCATGGACACTCAATCATGGACACTCAATCATGGGCACTCAATCATGGACACTCAATCATGGGCACTCAATCATGGAGACTCAATCATGGACACTCAATCATGGACACTCAATCATGGGCACTCAATCATGGGCACTCAATCATGGGCACTCAATCATGGACACTCAATCATGGACACTCAATCATGGACACTCAATCATGGGCACTCAATCATGGACACTCAATCATGGACACTCAATCATGGACACTCAATCATGGACACTCAATCATGGACACTCAATCATGGACACTCAATCATGGACACTCAATCATGGGCACTCAATCATGGACACTCAATCATGGACACTCAATCATGGGCACTCAATCATGGACACTCAATCATGGACACTCAATCATGGACACTCAATCATGGACACTCAATCATGGAGACTCAATCATGGACACTCAATCATGGACACTCAATCATGGAGACTCAATCATGGACACTCAATCATGGAGACTCAATCATGGAGACTCAATCATGGACACTCAATCATGGACACTCAATCATGGGCACTCAATCATGGACACTCAATCATGGGCACTCAATCATGGAGACTCAATCATGGACACTCAATCATGGACACTCAATCATGGGCACTCAATCATGGACACTCAATCATGGACACTCAATCATGGGCACTCAATCATGGACACTCAATCATGGACACTCAATCATGGAACCTCAATCATGGACACTCAATCATGGACACTCAATCATGGGCACTCAATCATGGACACTCAATCATGGACACTCAATCATGGACACTCAATCATGGACACTCAATCATGGGCACTCAATCATGGACACTCAATCATGGACACTCAATCATGGAACCTCAATCATGGACACTCAATCATGGACACTCAATCATGGAACCTCAATCATGGACACTCAATCATGGACACTCTTACTGACAGGAGTGGCTGCTTTGCATGATGTATTGTTGTCTCCACCTTCTTTCCCTTTGTGGTGTTGTCTGTGCCCAATAATGTTTGTACCATGTTGTGTTGTTACGATGTTGTTTTTATCTTGTGTTGCTGCCTTGCTATGTTGTTGTCTTTAGGTCTCTCTTTACGTAGTGTTGCGTTGTCTCTCTTGTCGTGATGTGATGTTTTGTCCTATATTTATATATATATATATATTTTTTTTTTTTCATCCCAGCCCCCATCCCCGCAAAAGGCCTTTTGCCATTTGTTAGGCCGTCATTTTAAGTAAGAATTTGTTCTTAACCGTTTTGCCTAGTTAAATAAATGTCATTAAATAAATAAAGAATATGACAGAGCCAAGTGACTGGGTGTATAGAGAGGGCCTAGAACCGAACCCTGGGGGACACCAGTAGTGAGAGTATGTGGTGCAGACACAGATCTTCTCCACGTCACCTGGTAGGAGCGGTCAAGAATGTGCAGAGCCTGAGACGTCCAACCCTGAGAGGGTGGAGAGGAGGATCTGATGGAGCCTGAGACGTCCAACCCTGAGAGGGTGGAGAGGAGGATCTGATGGAGTCTGAGACGTCCAACCCTGAGAGGGTGGAGAGGAGGATCTGATGGAGTCTGAGACGTCCAACCCTGAGAGGGTGGAGAGGAGGATCTGATGGAGTCTGAGACGTCCAACCCTGAGAGGGTGGAGAGGAGGATCTGATGGAGTCTGAGACGTCCAACCCTGAGAGGGTGGAGAGGAGGATCTGATGGTTCACGATGTCGAAGGCAGCGGATAGATCTAGGAGGATGAAAACC
>NC_088410.1:101807452-101937452 GCF_034236695.1 Oncorhynchus nerka | reverse complement strand
CCCACCTCCTGGTTAACTCTCTCCACCTGACCATTACTCTCCGGGTGATACCCTGAGGTCAGGCTGACCGAGACCCCCAGACGTTCCATAAATGCCCTCCAAACACGGGAGATAAATTGGGGGCCCCGATCAGAAACTATATCCTCGGGCACCCCGTAGTGCCGGAAGACATGGGTGAAAAGAGCTTCCGCAGTCTGTAGGGCGGTAGGGAGACCGGGCAATGGGATAAGACGGCAGGACTTAGAGAACCGATCCACAACGACCAGGATTGTAGTGTTACCCTGAGAGGGGGGAGGTCAGTAAGAAAATCTACCGAAAGATGGGTCCACGGCCGTTGTGGAACGGGAAGAGGTTGTAATTTACCTCTTGGCAGGTGTCTAGGAGCCTTACTCTGGGCGCACACCGAACAGGAGGAAACATAGAATCGCACATCCCTCCTCAAAGTGGGCTACCAGTACTTCCTCTCAAGACCTCGCACTGTCCTATAAATACCTGGGTGACCCGCCGAGGGTAGACAATGAGCCCATCGAATCAATTGATCACGGACAGCCAGCGGCACGTACCTACGACCCTCCGGACACTGTGGAGGCGCAGGTTCCCCCCTATGCGCCCGCTCGATGTCTGCATCCACATCCCATACTACTGGTGCCACCAGCTTAGCTGCCGGAATGATGGGAGTAGGATCGATGGACCTGTCCTCAGTGTCATAGAGTCTTGACAGCGCGTCAGCCTTAGTGTTGAGGGAACCTGGTCTATACGAGATAGTGAAACGAAATCTGGTGAAAAACATGGCCCACCTTGCCTGACGAGGATTCATTCTCCTAGCTGATCGGATATACTCCAGGTTACGATGGTCAGTCCAGATAAGGAAAGGGTGCTTAGCCCCCTCAAGCCAGTGTCTCCACACCTTCAGGGCCTCAACCATAGCCAACAACTCCCTATCCCCCACATCATAATTCCGCTCCGCTGGCCCGAGTTTCTTTGAAAAAAGGCACAGGGGCGGAGTTTGGAGGCACACCCGAACGCTGTGAGAGCACCGCTCCAACCCCAGCCTCGGATGCGTCCACCTCTACTATAAACGCCAAAGAAGGGTCCGGATGTGCCAACACCGGCGCCTCAGTAAACATCGCCTTCAACTTATGAAAAGCTCAGTTCGCCTCTGCTGACCACTGCAAACGCGCCGGCCCCCCCTTCAGCAGTGAGGTAATAGGGGCAGCTACCTGACCAAAACCCCGGATAAACCTCCGGTAGTAATTGGCAAATCCCAAGAACCGCTGCACCTCCTTTACCGTGGTCGGAGTCGGCCAATTACGCACGGCCTTTATGCGGTCACCCTCCATTACCAAACCAGAGCTGGGAATGCGATAACCCAGGAAGGAAACTGATTGTTTGGAAAATTCACATTTCTCCGCCTTCACATACAGGTCATTCTCCAGCAGTCGTCTAAGAACCTTGCGCACAAGAGATACATGCTCAGTGCGTGTAGCGGAGTAGATCAAAATATCGTCAATATACACCACTACACCCTGTCCGTGCAGGTCTCTGAGTATTTCATCCACAAAGGATTGAAATATAGCTGGAGCATTCTTTAAACCGTATGGCATGACGAGGTACTCATAATGGCCCGACGTAGTGCTAAATGCAGATTTCCACTCATCTCCCTCCCGAATACGCACCAAATTATAAGCACTCCTGAGATCCAGTTTAGTGAAGAACTGCGCTCCGTGAAATGATTCCACTGCTGTAGCAATGAGAGGTAGTGGGTAACTAAAACCCACTGTGATGGAATTTAGACCTCTATAATCAATACACGGACGTAACCCACCATCTTTTTTCTTCACAAAAAGAAACTCGAAGAGACAGGTGACATGGAGGGCTGAATGTACCCCTGTCCCAGAGCCTCGGTGATATAAGTTTCCATAGCCACCTTCTCCTCCTGGGACAAAGGATACACATGACTCCTGGGAGTGCAGCGTTACCCTGGAGATTTATCACGCAATCCCCCTGCCTATGGGGTGGTAATTGGGTCGCTTTCTTTTTACTGAAAACGATAGCCAAATCGTCATACTCAGCTGGAATGCGCACGGTGGAAACCTGGTCTGGACTCTCCACCGTTGTCGCACCGATGGAAACCCCTACACACCTGCCTGAACACTCATCAGACCACCCCTGTAGAGTTCCCTGTTTCCACGAAATCGTAGGATTATGAATAGCTAGCCAGGGAATCCCCAGAACAACTGGAAATGCAGGTGAATCGATAAGGAACAAACTAATTCGCTCCTTGTGATTCCCCTGCGTAATCATCTCCAACGAAATTGTGGCTTTCTTTACCAGCCCTGACCCTAATGGTCGACTATCTAAAGAGTGCACGGGAAAAGGGGGGTCTACTTTTACTAACGGAATCCTCAACCTCTGAGCGAGTCCGCGATCTATAAAGTTTCCAGCTGCGCCTGAATCTACCAGTGCCTTATGCTGGAGAGAAGGAGAATAATTAAGGAAACAAATTAATAGGAACATGTGACCAACAGGAAACTCTGGGAGAGTGTGGTGCTTACTCACCTGGGGTGACCGATGAGTGTTCTGCCTGCCCTCACGATTCCCAGATGAATTCCTCCAGCACCGACCAGACGTGTGCCCTCTCCGGCCACAACTGGTACAGGAGGAGCTTCCTCCTCCGATCTCCCTTGACGCAGTCCCTCCTAGCTCCATCGGGATAGGGGCAGGATGATCAGGAGGTAGAACTGACAGGACCCTTTCGGAACGTCCACGAGCAGCTAGCAGATGGTCCAACCGGATCGACAGGTCTATCAGTCCATCCAGGCTAAGCGTAGTATCCCGACAGGCCAGCTCCCTACGGACGTCCTCTCTCAGGCTACACCTGTAATGGTCTATCAGGGCCCTGTCGTTCCAGCCTGCTCCCGCAGCCAAGGTCCGGAACTCCAGCGCGAAGTCCTGCGCGCTCCTCGTCCCCTGTCTAAGATGGAACAATCTCTCACCCGCCGCTCGACCTTCTGGAGGGTGATCGAACACAGCCCTGAAACGGCGGATGAACTCCGGGTAGTTGTCCTTCGCTGAGTCGGGCCCGTTCCAGACCGCATTAGCCCACTCCAGGGCTCTACCGGTCAGGCAGGTGATGAGGACCCCTACTCTCTCCTCCTCTGAGGGGGCCGGCCGAACGGTGGCCAGGTAGAGGTCTAATTGCAGCAGGAATCCCTGGCACCCCGTCGCTGCTCCATCGTAATTCCTCGGAGGCGTCATGCGCAGAGCGCTGGAACCGGATCCAGATGGTAGAGTTGCTGGTAGGAGGGTCGGTGGGGTAGTAGTAGGGAAACCATTCCTCTCCCAACGATCCATCCTCTCCATCATCTGATCCATCGCTGATCCTAGGCGATGGAGGATGGACGTGTGATGTTGAACTCGCTCTTCCATAGTGGGAAGAGGAGTGGTCGCTGCTCCTGCTGACTCCTAAGAAGGTGCGGGCTTCTGTTACGTGTAAATGAGTGAAGAGGTGTGGAGTCAGGCGCAGAGAGCAAAGGATGTGGGAAAAACAACACGCTTTAATGTCCTGGAAACATAACATGTACAAAAGTGGAAACACAAATGAACAGAAATATAAACGGACAGCGTGAAACCCAAATGCCAACAAAATACCCTCAAACAAAGAAACAGGAGAACAAGCCCGCACGAAACAGAAACGGGCTGAACAGACTATATATATCCCTATCCTAACAACCAAACAAGAAACAGGTGATACCAATTAGACAGAACTAAACGAACACAGAACAACGGATCAGCGATAGCTAGTAGACGGGCGACGACGACCGCCGAGCGCCACCCGAACAAGAAGGGGAGTCACCTTCGGTAATATTCGTGACAATTATAATTATCGTTATCATTATCATTATTATCATTATTATTATTATTATTATCATTATCATTATCATTTGTGTCACTGTCTTTGATATCATTATCATTATCATTATTATTATCATTATAATTATCGTTATTAGTATCATTATTATTATCATTGTTATTATTATCATCATTATCATTATTATCATTATCATTATTATTATCATTATTATTATTATCATTATTATTATCATTATTATTATCATTATTATTATCATTATTATTACCATTATTATCATTATTATTATCATCATTATTATCATTATTATTATCATTATAATTATCGTTATTAGTATCATTATTATTATCATTGTTATTATTATCATCATTATCATTATTATCATTATCATTATTATTATCATTATTATTATTATCATTATTAGTATCATTATTATTATCATTGTTATTATTATCATCATTATCATTATTATCATTATCATTATTATTATCATTATTATTATTATCATTATTATTATCATTATTATTATCATTATTATTATCATTATTATCATCATTATTATCATTATTATTATCATCATTATTATCATTATTATTATCATCATTATTATCATTATTGTTATTATCGTTATTATCATCATTATTATCATTATTATTATCATTTATATCACTGTCTTTGATATCATTATCATTAATATGTTTAGCATGATTATTAATACCATTATCTTATATCATGATTATTAATACCATTATCTTATATCATGATTATTAATATCATTATCTTATATCATGATTATTAATATCATTATCTTATATCATGATTATTAATATCATTATCTTATATCATGATTATTAATACCATTATCTTATATCATGATTATTAATACCATTATCTTATATCATGATTATTAATACCATTATCTTATATCATGATTATTAATATCATTATCTTATATCATGATTATTAATATCATTATCTTATATCATGATTATTAATACCATTATCTTATTGTCTTATTATCATTATTATTATTATTATTATCGGTATTTTATTATTTTCATTATCATTAATATAATTATTATTAATATTATAATTATTTGTGTATTTCAGACACAGATGAAATAGCAGAAAAGCTATGACAATAATTAGGAGAATGGACATTAATTCAACGAGAACCCTATGGACCCTGGTCACCGGTGGAACTATATGGACCCTGGTCACCGGTGGAACTAAATGGACCCTGGTCACCAGTGGAACTAAATGGACCCTGGTCACCAGTGGAACTAAATGGACCCTGGTCACCGGTGGAACTATATGGACCCTGGTCACCAGTGGAACTAAATGGACCCTGGTCACCGGTGGAACTATATGGACCCTGGTCACCGGTGGAACTAAATGGACCCTGGTCACCGGTGGAACTATATGGACCCTGGTCACCGGTGGAACTATATGGACCCTGGTCACCGGTGGAACTATATGGACCCTGGTCACCAGTGGAACTAAATGGACCCTGGTCACCAGTGGAACTAAATGGACCCTGGTCACCAGTGGAACTAAATGGACCCTGGTCACCGGTGGAACTATATGGACCCTGGTCACCAGTGGAACTAAATGGACCCTGGTCACCAGTGGAACTATATGGACCCTGGTCACCAGTGGAACTATATGGACCCTGGTCACCAGTGGAACTAAATGGACCCTGGTCACCAGTGGAACTAAATGGACCCTGGTCACCGGTGGAACTATATGGACCCTGGTCACCGGTGGAACTATATGGACCCTGGTCACCAGTGGAACTAAATGGACCCTGGTCACCAGTGGAACTAAATGGACCCTGGTCACCAGTGGAACTAAATGGACCCTGGTCACCGGTGGAACTATATGGACCCTGGTCACCAGTGGAACTAAATGGACCCTGGTCACCAGTGGAACTAAATGGACCCTGGTCACCAGTGGAACTAAATGGACCCTGGTCACCAGTGGAACTAAATGGACCCTGGTCACCATTGGAACTAAATGGACCCTGGTCACCAGTGGAACTATATGGACCCTGGTCACCAGTGCAACTATATGAACCCTGGTCACCAGTGGAACTAAATGGACCCTGGTGACCAGTGGAACCCTATGGACCCTGGTCACCAGTGGAACTAAATGGACCCTGGTCACCAGTGGAACTATATGGACCCTGGTCACCAGTGGAACTGAATGGACCCTGTTCACCAGTGGAACTAAATGGACCCTGGTCACCAGTGGAACTATATGGACCCTGGTCACCAGTCGAAGTAAATGGACCCTGTTCACCAGTGGAACTAAATGGACCCTGTTCACCAGTGGAACTAAATGGACCCTGGTCACCAGTGGAACTATATGGACCCTGGTCACCAGTGGAAGTAAATGGACCCTGTTCACCAGTGGAACTAAATGGACCCTGTTCACCAGTGGAACTAACTGGACCCTGGTCACCAGTGGAACTAAATGGACCCTGGTCACCAGTGGAACTAAATGGACCCTGGTCACCAGTGGAACTACATGGACCCTGGTCACCAGTGGAACTACATGGACCCTAGTCACCGGTGGAACTAAATGGACCCTGGTCACCAGTAGAACTATATGGATCCTGGTCACCAGTAGAACTATATGGACCCTGGTCACCAGTGGAACTATATGGACTGTGTGTCCTTCAATTGATACAGCTCTAATAATAACTAGAAGGGTTGTAATTCACCCTCCATCACTAGATACAGCTCTAATAATAACTAGAAGGGTTGTAATTTATCCCCCATCACTAGATACAGCTCTAATAATAACTAGAAGGGTTGTAATTCACCCTCCATCACTAGATACAGCTCTAATAATAACTAGAAGGGTTGTAATTCATCCCCCATCACTAGATACAGCTCTAATAATAACTAGAAGGGTTGTAATTCACCCTCCATCACTAGATACAGCTCTAATAATAACTAGAAGGGTTGTAAATTCATCCTCCATCACTAGATACAGCTGTCACTTCTAGAACCATCACATTACCTCAGAAAAGTCCCTTTGTTACTACGGTGACTCGGAATGCCATCCGGTCATCTGTTCCTGCAGGATATTTTTTTAAAGACAAACCCACTGTGCAAACACACACACACACACACACACACACACACACACACACACACACACACACACACACACACACACACACACACACACACACACACAGACACACACACACACACACACACACACACACACACACACACACACACACACACACACACACACACACACACACACACACACACACACACACACACACACACACACACACACACACACACACACACACACACAGACACACACACACACACACACACACACACGCACACACACACACACAGACACACACACGCACACACACACACACAGACAGACACACACACACAGACACACACACACACACACAGACACACACACACAGACACACACACAGACACACACACACACACACACACACACACAGACACACAGACACAGACACAGACACACACACACACACACACACACACACACTGCCTGAAAACTTTACAAAGAAAACGTTAGTATGTCTCTATAGCATTCCTCTATAGTATATCTATAGTACCTCTCTATAGTACATCTATAGAATGTATATATAGTATCTCTAAAGTATGTCTCTATAGTATTCCTTTATAGTATGTCTCTATAGTATTCCTCTATAGTATGTCTCTATAGTATGTCTCTATAGTATGTCTCTATAGTATTCCTCTATAGTATGTCTCTATAGTATGTCTCTATAGTATGTCTCTATAGTATGTCTCAATAGTATTTCTCTATAGTATGTCTCTATAGTATGTCTCTATAGTATAGTAGTGATGATGAGGAAGCTGGATATCTGTTGATATTTAACTAAGTAGTGACGATGAGGTAGCCAACCACCCAGGAGACGTATGTAAATGAGAAAAATGGATTTGCCTCTCAAATAGTAATGTGGAAAATGTCCTGAACTGACACACTGATACACTGAGCTGAACGGCTGAAGGCGGAGGAGGCTTTGAGCATAATGTACAGTGCTGTAGGTCCATCACAATATATTCGCCACAATAGATTTAATCGTACAGTACTACAGTCTTTACACTTTCCACCTCTGGCCTGCTCGCCTCCCTACCACTGAGGAAGTACAGTTCCCACGCAGCCCAGTCAAAACTGTTCGCTGCTCTGGCCCCCAATGGTGGAACAAACTCCCTCACGACGCCAGGACAGCGGAGTCAATCACCACCTTCCGGAGACACCTGAAACCCCACCTCTTTCAGGAATACCTAGGATAGGATAAAGTAATCCTTCTCACCCCCCTTAAAAGATTTAGATGCACTATTGTAAAGTGGCTGTTCCACTGGATGTCTTAAGGTGAACGCACCAATTTGTAAGTCGCTCTGGATAAGAGCGTCTGCTAAATGACTTAAATGTAAATGTTTACACTCTAATCCCATAGATGGGTGTGGAACCAATTCTTACTGTGTCATAATGGCTTGGTGATGCGGAGCCACGGAGATAGTGTCATAATGGCTTGGTGATGCGGAGCCACGGAGATAGTGTCATAATGGCTTGGTGATGCGGAGCCACGGAGATAGTGTCATAATGGCTTGGTGATGCGGAGCCACGGAGATAGTGTCATAATGGCTTGGTGATGCGGAGCCACGGAGATAGTGTCATAATGGCTTGGTGATGCGGAGCCACGGAGATAGAGTCATAATGGCTTGGTGATGCGGAGCCACGGAGATAGAGTCATAATGGCTTGGTGATGCGGAGCCACGGAGATAGAGTCATAATGGCTTGGTGATGCGGAGCCACGGAGATAGAGTCATAATGGCTTGGTGATGCGGAGCCACGGACATAGAGTCATAATGGCTTGGTGATGTGGAGCCACGGAGATAGAGTCATAATGGCTTGGTGATGCGGAGCCACGGAGATAGAGTCATAATGGCTTGGTGATGTGGAGCCACGGAGATAGTGTCATAATGGCTTGGTGATGTGGAGCCACGGAGATAGTGACAGATTTTTATTTTTATTTTATTTTAACCTTTATTTTACTAGGCAAGTCAGTTAAGAACAAATTCTTATTTTCAATGACGGCCTAGGAACAGTGGGTTCAGCGGCAGAACGACAGATTTGTACATTGTCAGCTCGGGGATTCGAACTTGCAACCTTTCGGTTACTAGTCCAACGCTCTAACCACTAGGCTACCCTGCCGCCTCTACACTCTAACCACTAGGCTACCTACCACCTCTACACTCTAACCACTAGACTACCCTGCCACCTCTACACTCTAACCACTAGACTACCTACCACCTCTACACTCTAACCACTAGGCTACCCTGCCACCTCTACACTCTAACCACTAGGCTACCCTGCCACCTCTACACTCTAACCACTAGGCTACCCTGCCCCCTCTACACTCTAACCACTAGGCTACCCTGCCACCTCTACACTCTAACCACTAGGCTACCTGCCACCTCTACACTCTAACCACTAGGCTACCCTGCCACCTCTACACTCTAACCACTAGGCTACCCTGCCACCTCTACACTCTAACCACTAGGCTACCCTGCCGTCTCTACACTCTAACCACTAGGCTACCCTGCCACCTCTACACTCTAACCACTAGGCTACCCTGCCGTCTCTACACTCTAACCACTAGACTACCCTGCCACCTCTACACTCTAACCACTAGGCTACCCTGCCACCTCTACACTCTAACCACTAGGCTACCTACCTCCTCTACACTCTAACCACTAGGCTACCTACCTCCTCTACACTCTAACCACTAGGCTACCTACCTCCTCTACACTCTAACCACTAGGCTACCCTGCCACCTCTACACTCTAACCACTAGGCTACCCTGCCACCTCTACACTCTAACCACTAGGCCACCCTGCCACCTCTACACTCTAACCACTAGGCTACCCTGCCCCCTCTACACTCTAACCACTAGGCTACCCTGCCCCCTCTACACTCTAACCACTAGGCTACCCTGCCACCTCTACACTCTAACCACTAGGCTACCCTGCCACCTCTACACTCTAACCACTAGGCCACCCTGCCACCTCTACACTCTAACCACTAGGCTACCCTGCCACCTCTACACTCTAACCACTAGACTACCCTGCCACCTCTACACTCTAACCACTAGGCTACCTAACTCCTCTACACTCTAACCACTAGGCCACCCTGCCACCTCTACACTCTAACCACTAGGCCACCTCTACACTCTAACCACTAGGCTACCTAACCCTCTCTAACCACTAGGCTACCCTGCCACCTCTACACTCTAACCACTAGGCTACCCTGCCTCCTCTACACTCTAACCACTAGGCTACCCTGCCACCTCTACACTCTAACCACAGGCTACCCTGCCACCTCTACACTCTAACCACTAGGCTCCCTGCCACCTCTACACTCTAACCACTAGGCTACCCTGCCACCTCTACACTCTAACCACTAGGCTACCCTGCCTCCTCTACACTCTAACCACTAGGCTACCCTGCCAACCACTCCCTGCCTCCTCTACACTCTAACCACTAGGCTACCCTGCCACCTCTACCTCTACCACTCTAACCACTAGGCTACCCTGCCACCTCTACACTCTAACCACTAGGCTACCCTGCCACCTCTACACTCTAACCACTAGGCTACCCTGCCGTCTCTACACTCTAACCACTCTACCCTGCCACCTCTACACTCTAACCACTAGGCTACCCTGCCGTCTCTACACTCTAACCACTAGACTACCCTGCCACCTCTACACTCTAACCACTAGGCTACCCTGCCACCTCTACACTCTAACCACTAGGCTACCTACCTCCTCTAAACCACTAGGCTACCTACCTCCTCTACACTCTAACCACTAGGCCACCTCTCTACACTCTAACCACTAGGCTACCCTGCCACCTCTACACTCTAACCACTAGGCTACCCTGCCACCTCTACACTCTAACCACTAGGCCACCCTGCCACCTCTACACTCTAACCACTAGGCTACCCTGCCCCCTCTACACTCTAACCACTAGGCTACCCTGCCCCCTCTACACTCTAACCACTAGGCTACCCTGCCACCTCTACACTCTAACCACTAGGCTACCCTGCCACCTCTACACTCTAACCACTAGGCCACCCTGCCACCTCTACACTCTAACCACTAGGCTACCCTGCCACCTCTACACTCTAACCACTAGACTACCCTGCCACCTCTACACTCTAACCACTAGGCTACCTAACTCCTCTACACTCTAACCACTAGGCCACCCTGCCACCTCTACACTCTAACCACTAGACTACCCTGCCACCTCTACACTCTAACCACTAGGCTACCTAACTCCTCTACACTCTAACCACTAGGCTACCCTGCCACCTCTACACTCTAACCACTAGGCTACCCTGCCTCCTCTACTGGCTACCCTGCCACCTCTACACTCTAACCACTAGGCTACCCTGCCACCTCTACACTCTAACCACTAGGCTACCCTGCCACCTCTACACTCTAACCACTAGGCTACCCTGCCACCTCTACACTCTAACCACTAGGCTACCCTGCCGCCTCTACACTCTAACCACTAGGCTACCCTGCCTCCTCTACACTCTAACCACTAGGCTACCCTGCCTCCTCTACACTCTAACCACTAGGCTACCTGCCTCTACACTCTAACCACTAGACTACCCTGCCACCTCTACACTCTAACCACTAGACTACCCTGCCGCCCTAAATATGTGTTCTATTTATTTCTGTGTGTGATCCTCCCTCCATTGCACTGATACTATAATAAGACAAGGGAGACGAGAGAGAGACAGACAGAGAGACTCCCAAACCTTCCACAACAAAGCCATCACCTAAAGAGAGATGAACCTGGAGAAGAGTCCCCTAAGAAAGCTGGTCCTGGAACTCTGTTCAGAAACACAAACACACCCCAAAGATCCCCAGGACAGCAAGACACTTAGACCCAACTAAATCCTGAGAAAATAAAAAGATAATTTCTTGAAAATCGTTATCAAAAAAACAGAGCAAACTAGAATGCTATTTGGCCCTAAACAGAGAGTACACAGTGGCAGAATATCTGACCACTGTGACTGACTCAAACTTAAGGAAAACTTTGACTATGTACAGACTCAGTGAGCACAGCCTTGCTATTGAGAAAGGCTGTAGTAGGTAGACCTGGCACTTGAGAGAAGACATGCTATGTGCACACTGCCGGCAAAATTATGTGGAAACTGAGCTGCACTTCCTAACCTCCTGCCCGACGTATGACCATATTAGAGATATTTGATCACTCTTTTGTTGCTGTGGATTTTCCTGCACATCAATAAATGTAAACGTGTAGATTCATCTAGATCTAAAAAGGATTCTAAAGATTGTAATTACCACTTTAAAATGTCAGACTTGATTTTCCATATCGAAAAATGTATCAATCCCTACAAAAACATGTCAACTAATTATAGTTCACATAATAATTGACATTTCCTGTTTGCGCAGGATAATTTTCCTACTGTAGCAAACTGGCTCAAATTAAGAACATAAAAGCATTTCGCTAGGATTTCGCTACAACATCTGCTAAACATGTGTATGGACCAATCACATCTGCTAAATATGTGTATGGACCAATCACATCTCCTAAATATGTGTATGGACCAATCACATCTGCTAAATATGTGTATGGACCAATCACATCTGCTAAATATGTGTATAGACCAATCACATCTGCTAAATATGTGTATGGACCAATCACATCTGCTAAATATGTGACCAATAAAACTTGATTTGATTTGATACATCTTTAGAGGCACATATTTTCCTGAGATAACACAGACACCCATATCTGTTTGGTGAAATACCACAGTGTGACATTACAGCAGGAAGATTCGTGATCTGTTGCCACAAGAAAAGGGCAACCAGTGAAGAACAAACAACATTGTAAATACAACCCATATTTATGTTATTATTTATCTATTTGTATGTATCTATTATTTTGAAACTCTTGTGAGAGTAATATTTACTGTTCATTCCTGATTGTTTATTTAATTTATAATTGGTGTCTATTTCAGTATCTTTGGCAATGTTAACATGTGTTTCCCATGCTAATAAAGCCCTTTGAATTGAGAGAGAGATAAATAGAGAGAGATGGGTGGGGGGTGGGGGGCGTTGTAGATGTGCCTCCTGAAGTGGAAAGAGTCAATGGAGTGTCCCTAATGAAGAATAATGCAGTGCTCTGGAGACAAACAACCACTCAGCACCACAGCACCGACCACAGACACTAACACTAATGTCCCAGCCCTGCACAGACCTTTAGTTAGACCCCCCATTAACACTTTGTAGTCCTTCTTTAGAAAGACCACACACAGTCAGTACGGTACTGTGTGTGTGTGTGTGTGTGTGTGTGTGTGTGTGTGTGTGTGTGTGTGTGTGTGTGTGTGTGTGTGTGTGTGTGTGTGTGTGTGTGTGTGTGTGTGTGTGTGTGTGTGTGTGTGTGTGTGTGTGTGTGTGTGTGTGTGTAGACACTAGACACTAACCTAGTTGTTCAGACACATTAGACCTCACCATACCCCTGCCAACGGCGCTCAGGCAACACTTCACCCAGAACTAACCCTAGACAAGGCCTCTAACCCTAGAGGTACAATATAATACTGTTCTATTTCATTCTGTGGCCCCGACCTGACAATGGAGTTAAAATACGATGTGGCCCCACTTACTTTGCATTCATATATCACTCTAGAGTCAAGGCAGAAAAATTAACACAAAAAACACTAGTATTAGAGTTATAGATGGCTACGCAGATTCTGAGAGCCAAGATCAAGTTGTGTTCAACATCGCAGGACAGCAGGTTTAACCTGTATTATACTGTATATTGATACTATACTATTATATAGTCATATAATAACATGTTGCAAAACTATATAGATTGATAGTATTTGTATACCTCAAGAGGGAATGAGGAAAGGAAGATGGTATGTTTATAACCTCCAGTCCTCATCAAGAGAATTGATTTGTGTAAAATAGCATGAGATTAGCTATACAACTGTAAAATATCATGAGATTAGCTATACAACTGTAAAATAGCATGAGATTAGCTATACAACTGTAAAATAGCATGAGATTAGCTATACAACTGTAAAATAGCATGAGATTAGCTATAAAACTGTGAATTAGCATGAGTTTAGCTATACAACTGTAAAATAGCATGAGCTTAGCTATAAAACTGTAAAATAGCATGAGATTAGCTATAAAACTGTAAAATAGCACGAGTTTAGCTATACAACTGTAAAATAGCACGAGATTAGCTATACAACTGTAAAATATCATGAGATTAGCTATACAACTGTAAAATAGCATGAGATTAGCTATACAACTGTAAAATAGCATGAGATTAGCTATACAACTGTAAAATAGCATGAGATTAGCTATAAAACTGTGAATTAGCATGAGTTTAGCTATACAACTGTAAAATAGCATGATCTTAGCTATAAAACTGTAAAATAGCATGAGATTAGCTATAAAACTGTAAAATAGCATGAGATTAGCTATACAACTGTAAAATTGCATGAGATTAGCTATAAAACTGTAAAATAGCATGAGATTAGCTATACAACTGTAAAATAGCATGAGATTAGCTATAAAACTGTAAAATAGCATGAGATTAGCTATACAACTGTAAAATAGCATGAGATTAGCTATAAAACTGTAAAATAGCATGAGATTAACTATTAAATGGTGCATTTTTCTCTTTCCAAAATGTGGTACCAAAGGACCTTGGGGGAGGGTGGCACGAAACTGCACTACGCCACTGCTCTGAGAGGACTTGTTTATAACATCCAGTCCTCATCAGGAGGATGTGATTTGGCAGCCGATCCGACCGCAACATGGAATCTTCTCCTCCCTCAATTTGTAGTGAAGTGTCACGCTAAGGCAGAAAACAGAAAGCCGCGTGATCCACGGCACAGGCTGTGATGTCTGTCTGTCTGTCTGTCTGTCTGTCTGTCTTGTCTGTCTGTCTGTCTGTCTGTCTGTCTGTCTGTCTGTCTGTCTGTCTGTCTGTCTGTCTGTCTGTCTGTCTGTTTGTGTCTGTCTGTCTGTCTGTCTGTCTGTCTGTCTGTCTGTCTGTCTGTCTGTCTGTCTGTCTGTCTGTCTGTCTGTCCGTCTGTCTGTAATGCATCTATCCCCGATCTTTGTCACTTCCTATTATTGAGATCATCCAAGACAGAGTTGTGTCTCATATGGCTCCCTATTCTCTATATTGAACATGGTTAAAAGTAGTGCCCTACATAGGGAATAGGAGGCCATTCACTGGTACCCCGATAGCATATGAACAGGTCATAAACTATGGCAGAATGTGTAGAATTACAGGTAATTAGGTGTAAAACTGCTAAATGTTTTCTCAGCCTCATGAAAATAATTATCATGAATAAGTCAATATAAATGACCCCCTCCAAAAAAGTAAATAGTAAAAAAACATTGTGGGAGGGAGAGCCTTGTTCAGACCTTCAGCCCCTGGTACCATGCAGGAAAACATTGTGGGAGGGAGAGCCTTGTTCAGACCTTCAGCCCCTGGTACCATGCAGGAAAACATTGTGGGAGGGAGAGCCTTGTTCAGACCTTCAGCCCCTGGTACCATGCAGGAAAACATTGTGGGAGGGAGAGCCTTGTTCAGACCTTCAGCCCCTGGTTAGTGCAGGAAAACATTGTGGGAGGGAGAGCCTTGTTCAGACCTTCAGCCCCTGGTACCATGCAGGAAAACATTGTGGGAGGGAGAGCCTTGTTCAGACCTTCAGCCCCTGGTTAGTGCAGGAAAACATTGTGGGAGGGAGAGCCTTGTTCAGACCTTCAGCCCCTGGTACCATGCAGGAAAACATTGTGGGAGGGAGAGCCTTGTTCAGACCTTCAGCCCCTGGTACCATGCAGGAAAACATTGTGGGAGGGAGAGCCTTGTTCAGACCTTCAGCCCCTGGTTAGTGCAGGAAAACATTGTGGGAGGGAGAGCCTTGTTCAGACCTTCAGCCCCTGGTTAGTGCAGGAAAACATTGTGGGAGGGAGAGCATTGTTCAGACCTTCAGCCCCTAGTGCCATGCAGGAAAACATTGTGGGAGGGAGAGCCTTGTTCAGACCTTCAGCCCCTGGTACCATGCAGGAAAACATTGTGGGAGGGAGAGCCTTGTTCAGACCTTCAGCCCCTGGTACCATGCAGGAAAACATTGTGGGAGGGAGAGCCTTGTTCAGACCTTCAGCCCCTGGTACCATGCAGGAAAACATTGTGGGAGGGAGAGCCTTGTTCAGACCTTCAGCCCCTGGTACCATGCAGGAAAACATTGTGGGAGGGAGAGCCTTGTTCAGACCTTCAGCCCCTGGTTAGTGCAGGAAAACATTGTGGGAGGGAGAGCCTTGTTCAGACCTTCAGCCCCTGGTACCATGCAGGAAAACATTGTGGGAGGGAGAGCCTTGTTCAGACCTTCAGCCCCTGGTACCATGCAGGAAAACATTGTGGGAGGGAGAGCCTTGTTCAGACCTTCAGCCCCTGGTTAGTGCAGGAAAACATTGTGGGAGGGAGAGCCTTGTTCAGACCTTCAGCCCCTGGTTAGTGCAGGAAAACATTGTGGGAGGGAGAGCCTTGTTCAGACCTACAGCCCCTGGTACCATGCAGGAAAACATTGTGGGAGGGAGAGCCTTGTTCAGACCTTCAGCCCCTGGTTAGTGCAGGAAAACATTGTGGGAGGGAGAGCCTTGTTCAGACCTTCAGCCCTTGGTTAGTGCAGGAAAACATTGTGGGAGGGAGAGCCTTGTTCAGACCTTCAGCCCTTGGTTAGTGCAGGAAAACATTGTGGGAGGGAGAGCCTTGTTCAGACCTTCAGCCCCTGGTACCATGCAGGAAAACATTGTGGGAGGGAGAGCCTTGTTCAGACCTTCAGTCCCTGGTTAGTGCAGGAAAACATTGTGGGAGGGAGAGCCTTGTTCAGACCTTCAGCCCTTGGTTAGTGCAGGAAAACATTGTGGGAGGGAGAGCCTTGTTCAGACCTTCAGCCCTTGGTTAGTGCAGGAAAACATTGTGGGAGGGAGAGCCTTGTTCAGACCTTCAGCCCCTGGTACCATGCAGGAAAACATTGTGGGAGGGAGAGCCTTGTTCAGACCTTCAGCCCCTGGTTAGTGCAGGAAAACATTGTGGGAGGGAGAGCCTTGTTCAGACCTTCAGCCCCTGGTGCCATGCAGGAAAACATTGTGGGAGGGAGAGCCTTGTTCAGACCTTCAGCCCCTGGTGCCATGCAGGAAAACATTGTGGGAGGGAGAGCCTTGTTCAGACCTTCAGCCCCTGGTTAGTGCAGGAAAACATTGTGGGAGGGAGAGCATTGTTCAGACCTTCAGCCCCTGGTACCATGCAGGAAAACATTGTGGGAGGGAGAGCCTTGTTCAGACCTTCAGCCCCTGGTTAGTGCAGGAAAACATTGTGGGAGGGAGAGCCTTGTTCAGACCTTCAACCCCTGGTTAGTGCAGGAAAACATTGTGGGAGGGAGAGCCTTGTTCAGACCTTCAGCCCCTGGTTAGTGCAGGAAAACATTGTGGGAGGGAGAGCCTTGTTCAGACCTTCAGCCCCTGGTTAGTGCAGGAAAACATTGTGGGAGGGAGAGCATTGTTCAGACCTTCAGTCCCTGGTATCATGCAGGAAAACATTGTGGGAGGGAGAGCCTTGTTCAGACCTTCAGCCCCTGGTTAGTGCAGGAAAACATTGTGGGAGGGAGAGCCTTGTTCAGACCTTCAGCCCCTGGTACCATGCAGGAAAACATTGTGGGAGGGAGAGCCTTGTTCAGACCTTCAGCCCCTGGTTAGTGCAGGAAAACATTGTGGGAGGGAGAGCCTTGTTCAGACCTTCAGCCCCTGGTTAGTGCAGGAAAACATTGTGGGAGGGAGAGCCTTGTTCAGACCTTCAGCCCCTGGTTAGTGCAGGAAAACATTGTGGGAGGGAGAGCCTTGTTCAGACCTTCAGCCCCTGGTACCATGCAGGAAAACATTGTGGGAGGGAGAGCCTTGTTCAGACCTTCAGCCCCTGGTACCATGCAGGAAAACATTGTGGGAGGGAGAGCCTTGTTCAGACCTTCAGTCCCTGGTACCATGCAGGAAAACATTGTGGGAGGGAGAGCCTTGTTCAGACCTTCAGCCCCTGGTACCATGCAGGAAAACATTGTGGGAGGGAGAGCCTTGTTCAGACCTTCAGCCCCTGGTTAGTGCAGGAAAACATTGTGGGAGGGAGAGCCTTGTTCAGACCTTCAGCCCCTGGTTAGTGCAGGAAAACATTGTGGGAGGGAGAGCCTTGTTCAGACCTTCAGCCCCTGGTTAGTGCAGGAAAACATTGTGGGAGGGAGAGCCTTGTTCAGACCTTCAGCCCCTGGTGCCATGCAGGAAAACATTGTGGGAGGGAGAGCCTTGTTCAGACCTTCAGCCCCTGGTACCATGCAGGAAAACATTGTGGGAGGGAGAGCCTTGTTCAGACCTTCAGCCCCTGGTACCATGCAGGAAAACATTGTGGGAGGGAGAGCCTTGTTCAGACCTTCAGCCCCTGGTGCCATGCAGGAAAACATTGTGGGAGGGAGAGCATTGTTCAGACCTTCAGCCCCTGGTGCCATGCAGGAAAACATTGTGGGAGGGAGAGCCTTGTTCAGACCTTCAGCCCCTGGTTAGTGCAGGAAAACATTGTGGGAGGGAGAGCCTTGTTCAGACCTACAGCCCCTGGTGCCATGCAGGAAAACATTGTGGGAGGGAGAGCCTTGTTCAGACCTTCAGCCCCTGGTGCCATGCAGGAAAACATTGTGGGAGGGAGAGCCTTGTTCAGACCTTCAGCCCCTGGTTAGTGCAGGAAAACATTGTGGGAGGGAGAGCCTTGTTCAGACCTTCAGCCCCTGGTTAGTGCAGGAAAACATTGTGGGAGGGAGAGCCTTGTTCAGACCTTCAGCCCCTGGTGCCATGCAGGAAAACATTGTGGGAGGGAGAGCCTTGTTCAGACCTTCAGCCCCTGGTACCATGCAGGAAAACATTGTGGGAGGGAGAGCCTTGTTCAGACCTTCAGCCCCTGGTTAGTGCAGGAAAACATTGTGGGAGGGAGAGCCTTGTTCAGACCTTCAGCCCCTGGTACCATGCAGGAAAACATTGTGGGAGGGAGAGCCTTGTTCAGACCTTCAGCCCCTGGTTAGTGCAGGAAAACATTGTGGGAGGGAGAGCCTTGTTCAGACCTTCAGCCCCTGGTGCCATGCAGGAAAACATTGTGGGAGGGAGAGCATTGTTCAGACCTACAGCCCCTGGTTAGTGCAGGAAAACATTGTGGGAGGGAGAGCCTTGTTCAGACCTTCAGCCCCTGGTTAGTGCAGGAAAACATTGTGGGAGGGAGAGCATTGTTCAGACCTTCAGCCCCTGGTTAGTGCAGGAAAACATTGTGGGAGGGAGAGCCTTGTTCAGACCTTCAGCCCCTGGTTAGTGCAGGAAAACATTGTGGGAGGGAGAGCATTGTTCAGACCTTCAGTCCCTGGTACCATGCAGGAAAACATTGTGGGAGGGAGAGCCTTGTTCAGACCTTCAGCCCCTGGTACCATGCAGGAAAACATTGTGGGAGGGAGAGCATTGTTCAGACCTTCAGCCCCTGGTACCATGCAGGAAAACATTGTGGGAGGGAGAGCATTGTTCAGACCTTCAGCCCCTGGTTAGTGCAGGAAAACATTGTGGGAGGGAGAGCCTTGTTCAGACCTTCAGCCCCTGGTTAGTGCAGGAAAACATTGTGGGAGGGAGAGCCTTGTTCAGACCTTCAGCCCCTGGTTAGTGCAGGAAAACATTGTGGGAGGGAGAGCCTTGTTCAGACCTTCAGCCCCTGGTGCCATGCAGGAAAACATTGTGGGAGGGAGAGCATTGTTCAGACCTTCAGCCCCTGGTGCCATGCAGGAAAACATTGTGGGAGGGAGAGCCTTGTTCAGACCTTCAGCCCCTGGTTAGTGCAGGAAAACTTTGTGGGAGGGAGAGCATTGTTCAGACCTTCAGCCCCTGGTGCCATGCAGGAAAACATTGTGGGAGGGAGAGCCTTGTTCAGACCTTCAGCCCCTGGTTAGTGCAGGAAAACATTGTGGGAGGGAGAGCCTTGTTCAGACCTTCAGCCCCTGGTTAGTGCAGGAAAACATTGTGGGAGGGAGAGCATTGTTCAGACCTTCAGCCCCTGGTGCCATGCAGGAAAACATTGTGGGAGGGAGAGCATTGTTCAGACCTTCAGCCCCTGGTGCCATGCAGGAAAACATTGTGGGAGGGAGAGCCTTGTTCAGACCTTCAGCCCCTGGTTAGTGCAGGAAAACATTGTGGGAGGGAGAGCCTTGTTCAGACCTTCAGCCCCTGGTTAGTGCAGGAAAACATTGTGGGAGGGAGAGCCTTGTTCAGACCTTCAGCCCCTGGTTAGTGCAGGAAAACATTGTGGGAGGGAGAGCCTTGTTCAGACCTTCAGCCCCTGGTACCATGCAGGAAAACATTGTGGGAGGGAGAGCCTTGTTCAGACCTTCAGCCCCTGGTACCATGCAGGAAAACATTGTGGGAGGGAGAGCCTTGTTCAGACCTTCAGCCCCTGGTACCATGCAGGAAAACATTGTGGGAGGGAGAGCCTTGTTCAGACCTTCAGCCCCTGGTACCATGCAGGAAAACATTGTGGGAGGGAGAGCCTTGTTCAGACCTTCAGTCCCTGGTGCCATGCAGGAAAACATTGTGGGAGGGAGAGCATTGTTCAGACCTTCAGCCCCTGGTGCCATGCAGGAAAACATTGTGGGAGGGAGAGCATTGTTCAGACCTACAGCCCCTGGTGCCATGCAGGAAAACATTGTGGGAGGGAGAGCCTTGTTCAGACCTACAGCCCCTGGTTAGTGCAGGAAAACATTGTGGGAGGGAGAGCATTGTTCAGACCTTCAGTCCCTGGTTAGTGCAGGAAAATATTGTGGGAGGGAGAGCCTTGTTCAGACCTTCAGTCCCTGGTTAGTGCAGGAAAACATTGTGGGAGGGAGAGCCTTGTTCAGACCTACAGCCCCTGGTACCATGCAGGAAAACATTGTGGGAGGGAGAGCCTTGTTCAGACCTACAGCCCCTGGTACCATGCAGGAAAACATTGTGGGAGGGAGAGCCTTGTTCAGACCTTCAGCCCCTGGTGCCATGCAGGAAAACATTGTGGGAGGGAGAGCCTTGTTCAGACCTTCAGCCCCTGGTGCCATGCAGGAAAACATTGTGGGAGGGAGAGCCTTGTTCAGACCTTCAGCCCCTGGTGCCATGCAGGAAAACATTGTGGGAGGGAGAGCCTTGTTCAGACCTTCAGCCCCTTGTTCAGTACCATGGTGCCATGCAGGAAAACATTGTGGGAGGGAGAGCCTTGTTCAGACCTACAGCCCCTGGTGCCATGCAGGAAAACATTGTGGGAGGGAGAGCCTTGTTCAGACCTTCAGCCCCTGGTTAGTGCAGGAAAACATTGTGGGAGGGAGAGCATTGTTCAGACCTTCAGCCCCTGGTGCCATGCAGGAAAACATTGTGGGAGGGAGAGCATTGTTCAGACCTTCAGCCCCTGGTGCCATGCAGGAAAACATTGTGGGAGGGAGAGCATTGTTCAGACCTTCAGCCTCTGGTGCCATGCAGGAAAACATTGTGGGAGGGAGAGCATTGTTCAGACCTTCAGCCCCTGGTGCCATGCAGGAAAACATTGTGGGAGGGAGAGCATTGTTCAGACCTTCAGCCCCTGGTGCCATGCAGGAAAACATTGTGGGAGGGAGAGCCTTGTTCAGACCTTCAGCCCCTGGTTAGTGCAGGAAAACATTGTGGGAGGGAGAGCATTGTTCAGACCTTCAGCCCCTGGTACCATGCAGGAAAACATTGTGGGAGGGAGAGCATTGTTCAGACCTTCAGCCCCTGGTTAGTGCAGGAAAACATTGTGGGAGGGAGAGCATTGTTCAGACCTTCAGCCCCTGGTACCAGGAAAACATTGTGGGAGGGAAATTGTTCAGACCTTGTGGGAAAACATTGTGGGAGGGAGCATTGTTCAGACCTTCAGCCCCTGGTTAGTGCAGGAAAACATTGTGGGAGGGAGAGCATTGTTCAGACCTTCAGCCCCTGGTACCATGCAGGAAAACATTGTGGGAGGGAGAGCATTGTTCAGACCTTCAGCCCCTGGTTAGTGCAGGAAAACATTGTGGGAGGGGAAAACATTGTGGGAGGGAGAGCATTGTTCAGACCTTCAGCCCCTGGTACCATGCAGGAAAACATTGTGGGAGGGAGAGCATTGTTCAGACCTTCAGCCCCTGGTTAGTGCAGGAAAACATTGTGGGAGGGAGAGCATTGTTCAGACCTTCAGCCCCTGGTTAGTGCAGGAAAACATTGTGGGAGGGAGAGCATTGTTCAGACCTTCAGCCCCTGGTTAGTGCAGGAAAACATTGTGGGAGGGAGAGCATTGTTCAGACCTTCAGCCCCTGGTTAGTGCAGGAAAACATTGTGGGAGGGAGAGCATTGTTCAGACCTTCAGCCCCTGGTACCATGCAGGAAAACATTGTGGGAGGGAGAGCATTGTTCAGACCTTCAGCCCCTGGTACCATGCAGGAAAACATTGTGGGAGGGAGAGCATTGTTCAGACCTTCAGCCCCTGGTGCCATGCAGGAAAACATTGTGGGAGGGAGAGCCTTGTTCAGACCATCAGCCCCTGGTACCATGCAGGAAAACATTGTGGGAGGGAGAGCCTTGTTCAGACCTACAGCCCCTGGTTAGTGCAGGAAAACATTGTGGGAGGGAGAGCCTTGTTCAGACCTTCAGTCCCTGGTGCCATGCAGGAAAACATTGTGGGAGGGAGAGCCTTGTTCAGACCTTCAGCCCCTAGTGCCATGCAGGAAAACATTGTGGGAGGGAGAGCATTGCTCAGACCTTCAGCCTCTGGTGCCACGCAGGAAAACATTGTGGGAGGGAGAGCCTTGTTCAGACCTTCAGCCCCTAGTGCCATGCAGGAAAACATTGTGGGAGGGAGAGCCTTGCTCCACAATCCCAGGATTGCAAACAATAACAGAGAAGGAATCCACAATAGGCCAGTGCAATTAATGGTGTAAAACCTCTACAAACATAATTTATCATAAACTAACACTAGCCCTAACACTAACACTAACACTAGCATTAACACTAACACTAACACTAACACTAGCATTAACACTAACACTAGCATTAACACTAACACTAACACTAGCACTAACACTAACACTAGCACTAACACTAACACTAACACTAGCACTAACACTAGCACTAGCACTACCACTAACACTAACACTAACACTAACCCTAACACTAGCACTATAGCACTAGCACTAACACTAGCACTAGCACTAGCACTAGCACTAACACTAACACTAGCACTAGCACTAACACTAACACTAACACTAACCCTAACACTAGCACTAGCACTAACACTAGCACTAACACTAACACTAGCACTAACACTAACACTAACACTAACACTAGCACTAGCACTAACACTAGCACTAACACTAACACTAACACTAGCACTAACACTAACACTAACACTAACACAAACCCTAACACTAACACTAACACTAACACTAACACTAGCACTAACACTAACACTAACACTAGCACTAGCACTAGCACTAACACTAACACTAACACTAACACTAACACTGGCACTAGCACTAGCACTAGCACTAGCACTAACACTAACACTAACACTACCACTAACACTAACACTAGCCCCAACACTAACCCTAACACTAACACTAACACACCTTAAGGGAACATTTTGACATTTGCCATATGGTTAGTGAGAAAGTCCACATTGCAAATGTACGGCCCCTTACTAGACGTCCGAAAACGTTTGTAAAATTCACAGACGGCGTCGGTCCGTGTGGTAGGGCCGGATCTTCCAGGAAGTCATCAAACGAACTCTCTCGGACATTCGGTTTCCGTTTAATAAAACAGTGAAAAAACATCACCAAGTGGACATGATGAAATCAACACAACGAGTGATGGAGAGGAACCACTATCACTGCCCGGCCATCCCGGGTTCATCAGGCCAGTCAATTTTGCATTTCTGCAGCATTTTTGAGCATGTCAAATTTGTGATGGTACATGGCAAATGGACATAACATCCTGATATGGCATTTTCAAATATTTCATTTTGCATTTGGACACTTCCTATGAAATAATATTGCAAATGGACAAAACATATGCCTCATGCACAAGTAAAAAAAAAAAAAAATTATGATAATAAAATTTGACAAAAGTATATTCATACAGTTCTTACACATGATTAATTGACAAATAAATCGAACGAATTTCGAAAAACGGTCCAGAAAGCACTTTTTCAACTTCTTGACACTACCCATCCTGGATCCGGGAGCTTAATCATCGACTGACACTAATTAGCATAACGCCAAGGACATAAATATTACTAGAAAATATTCCTATTCATAAAAATCACAAGTGAAATATATTGAAACACAGTTTAGCCTTTTTTAATCACCCTGTCATCTCAGATTTTCAAAATATGCTTTACAGCCAAAGCAAGACAAGCATTTGTGTAAATTTATCGATAGCCTAGCATAGAATTATGTCCAGCTAGCAGTAGGTAACTTGGTTACGAAAATGAGTTTGATGAGTTTCGGATGTTTTCACCCACGAGACTCCCAGTTAGATAGCAAATGTTCCTTTATTCCAAAAATATGATTTTTGTAGGCGAAATAGCTCCGTTTGTTCTTCACGTTTGGCTGAGACATCGACCGGAAACTGCGGTCACGAAAACTCAGAAAAATATTCCAAATTAGCTCCATAATATCTACAGAAACATGGCAAACGTTGTTTATAATCAATCCTCAAGGTGTTTTTCAAATATCTATTCGATAATATATCCACCGGGACAATTGGTTTTTCAGTAGGAGCGAAAGGAAAAATGGCTACCCCTGTATTTTACGCGAGAATCACTCTGAGAGCCATCAGGTGACCACTTACACAATGTAGCCGCTTACGGGTATTCTTCACCATAAAGGCGTAAAACTACGTCACAATGCTGTAGACACCTTGGGGAATACGTAGAAAAACATGAGTCACTTCCGGATTGGATTTTTCTCAGGCTTTCGCCTGCAATATCAGTTCTGTTATACTCACAGACAATATTTTTAGTTTTGGAAACTTTAGAGTGTTTTCTATCCTAAACTGTCAATTATATGCATATTCTAGCAACTTGTCCTCACAAAATATCCCGTTTACTTTGGGAACGGAGCGGGGGGGCGGAGCTGTTGGCCGAGGTTGGAGTAGCCAGGCGGAAGGCATGGCCAGCCGTTGAGAAATGCTTGTTGAAGTTTTCGATAATGATGGGTTTATCGGTGGTGACCGTGTTACCTAGCCTCAGTGCAGTCGGCAGCTGGGAGGAGGTGCTCTTGTTCTCCATGGACTTCACAGTGTCCCAGAACTTTTTGGAGTTGGAGCTACAGGATGCAAACTTCTGCCTGAAGAAGCTTGCATTTGCTTTCCTGACTGACTGTGTGTATGGGTTCCTGACTTCCCTGAACAGTTGCATATCGCGGGGACTATTCGATGCTATTGCAGTCCGCCACAGGATGTTTTTGTGCTGGTCGAGGGCAGTCAGGTCTGGAGTGAACAAAGGGCTATATCTGTTCTTAGTTCTGCATTTTTTGAACGGAGCCTGCTTATCTAAAATGGTGAGGAAGTTACTTTTAAAGAATGACCAGGCATCTTCAACTGACGGGATGAGGTCAATGTCCTTCCAGGATACCCGGGCCAGGTCGATTAGAAAGGCCTGCTCACAGAAGTGTTTTAGGGAGCGTTTGACAGTGATGAGGGGTGGTCGTTTGACTGCGGCTCCGTAGCGGATACAGGCAATGAGGCAGTGATCGCTGAGATCCTGGTTGAAGCCAGCGGAGGTGTATTTGGAGGGCCAGTTGGTCAGGATGACGTCTATGAGGGTGCCCTTGTTTACAGATTTAGGGTTGTACCTGGTGGGTTCCTTGATGATTTGTGTGAGATTGAGGGCATCTAGCTTAGATTGTAGGACTGCCGGGGTGTTAAGCATATCCCAGTTTAGGTCACCTAACAGAACAAACTCTGAAGCTAGATGGGGGGCGATCAATTCACAAATGGTGTCCAGGGCACAGCTGGGAGCTGAGGGGGGTCGGTAGCAGGCGGCAACAGTGAGAGACTTATTTCTGGAGAGAGTAATTTTTTTAATTAGTAGTTCGAACGGTTTGGCTATGGACCTGGAAAGTATGACATTACTTTGCAGGCTATCTCTGCAGTAGACTGCAACTCCTCCCCCTTTGGCGGTTCTATCTTGATGGAAAATGTTATAGTTGGGTATGGAAATCTCAGAATTTTTGGTGGCCTTCCTGAGTCAGGATTCAGACACGGCAAGGACATCAGGGTTAGCAGAGTGTGCTAAAGCAGTGAGTAAAACAAACTTAGGGAGGAGGCTTCTGATGTTGACATGCATGAAACCAAGGCCTGGGGACATGCAGGGCCTGGGTTTACCTCCACATCACCCGCGGAACAGAGGAGGAGTAGTATGAGGGTGCGGCTAAAGGCTATCAAAACTGGTCGCCTAGAGCGTTGGGGACAGAGAGTAAAAGGAGCAGATTTCTGGGCATGGTAGAATATATTCAGGGCATAATGCGCAGACAGGGGTATGGTGGGGTGCGGGTACAGCGGAGGTAAGCCCAGGCACTGGGTGATGATGAGAGAGATTGTATCTCTGGACATGCTGGTTGTAATGGGTGAGGTCACCGCATGTGTGGGAGGTGGGACAAAGGAGGTATCAGGGGTATGAAGAGTGGAACTAGGGGCTCCATTGTAAACTAAAACAATGATAACTAACCTGAACAACAGTATACAAGGCATATTGACATTTGAGAGAGACATACAGCAAGACATACAGTAATCACAGGTGTTGAATTGGGAGAGCTAGCTAAAACAGTAGGTGAGACAACAACAGCTAATCAGCTAGCACAACAGCAGCAGGTAAAATGGCGTTGACTAGGCAGGGAGGGTCGGATTAACTACACACAGAGCCTGAGTGCGGCTGGGGCCGACAGATAAAACATAAACAAGCAGAATGGAGTACCGTGATTAATGGACAGTCCAGCATGCATCAGCTATGTAGCCAAGTGATCAGTGTCCAGGGGGCAGCGGTGGATGGGACTGGCGAGTATTATCCAGGTAAAAAAAACTGGCTGGCTGTGCAGAAGGTAAAGCCGCTAGCAGTGGCTAACAAATGACTAAATAGCTTGTAGCTAATAATAGCGATTCCATATCACATTGGGTGAGGCAGGTTACCGGAAGGTATAATCGAATTAAAAATCGAAAAGAGATTGAAAGTAAATATGGGTCCAGTGAGTGGTTGGGCTGGCTGGGGACGCGGCGATTCAGACAGTTAGCAGGCCTGTGCTAACAAGCTAACAGTTAGTAGGCCGGAGCTGAGCAAGGTAGCAGTTAGCGGACCGGGGCTAAACAAGCTAGCAGATAGCAGGCCGAATTAGCAAGCAAGCAGATAGCAAGGGCTAGAAAGTTAGTCTTTGGGGGACGTCGCGATGGGGTCTGTTTATGCCTCTTCATGCGGTGACATCGATAGACCGGTCGTGGGTCCGGATATTGTAGCCCAGGAGTATGCTTCGGTGGTAGCACAGGAGCTCTGGCTGGGCTAGCTTCAAGCTAAGTGGATGGAAACGCTAGCCAGGAGTAATCATCCGGGGTTGCGGTTAGCTAGTTAGCCAGTTGTGAAGATCCAGCTGAAAATGTTCCGTTTGCGGTGGGAATCCGGGGATAAAAAAAATATTTACAAAAATAAATAATAGGTCCGTTATGCTCTGGTTAGAGTCGCGTTGTTCGAACTGGCGAGAGCTTTCCGAGCTAAAGGTTAGCTGATGACCAGTTAGCTGATGACCGCTAGCAATGGTTTGCTGGTAGTTAGCTGGCTAGCTTAAGATGAGGGGTTCCGGATCCGAAGTAAATATAAGTACTTTAGAAAAGAAAACATTGGGTGAGGCGGGTTGCAGGAGAGTATTTCGAAGTTGAGGTTTAGCAAAATGTTTTAAAAGATATGCGAAGAAAAATATGTAAAAAAACTATATATACAAGGGACACGACACGACAAGACGTCCGACTGCTACGCCATCTTGGATTCAAACCAGCTCTAGCACTAACACTAACACTAACACTAGCACTAGCACTAACACTAACACTAGCACTAGCACTAGAACTAGCACTAACACTAGCACTAGCAGAAGCACTAGCACTAACACTAGCACTAGCAGAAGCACTAACACTAACACTAGCACTAGCACTAGCACTAGCACTAGCACTAACACTAGCACTAGCAGAAGCACTAGCACTAACACTAGCAGAAGCACTAACACTAACACTAGCACTAACACTAACAATAACACAAGCACTAGCACTAGCACTAGCACTAGCACTATCACTAACACTAGCACTAGCACTAGCACTAGCACAAACACTAGCACAAACACTAGCACTAACACAAACACTAACACTAGCCCTAACACTAACACTAACACTAACAATAACACAAACACTAGCACTAGCACTAACACTAACACTAACACTAGCACTAACACTAGCACTAACACTAACACTAACACTAGCACTAGCACTAACACTAACACTAGCACTAGCACTAGCACAAACACTAGCACTAACACTAGTACTAGCACTAGTACTAGCACTAGCACTAACACTAGCAATAGCACTAGCACTAGCCACCACATCCAGGGGATTTCAAAGCTACTATGTAGTAGGCAGATTTCATTCAAAATACTGAAATCAATTTCAATTAATCATTTCTGCAACTTCCTACTGTATTCTGAATCTAATCTCATCCTGAATATTGATTTGACATGCGTGTTCTGTACTCCAGTCTCAGTGAGAGATGGTTGTTGGCATAGGTTAAGGTCTAGGTAGCTCTCCAGTCAAGATGGAAGAGGAAGAGGCGAGGAGGGAGGAGGAGGATGTATGAGGTGGGAGAGGAAGAAACATGGGGGGGGTCAGCGCATTGAGTTAAATGTGACTATAGGGGGAGACTACATTACATAACTACGACACCTCACCTGTCGAGATTGAGAGAGAAAAAGCGAGCGAGAGAGAGAGAGAGAGAGAGAGAGAGATTTGAGGGAAATTAACACTAAGGATGAGGTCATACTCTGACACACACCGGTTATGTCCAAAATGACATCCTATTACGTATATAGTGCACCACTTTTTCCCAAGGCCCACAGTGGACTATAAAAGGGATAGGGTGCAATTGGGGACGATGTTATGGTTGCTTTGGACCAGACTGACCAGCAGGTGGCACTGTTGGCCTTCTAATCTAGTGGAACAGAACGACCTGCATGAGACACTGTTGGCCTTATAATCTAGTGGAACAGAACGACCTGCATGAGGCACAGTTGGCCTTCTAATCTAGTGGAACAGAACGACCTGCATGAGGCACAGTTGGCCTTCTAATCTAGTGGAACAGAACGACCAGCAGGAGGCATCGTTGGCCTTCTAATCTAGTGGAACAGACTGACCAGCATGAGGCACAGTTGGCCTTCTAATCTAGTGGAACAGAAAGACCTGCATGAGGCATCGTTGGCCTTCTAATCTAGTGGAACAGAACGACCAGCATGAGGCATCGTTGGCCTTCTAATCTAGTAGAACAGAAAGACCTGCATGAGGCACCATTGGCCTTCTAATCTAGTGGAACAGAACAAGCAACATGAGGCACTGTTGGCCTTCTAATCCAGTAGAAGAGAACGAGCAGCATGAGTCACCCTTTGGCCTTCTAATCTAGTGGAACAGAAGGACCAGCATGAGGCACTGTTGGCCTTCTAATCTAGTGGAACAGACTGACCAGCAGGAGGCATCGTTGGCCTTCTAATCTAGTAGAACAGAAAGAACTGCATGAGGCATCGTTGGCCTTCTCATCTAGTGGAACAGACTGACCTGCATGAGGCATCATTGGCCTTCTAATCTAGTAGAACAGAAAGACCTGCATGAGGCATCATTGGCCTTCAAATCTAGTAGAACAGAAGGACCTGCATGAGGCACTGTTGGCCTTCTAATCTAGTGGAACCAAACGACCAGCACGAGGCACCATTGGCCTTCTAATCTAGTGGAACAGAACGACCAGCATGAGGCATCGTTGGCCTTCTAATCTAGTAGAACAGAAAGACCTGCATGAGGCACCATTGGCCTTCTAATCTAGTGGAACAGAACGACCTGCATGAGGCACCGTTGGCCTTCTAATCTAGTGGAACAGAACAAGCAACATGAGGCACTGTTGGCCTTCTAATCCAGTAGAAGAGAACGAGCAGCATGAGTCACCCTTTGGCCTTCTAATCTAGTGGAACAGAACGACCAGCAGGAGGCATCGTTGGCCTTCTAATCTAGTAGAACAGAAAGAACTGCATGAGGCATCGTTGACCTTCTCATCTAGTGGAACAGACTGACCTGCATGAGGCATCATTGGCCTTCTAATCTAGTAGAACAGAAAGACCTGCATGAGGCATCATTGGCCTTCTAATCTAGTAGAACAGAAGGACCTGCATGAGGCACTGTTGGCCTTCTAATCTAGTGGAACCAAACGACCAGCATGAGGCACCATTGGCCTTCTAATCTAGTGGAACAGAACGACCAGCATGAGGCACTGTTGGCCTTCTAATCTAGTGGAACAGAACGAGCAGCATGAGGCACCATTGGCCTTCTAATCTAGTAGAACAGAAAGACCTGCATGAGGCATCATTGGCATTCTAATCTAGTGGAACAGACCTACCAGCATGAGCCTGTTAGCTGAGAGGCTTTAGAGATTACATTATCTGCGCTTCTGACAGCAGGGCCCCCGTGCCCATTTTCCCCCTCAAGCTAGGACAGCAGTGTCCCTGCCTCACCCCCCCCCCCCAAAAAAAAGACTAACCTTGCACTTGACTTGCATTTCTAGTACTGACTGCTGATAGGCTGATTGACTTACTATGACTGTGACATGTGGTTGTTCCGACCTTAATTAAGATGAATGGACAAACTGTTTATTGCTCAGGGTAAGACACAACAAACATTTTTATTTAACCCTGTCCAGGTTGTTCACACCTCCTTTGTTGTGGTTGTAGTCCAGGATGATGCCTGGCTTCCTGTCCTCACCATCACTGATCTCAGCCGTTTTGTGCTGTGTGCTCAGGAGGACCACATTCTTCTTCCTCTTTGGGCGGTAAGAAACTAGAGTGGTGGTGGGGGTGAAGGCAAACTTTGATGAGAAGGCCTCTCTCCCCCTTGTTGCGAGGAGTGCAGGGGGGAGCTCAGGCTTGTTCTTTCTGACTGTGCCAACCATGGGGATCTTCCTCTTCAGGAGCTGCTGGCTGAGTTCAATCAGTAGCACACATAATCTGAATTTCTCATTATGTGTGTGTGTGTGTGTGTGTGTGTGTGTGTGTGTGTGTGTGTGTGTGTGTGTGTGTGTGTGTGTGTGTGTGTGTGTGTGTGTGTGTGTGTGTGTGTGTGTGTGTGTCTTTGTGTTTTTTTGTGGTGTGTAAAAAAAAATATAATTAAGGGATTCTGCTTTAATTAAGTTTTCTCTTAATTGTAGAGGGCTAATATTAGTACTATCCATGCCAGTCTCTCTTGGGTCAGAGTTGTGGAGAGACTGACTGCATCGCTGCCAGTCTCTCTTGGGTCAGAGTTGTGGAGAGACTGACTGCATCGCTGCCAGTCTCTCTTGGGTCAGAGTTGTGGAGAGACTGACTGCATCGCTGCCAGTCTCTCTTGGGTCAGAGTTGTGGAGAGACTGACTGCATCGCTGCCAGTCTCTCTTGGGTCAGAGTTGTGGAGAGACTGACTGCATCGTTGCCAGTCTCTCTTGGGTCAGAGTTGTGGAGAGACTGACTGCATCGCTGCCAGTCTCTCTTGGGTCAGAGTTGTGGAGAGACTGACTGCATCGCTGCCAGTCTCTCTTGGGTCAGAGTTGTGGAGAGACTGACTGCATCGCTGCCAGTCTCTCTTGGGTCAGAGTTGTGGAGAGACTGACTGCATCGCTGCCAGTCTCTCTTGGGTCAGAGTTGTGGAGAGACTGACTGCATCGCTGCCAGTCTCTCTTGGGTCAGAGTTGTGGAGAGACTGACTGCATCGCTGCCAGTCTCTCTTGGGTCAGAGTTGTGGAGAGACTGACTGCATCGCTGCCAGTCTCTCTTGGGTCAGAGTTGTGGAGAGACTGACTGCATCGCTGCCAGTCTCTCTTGGGTCAGAGTTGTGGAGAGACTGACTGCATCGCTGCCAGTCTCTCTTGGGTCAGAGTTGTGGAGAGACTGACTGCATCGTTGCCAGTCTCTCTTGGGTCAGAGTTGTGGAGAGACTGACTGCATCGCTGCCAGTCTCTCTTGGGTCAGAGTTGTGGAGAGACTGACTGCATCGCTGCCAGTCTCTCTTGGGTCAGAGTTGTGGAGAGACTGACTGCATCGTTGCCAGTCTCTCTTGGGTCAGAGTTGTGGAGAGACTGACTGCATCACTTCTTCTTTTTATAAGATACATTCATGTGTTGAACATCCCAAATTGTTAGCATTGTCACCTTACACACAGCTCTGACACACACACTTATTCCCACCAGACAAGCAACCAGGGGTCTTTTCATAGCCTATGTAATAGCAGTATATTAATAATAACATTGTGATATGACAGCAATAGCAGTAAAGGCACATAAGCTATACATTGGCAGCTATCAGCGGTGGGCTAACATTATATCCCTGTCTCCTACTGGTCATGTATGTACTATAACCGTGGCGCTTGTACGGTTTAACATCCAAACCGGTACCTCTGGTAAGACACTGGATCACTGCTAACTTCCGGGATGCAAACTATACAAGGCCCTCCCCTTTCTTCCTTCAATATCTGACCACGACTCCATTTTCCTCCTCCCTTCCTATAGCCAGACACTCAAACAGGATTTTCCCGTGCTGAGGACTATTCAACGCTGGTCTGACCAATCGGAATCCACGCTTCAAGATTGTTTTTTTATCACGCAGACTGGGACATGTTCCGGGTAGCCTCAGAGAATAATATCAACGTATACGCTGATTCAGTGAGTGAGTTTATAAGGAAGTCTATTGAGATGTTGTACCTACTGTGACTATGTAAACCTTCCCTAACCAGAAACTGTGGAGAGATGGCGGCATTCATGAAAAACTGAATGCTCGAACCACCGCATTTAACCATGGACAGGAGACTGGGAATATGGCCGAATACAAACAGTGTAGTTATTCCCTCCGCAAGGCAATCAAACAAGCGAAATGTCAGTATAGGGACAAAGTGGAGTTGCAATTCAACGGCTCAGACATGAGACATATGTCAACAGACAATCATGGACTACAAAAGAAAAATACAGTCACGTCATGGATGCCGACATCTTGCTCCCAGACAGATTAAACAACTTCTTTCTGGGCTTTGAGGACAATACACCGACGCGGTCCACTACCAAGGGCTCAACTTCTCCATGGCCAACATGAGTAACGTGTTAACCCTTGCAAGGCTGCCGGCCCAGATGGCATCCCTAGCCGTGTGCTCCGAGCAGCTGGCTGGTGTGTTTACGGACATAATCAATCACTCCCTATCCCAGTATGCTGTCCCCACATGCTTCAAGATGGCCACCATTGTTCCTGTACCTAAGAAGGGAAAGCTAGCTGAAACTAAATCACTATCCGCCCTCAGTACTCACTTCTGTCAACATGAAGCGCTTTGACAGACTAGTCAATGATCATGTCACATCCACCTTACCTGTCACCCTAGACCCACTTCAATTTGCTTACCGTCCCAATAGGTCTACAGACAATGCAATCGCCATCACACTGCACACTGCCCTATCCCATCTGGACAAGAGGAATACCAATCTAGGAATGCTGTTTGTTGACTATAACTCAGCATTCAATACCATAGTACCCTCCAAGCTCATCATTAAGCTTGAGGCCCCTGGTCTCAACCCCGCCCTGTGCAACTGGGTCCTGGACTTCATGACGGGCCGTCCCCAGGTGGTGAAGGTAGGAAACTACACCTCCACTTCGCTGATCCTCAACACTGGGGCCCCACAAGGGTGCGTGCCCAGCCCTCTCCTGTACTCCCTGTTCACCAATGACTGCATGGCCATGCATGCCTCCAACTCAATCATCAAGTTTGCAGATGACACAACAGTAGTGGGCTTGATTACCAACAACTGTGTGACTCGGTGGAGCTCCAGTGTTGAGGATGAGCGTGGCAGATGTGTTGCTACCTACCCTTACCACCTGGGGGCGGCCCGTCAGGAAGTCCAGGATCCATTTGCAGAGGGAGGTGTTTAGTCCCAGGATCCTTAGCTTAGTGATGAGCTTTGAGGGTACTATGGTGTTGAACGCTGAGCTGTAATCAATGAATAGCATTCTCACATAAGTGTTCCTTTTGTCCAGGTGGGAAAGAGCAGTGTGGAGTGCAATAGAGATTTCATAATCTGTGGATCTGTTTGGGTGGTATGCAAATTGGAGTGGGTATAGAGTTTCTGGGATAATGGTGTTGATGTGAGCCATGACCAACCTTTCAAAGCACTTCATGGCTGTGGACGTGAGTGCTACGAGTCTGTAGTCATTTAGGCAGGTTGCCTTTGTGTTCATAGGCACAGGGACTATGATGGTCTGCTTGAAACATGTTGGTATTACAGACTCAATCAGGGACATGTTGAAAATGTCAGTGAAGGGGCCTCCCGGGTGGCGCAGTGGTTAAGGGCGCTGTACTGCAGCGCCGGCTGTGCCATCAGAGTCCCTGGGTTCGCGCCCAGGCTCTGTCGTAACCGGCCGCGACCGGGAGGTCCGTGGGGCGACGCACAATTGGCCTAGCGTCGCCCGGGTTAGGGAGGGCTTGGTCGGTAGGGGTGTCCTTGTCTCATCGCGCACCAGTGACTCCTGTGGCGGGCTGGGCGCAGTGTGCGCTAGCCAAGGTGGCCAGGTGCACGGTGTTTCCTCCCGGGTTGGATGCGCACTGTGTTAAGAAGCAGTGCGGCTTGGTTGGGTTGTGTATCGGAGGACGCATGACCTTCGTCTCTCCCGAGCCTGTACGGGAGTTGTAGCGATGAGACAAGATAGTAGCTACTACAACAATTGAATACCACGAAATTGGGGAGAAAAAGGGGTAAAATTCAACAAAAAAAATGCCCGGAGCACACATCCTGGTAATCCACCTGGCCCTGCAGCCTTGTGACCTGTTTAAAGGTCTTACTCACGTCGGCTACGAAGAGCGTGATCACACAGTCGTCAGCTGATGCTCTCATGCATGCCTCAGTGTTGCTTGCCTCAAAAGCGAGCATAGAAGTGATTTAGCTCGTCTGGTAGGCTCGTGTCACTGGGCAGGTCGTGGCTGTGCGTCCCTTTGTAGTCTGTAATAGTTTTCAAGCCCTGCCACATAAGATGAGCGTCGGAGCCGGTGTTGTATGATTCAATCTTAGCCCTGCTTTTCCTGTTTGATAGTTTGTCACAGGGCATAGCAGGATTTCTTGTAAGCTTCCTGCCTAGAGTCCAGCACCTTGAAAGCGGCAGCTCTATCCTTTAGCTCATTGCGAATGTTGCCTGTAATCCATGGCTTCTGGTTGGGGTGGCAGGGTAGCCTAGTTGTTAGAGTGTTGGAGTAGTAACCGGAAGGTTGCAAGTTCAAACCCCCGAGCTGACAAGGTACAAATCTGTCGTTCTGCCACTGAACAGGCAGTTAACCCACTGTTCCTAGGCCGTCATTGAAAATAAGAATTTGTTCTTAACTGACTTGCCTAGTTAAATAAAGGTAAAATAAATAAAAATGTACGTACAGTCACTGTGGGGACGACGTCCTCGATGCACTTATTGATAAAGCCAGTGACTGATGTGGTGTACTCCTCAATGGCATCGGAAGATTCCCAGAACATGTTCCAGTCTGTGATCGCAATACAGTCCTGTAGTTCAGCATCTCCTTCATCTGACCACTTTTTTTATAGACCGAGTCACTGGTGCTTCCTGCTTTAATTTTTGCTTGTAAGCAGGAATCAGGAGGATAGAGTTGTGGTCGGATTTACCAAATGGAGGGTGGGGGAGAGCTTTGTACGCAGCTCTGTGTGTGGAGTACAGGTGATCTAGATTTGTTTCCCTCTGGTTGCACATTTAACATGTTGATAGAGATTTGGTAGAACTGATTTAAGTTTCCCTGCATTAAAGTCTCCGGCCACTAAAAGCATCGCATCTGGGTGAGTGGTTTTCTGTTTGCTTATTTCCTTATACAGCTGACTGAGTGCGGTCTTAGTGTCAGCATCTGTCTGTGGTGGTAAATAAACAGCCATGAAAAGTATAGCTGGAAACTCTCTAAGCAAATAGTGTGGTCTGCATTTTATCATAAGATATTCTACTTCAGGTGAGCAAAATCTAGAGACGTCCTAGATTTTGTGCACCAGTTGTTGTTTAAAAATATGAACCGCTTGCCCCCCCTCCTCTCACCGGAGTGTGCTGTTCTATCTTGTCAGTGCAGCGTATATCCCGCTAGCTGAATATCCATGTCGTCATTCAACCACGATTCCGTGAAACATAGGACATTACAGTTTTTGATGTCCCGTTGGTAGGATATTCATGTTCGTACCTCGTCTATTTTATTGTCCAATGATTGCACGTTGGTGAGTAGTAATGACGGTAACGGCAACATTCCCAGTCTTCTTCTCCGGGTCCTGACCAGGCATCCGGCTCTTTGTCCTCTGTACCTGCATCGATTCCTCTTGCAAATAACGGGGATGTTGGCCCTGTGGGGTGTTTGGAGAATGATCACTGTCCTGATATCCAGAAGCAAATTACAAATAACGCAAAAAACCCCACATAACAGCACAATTGGTTGGGCGCCTGTAACACTAGTGCCATTTCTTCCGGCGCCATTTTACTGGATTCCTGGATTATGGATTATGTTGGCTGCTGGGTTTCATGATTAGTTGGGATTATGTTGCTGGGTTTCATGATTAGTTGGGATTATGTTGCTGGGTTTAATGATTAGTTGGGATTATGTTGCTGGGTTTCATGATTAGTTGAGATTATGTTGCTGGGTTTCATGATTAGTTGGGATTATGTTGCTGGGTTTCATGGTTAATTGGAATTATGTTGCTGGGTTTCATGATTAGTTGGGATTATGTTGCTGGGTTTCATGATTAGTTGGGATTATGTTGCTGGGATTCATGATTAGTTGGGATTATGTTGCTGTGTTTCATGGTTCATTGGGATTATGTTGCTGGGTTTCGTGATTAGTTGGGATTATGTTGCTGGGTTTCATGATTAGTTGGGATTATTTTGGGTGCTGGGTTTCATGATTAGTTGAGATTATGTTGCTGGGTTTCATGATTAGTTGGGATAATGTTGCTGGGTTTCATGATTAGTTGGGATTATGATGCGTGCTGGGTTTCATGATTAGTTGGGATTATTTTTGGTGCTGGGTTTCATGATTAGTTGGGATTATTTTGGGTGCTGGGTTTCATGATTAGTTGGGATTATGTTGAATGATCTTGTAAATTGATTTGATGTTTTTGCACTCCTGCCTACTTAATTGTCCCTTGTGGGATCAATGAAGTATTTTGAATTAAATTAAATGTAATCTCTAACTTTCAATATTTCTGCAAGACCATAAACAGCTGTTCTTCCAACATGAGTAAAAGTAGAATAGCATTTTAGTCCAACTGTCTGACAACGTCATCATCTCAGGCCTCTCCCGGTGAAGATATCTAGGTGTCGTCTGTCACCAACATTTTGCTATTCCCCAATAACAGTCTCATACTCACTACATGATACATCAATTCAAAATCAGGCTTTAGTTGTCCCTGTGTTGCCAGTCCTCTCCAGTTCTGATGAAGATATCAAGGTGTCAACCGCAAGACAATTTGGTTCTCTGTAGCTCTGTGTTTAGACCGTGGCGCTTGCAACACCAAGACCGTGGGTTTGATTCCAGGGACCAACAATTCGTAGAAAATGCATGACCACGTCGCTTTTTTGATTTTTATTCAAAAGCACCTGCTAAATGGCGTATCAAATCTATCAGCTGAATATCTCTGCTTGTAGTGTTGTGCTTTCCTTCCAGGCTGCTTCTCAATGAGGCTGAGACCTTCAGATAAATGTCACTCATTTAGTAGCTCATTATAGTCATCAGTCACAGCAGGTAGGGATAGTTAGCTGTGGATGGAAGAAGCATTGGACTAGTCCCTAATGGCACCCTATTGCCTATTGATAAGGCTATTTCTGTATCGCACTTTGTGACAAAGCTTAATAAATACATTGGATTGATTGATTGACTGTTGCGGTGACCATATTAACGCCACACAGTGAATATGTGGATAACATGTCTTTATTCTCCTGCCCTTGTTACGGCCTATTTGATAATGCAGCATTCAAAATCGAATGGCTGAAAATACAGTGCCTTGCGAAAGTATTCGGCCACCTTGAACTTTGCGACCTTTTGCCACATTTCAGGCTTCAAACATAAAGATAGTTTGCTGCACTGAAAGTAAAGGGGCTGAATAATTTTGCACGCCCAATTTTTCAGTTTTTGATTTGTTAAAAAAAATTGAAATATCCAATAAATGTCGTTCCACTTCATGATTGTGTCCCACTTGTTGTTGATTCTTCACAAAAAAATACAGTTTTATATCTTTATGTTTGAAGCCTGAAATGTGGCAAAAGGTCGCAAAGTTCAAGGGGGCCGAACACTTTCGCAAGGCACTGTATGATCACTTGATGAGAGAACACTCTGAGGCAAGGAATAGAGGGCACGCTTTGTTATACTACTTTCTCAAATCATCATGCAGCCTGTAGTCACATCAATAGCCTGTAGTCACATCAATAGCCTGTAGTCACATCAATAGCCTATAGTCACATCAATAGCCTTATAGTACCATCAATAGTCTATAGTCACATCAATATTCAAAGGAAAGGGAAAGGGGGATACCTAGTCAGTTGTACAACAGCATTCTGCTGGTTATAGAGAAAGGGAAAGGGGGATACCTAGTCAGTTGTAGAATTGAATGCCTTCAACTGAAATGTGTATTCTGCATTCAAGCCAACCCCTCTGAATTAGATATGTGCTGGGGGGGCTGCGCTAATAAACATCCACGCAATCAGACATCCACACAATCAGACATCCACACAATCATACATCTACGCAATCAGTCACCAGACACGTTGAGGCCTTCAATCAAAATGAGGACAGAGAAATATGTCTTCATCAGGCCAAGACTTCTTCCATGCATGGCCTTGATGTAACTTAACAATAATACATTTTGGAATAATAATCTGAATTTGCATTAGACAAATTAGTTAGATAAATGTTTATGTTGCTTTTCTTCCACCCAAGCCGTATACACTTGAATCAGAAATAAATTAGAACAAGTAGACAATTGAACGTGTATCAATGTATCAATAAACCAATTAGGCACATTTGGGCAGACTGATTTTGAAAAGAAATGCAATGGTTCATTGGATCAGTCTCAAACTTTGCACATACACTGCTACCATTTAGTGGTGAAAATCTTTCAAAATTGTGCCTAATCTGGAATAAGACATGGTGGCCTTTCTCTTGCATTTCAAAGATGATGAAAAGAAGAAAAGAAACTGCATGTTTTTTCTTTGTGTGATCTTTTACCAGATCTGTTGTGTTACATTCTCCTACATTCCCTTCACATTTCCATAAACTTCAAAGTGTTTCCTTTCCAACGGTATCAATAATATGCATATCCTTGCTTTAGGTCCTGAGCTAAAGGCAGTTAGATTTGGGTATGTCATTTTAGGCGAAAATTGAAAAAAAAGTGTCACAACCTTAAGAGGTTGCAAACCAGACTGCACAATTTACTTGCTTTTTGTTATTAGCGGACAGCCAAGAGCACACTCCAACACTCAGACATACTTTACAAACAAAGCATTCGTGTTTAGTGAGTCTGCCAGATCAGCGGCAGTTGAGATGACCAGGGATGTTCTCTGTTTAGTGAGTCCTCCAGATCAGAGGCAGTAGGGATGACCAGTGATGTTCTCTGTTTAGTAAGTCCTCCAGATCAGAGGCAGTAGAAATGACCAGGGATGTTCTCCTGATCAGAAGCAGTAGGGATGACCAGTGTTCCTGTTTAGTGAGTCCTCCAGATCAGAAGCAGTAGGGATGACCAGGGATGTTCTCTGTTTAGTGAGTCCTCCAGAACAGAGGCATTAGGGATGACCAGGGATGTTCTCTGTTTAGTTTAGATGAGTCCTCTCAGAACAGAGGCAGTTAGGGATGACCAGGGATGTTCTCTGTTTAGTGAGTCCTCAGATTTAGGATGAGGGATGTTCTCTGTTTAGTGATCCTCCAGTACAGAGGCAGTTGGGATGACCAGGGATGTTCTCTGTTTAGTGAGTCTGCTCCAGATCAGAGGCAGTAGGGATGACCAGGGATGTTCTCTGTTTAGTGAGTCCTCCAGATCAGAGGCATTAGGGATGACCAGGGATGTTCTCTGTTTAGTGAGTCCTCCAGGGATGTTCTCTGTTTAGTGAGTCTGCCAGATCAGAGACAGGGATGTTCTCTGTTTAGTGGATGACCAGGGATGTTCTCTGTTTAGTGAGTCCTCCAGATCAGAGGCTGTAGGGATGACCAGGGATGTTCTCTGTTTAGTGAGTCTGCCAGATCAGAGGCAGTTGGGATGACCAGGGATGTTCTCTGTTTAGTGAGTCCTCCAGATCAGAGGCAGTTGGGATGACCAGGGATGTTCTCTGTTTAGTGAGTCTGCCCGATCAGAGGCAGTAGGGATGACCAGGGATGTTCTCTGTTTAGTGAGTCCTCCAGATCAGAGGCAGTAGGGATGACCAGGGATGTTCTCTGTTTAGTGAGTCCTCCAGTGACAGAGGTTCTCTGTTTAGGATGATCAGAGGCAGGGATGTTGTTTTCTGTTTAGTGAGTCTGCCAGATCAGAGGCAGTAGGGATGACCAGGGATGTTCTCTGTTTAGTGAGTCCTCCAGATCAGAGGCAGTAGGGATGACCAGGGATGTTCTCTGGGATGACCAGGGATGACCAGGGATCTGTTTAGTGAGTCCTCCAGATCAGAGGCAGTAGGGATGACCAGGGATGTTCTCTGTTTAGTGAGTCCTCCAGATCAGAGGCTGTAGGGATGACCAGGGATGTTCTCTGTTTAGTGAGTCTGCCAGATCAGCGGCAGTTGGGATGACCAGGGATGTTCTCTGTTTAGTGAGTCCTCCAGATCAGAGGCAGTTGGGATGACCAGGGATGTTCTCTGTTTAGTGAGTCCTCCAGATCAGAGGCTGTAGGGATGACCAGGGATGTTCTCTGTTTAGTGAGTCTGCCAGATCAGCGGCAGTTGGGATGACCAGGGATGTTCTCTGTTTAGTGAGTCCTCCAGATCAGAGGCAGTTGGGATGACCAGGGATGTTCTCTGTTTAGTGAGTCCTCCAGATCAGAGGCAGTAGGGATTACCAGGGATGTTCTCTGTTTAGTGAGTCCTCCAGATCAGAGGCAGTAGGGATGACCAGGGATGTTCTCTGTTTAGTGAGTCTGCCCGATCAGAGTTCTCTGTTTAGTGAGTCCTCCAGATAGGGATGACCAGGGATGTTCTCTGTTTAGTGAGTCCTCCAGATCAGAGGCAGTAGGGATGACCAGGGATGTTCTCTGTTTAGTGAGTCTGCCAGATCAGAGGCAGAGGCAGTAGGGATGACCAGGGATGTTCTCTGTTTAGTGAGTCCTGCCAGATCAGAGGCAGTAGGGATGACCAGGGATGTTCTCTGTTTAGTGAGTCTCCAGATCAGGGGGATGACCAGGGATGTTCTCTGTTTAGTGAGTCCTCCAGATCAGAGACAGTAGGGATGACCAGGGATGTTCTCTGTTTAGTGAGTCCTCCAGATCAGAGGCTGTAGGGATGACCAGGGATGTTTAGTGAGTCCTCCAGATCAGAGGCAGTTGGGATGACCAGGGATGTTCTCTGTTTAGTGAGTCTGCCAGATCAGAGGCAGTAGGGATGACCAGGGATGTTCTCTGTTTAGTGAGTCCTCCAGATCAGAGGCAGTTGGGATGACCAGGGATGTTCTCTGTTTAGTGAGTCCTCCAGATCAGAGGCAGTTGGGATGACCAGGGATGTTCTCTGTTTAGTGAGTCTGCCCGATCAGAGGTAGTAGGGATGACCAGGGATGTTCTCTGTTTAGTGAGTCTGCCAGATCAGCGGCAGTTGGGATGACCAGGGATGTTCTCTGTTTAGTGAGTCCTCCAGATCAGAGGCAGTTGGGATGACCAGGGATGTTCTCTGTTTAGTGAGTCCTCCAGAGATCAGAGGCAGTTGGGATGACCAGGGATGTTCTCTGTTTAGTCCTCCAGATGAGGGATTACCAGGGATCCTCCAGAACAGAGGCAGTGTTCTCTGTTTAGTGAGTCTGCCAGATCAGAGGCCGTATGGGTGACCAGGTATGTTCTCTGTTTAGTGAGTCCTCCAGATCAGAGGCAGTAGGGATGACCAGGGATGTTTTCTGTTTAGTGAGTCCACCAGATCAGAGGCAGTATGGATGACCAGGGATGTTCTCTGTTTAGTGAGTCTGCCAGATCAGAGGCAGTAGGGATGACCAGGGATGTTCTCTTGACAAGTGTATGCATTGGACCATTTTCCTGTCAAAATGTAACGAGTACATTTGGATGTCAGGGAAAATGTATGGAGTAAAAAGTACATCATTTTCTTTAGGAATGTAATGAAGTAAAAGTAAAAGTTGCCAAAAATATAAATAGTAAAGTAAAGTACAGATACACCAAAAACCTACTTAAGTAGTACTTTAAAGTATACTACTTAAGTACTTTATGCCACTGTTTCAAGGTGGATTTATTAGGCCTAATCCTCCATTCATAACCAAGTGGCAACGTCGTGTTTACCTCACACGACAGCAAAAAATCCTCTTGACTGGCCCTCCAACTGGTAATTACTAGTGAAACTATCATCCTGAGCTCTGACTTCTCCAACATACTGACCTCTGAGAAGTGAGTCTGGCTTCTCCAATATACTGACGTCTGAGGATTTGAGTCTGACTTCTCCAACATTCTGACCTCTGAAGAGTTGAGTCTGACTTCTCCAACATACTGACCTCTGAAGAGTTGAGTCTGACTTCTCCAACATACTGACCTCTGAAGAGTTGAGTCTGGCTTCTCCAATATACTGACCTCTGAGGAGGCAACACCAAGTCAACTTTGTAACATCTGACCCCTCTAAAGCCAAACCTGCCCATTAGCTGCTGAGTCAAATTTTGAAGATACCAAAATAGAAAATGTTTTCACTTTCTTTAATGTTGTGTTTGTTTTGTGTCTTCTGAGATCAGTTCAGGGAATGATTCAGGGAATGTTTCAGGGAATGTTTTAGGGAATGTTTCAGGGAATGTTTCAGGGAATGTTTCAGGGAATGCATTCAGGGAATGTTTCAGGGAATGTTTCAGGGAATGTTTCACGGAATGTTTCAGGGAATCAGGGAATGTTTCAGGGAATGTTTCAGGGAATGTTTCAGGGAATGTTTCAGGGAATGTTTCAGGGAATGTTTCAGGGAATGTTTCAGGGAATGCATTCAACATGCTTTGGATCAAGGACTTCCACAGGACCACCATCTCCAATGTTCACTCAAAAAAGGGAAATTGTTCTGATTTAGTTTGTGTCGTTTTAATTATTTCATTTTGTTCATTTTCTTAAAAATGTCCATTGGTTGTAAGCTCCGTGCTCCCGGGGGGGCGCAGCGGTCTATGGCACGGCATCGCAGTGCTAGAGGCGCGTACTACAGACCCTTGTTCAATCCCAGGCTGTATCACAACCGGCCATGATTGGGAATACCATAGGGCGGCACACAATTGGCCCAGCGTCGCCCGGGTTAGAGGAGGTTTTTTGCCGAGGTAGGCCGTCATTGTAAATAAGAATTTGTTCTTAATTAACTGACTTGCCTAGTTAAATAAAGGTTCAATTATTTTTTATGTATTTCTATAACTCGGCTCATGCAAATTCTGTAGTTTCCCTTTTAATTAAACTACTGAAATCATTCCAATCCAATCAAAAGGCAAATGCAGTTTAGCTGGATTAGCGGGTTGTCTTTAGAACCAAGCAGATTTCTCAGAGCTGACTGGCAGGCTATTTTCCCAGCTGGCTGAGAGCACCGAGGTATGGCTGGAGCACATTGACGCAGCTGTACTGAACAGGCGACTTTTCTCTCAAAACAGTGCAAAGGTGGAGGATGGCTGTAGTAGATGGTTTATGGCTTAGTAACTGCTGTTTGACTTGACATGAAACTAAATTAGAGGTTTTGATCCTGGTGCTGAGCTCGTGTTTAGCAGCTAATTGCAAAACGGTAAATCCCCTATCGACTGATTTATTTATTTTATTTGATGGTTTAAAATAACACACACAGTAAAAAATTTAAAAATAAAATACTGTACATATATATATTTAAAAAACGCGAATAAAAGGTTTTCTATTGATCCATAGTTTGCTGAGAAGTTAGGCATGGCTTTCATTTGCTGTGGTAATTTGTTCCACTCCACAGATGACCGTCACTTTGCCCTACAGGAGGTTTAGCTGACATGACGCCCTTTGCGCTCTGACTGAGTCAAGACCAAGAAGGTGGGTGTGACTGACTGAGTGCCTCCGCGACTCCACGCGAAACATGTCCTCACTTTCCTGCGTGCTGGTCGAAAAAATAGCCAACCGTGTATTTCACAAATCCACGCTTTAAAATGTTTAGATTTACATCCGATAATTACGAACGTTATATCATCGAGGTGAGTAAAAACTTTTGTTGAGCACTTACTTTGCATGCCCAGCGTAAATGTTTCGTTTATATAGATAGATATATATATATATATAGTTATTGTTATTGCTCGAAATGTATGCCCCATTTTACATACAAAAAAAAATCACAATGAAAGGAAAAGTTCAAAAGTCGTGTGATAGCCTACCTGTCAGTGGATCTAGCTTGGTGAAGAAACAAGTCATGGTAATTGCTCAGATAAATCCTGAGATTCCTGGAAATAAATTATCATAAAAAAATCACAACATGTAATTGCTTAGGAAATGTTATCCTAATCATCATGATCGAATTAGACATTTAATTTGCATTATAACATCATATTATAGTTGTTGGTAACTAATAGGCTATTAAGCTTATTGTTGTATGTGGTTGTGCTCTTTTGGTTACAAAACTACAGAATATGGAAGATGCATTTTGTTAGTAAAAACAAAAACAACAACTAAAATATTGATTTAATTGCTGATGTTCCATGTTAATCCACTATGATCATTGGGATGTCTGTATAAAGGGTTCCATACAGACATGTAGCCTACAGTTGTGTTGGCAGAATATTAGGGTACCTGGCGATTGCATATTAGGTGAAGGATTTTCAGGGACCTGGGATACTAGTGCTTGACAATTCAGTTCAGTGCTTGCTGAGTGTTTCATCATAACATTCTTTAATTTAATCGACATAAGATAAAAAGACAAGGTGTGACATTATCTTAATTAACTGATATGTCCTTTTTTGGTCAAATAAGCCTTGTGTATGTCACTGTGTTAGTCACTATGTTAGTCATTGTGTTAGTCACTATGTTAGTTGTTGTGTTAGTCAGTATGTTAGTCATTGTGTTAGTCACTATGTTAGTCGTTGTGTTAGTCAGTATGTTAGTCATTGTGTTAGTCAGTATGTTAGTCATTGTGTTAGTCACTATGTTAGTCGTTGTGTTAGTCAGTATGTTAGTCATTGTGTTAGTCACTATGTTAGTCATTGTGTTAGTCACTATGTTAGTCATTGTGTTAGTCAGGATCGTAGTTCTTATGTAAGTTCTTATGTTAGTCATTATGTTAGTCATTGTGTTAGTCAGTATGGTAGTTCTTATGTAAGTTCTTATGTAGGTTCTTATGTTAGTCATTATGTTAGTCACTATGTTAGTCATTGTGTTAGTCAGTATGGTAGTTCTTATGTTAGTCATTATGTTAGTCATTATGTTAGTCACTATGTTAGTCATTATGTTAGTCACTATGTTAGTCATTATGTTAGTCAGTATGTAGTCATTATGTTAGTTATTATGTTAGTCAGTATGATAGTCAGTATGTTAGTTATTATGTAGTTCTTATGTTAGTCATTATGTTAGACATTGTGTTAGTCACTATGTTAGTCGTTGTGTTAGTCAGTATGGTAGTTCTTATGTAAGTTCTTATGTTAGTCATTATGTTAGTCACTATGTTAGTCATTGTGATAGTCAGTATGGTAGTTCTTATGTAAGTTCTTATGTTAGTCATTATGTTAGTCACTATGTTAGTCATTATGTTAGTCACTATGTTAGTCATTATGTTAGTTCTTATGTTAGTCATTATGTTAGTCACTATGTTAGTCACTATGTTAGTCATTATGTTAGTCACTATATTAGTCATTCTGTTAGTCAGTATGGTAGTTCTTATGTTAGTCATTATGTTAGTCATTATGTTAGTCACTATGTTAGTCATTATGTTAGTTCTTATGTTAGTCAGTATGTTAGTTATTATGTAGTCATTATGTAGTCATTATGTTAGTTATTATGTAGTTATTATGTTAGTCATTATGTTAGTCATTATGTTAGTCACTATGTTAGTCATTATGTTAGTCACTATATTAGTCATTATGTTAGTCAGTATGGTAGTTCTTATGTTAGTCATTATGTTAGTCATTATGTTAGTCATTATGTTAGTCACTATATTAGTCATTATGTTAGTCAGTATGGTAGTTCTTATGTTAGTCATTATGTTAGTCAGTATGTTAGTTATTATGTAGTCATTATGTAGTCATTATGTAGTCATTATGTTAGTTCTTATGTTAGTCATTATGTTAGTTATTATGTAGTTATTATGTTAGTCATTATGTTAGTCATTATGTTAGTTATTATGTAGTTATTATGTAGTTATTATGTAGTCATTATGTTAGTTATTATGTTAGTCATTATGTTAGTTATTATGTTGGTCAGTATGTTAGTAATTATGTTGGTCAGTATGTTAGTTATTATGTAGTCATTATGTTAGTCAGTGTGTCAGTCATTATGGAGTCATTATGTTAGTTATTATGTTGGTCAGTATGTCAGTCAATATTTAGTCATTATGTTAGTTATTATGTAGTTACTATGTAAGTCATTATGGAGTTCTTATGTTAGTTATTATGTTAGTCACTATGTTAGTCATTATGTTAGTCACTATGTTAGTCATTATGTTAGTCAGTGTGTCAGTCATTATGGAGTCATTATGTTAGTTATTATGTAGTTATTGTGTTAGTTATTATGTTAGTCATTATGATAGTTATTATGTTAGTCATTATGTTGGTCAGTATGTTAGTCATTATGTTAGTCACTATGTTAGTTATTATGTTAGTCAGTATGTTAGTCACTATGTAGTCATTATGTTAGTCATTATGTTAGTTATTATGTAGTCATTATGTTAGTCATTATGTTAGTCATTATGTGGTTATTATGTAGTTATTATGTTAGTCATTATGTTAGTCATTATGTAGTCATTATGTAGTCATTATGTGGTTATTATGTAGTCATTATGTAGTCATTATGTTAGTCATTATGTAGTCATTATGTAGTCATTATGTTAGTTATTATGTAGTTATTATGTAGTTATTATGTAGTCATTATGTTAGTCATTATGTTAGTTAGTATGTAGTTATTATGTAGTTATAATGTAGTCATTATGTTAGTTATTATGGAGTCATTATGTTAGTTATTATGTAGTTATTGTGTTAGTTATTATGTTAGTCATTATGTTAGTTATTATGTTAGTCATTATGTTGGTCAGTATGTTAGTCATTATGTTAGTCACTATGTTAGTCATTATGTTAGTCACTATGTTAGTTATTATGTTAGTCAGTATGTTAGTCACTATGTAGTCATTATGTTAGTCATTATGTTAGTTATTATGTAGTTATTATGTAGTCATTATGTTAGTTATTATGTAGTCATTATGTAGTTATTATGTAGTCATTATGTAGTTATTATGTTAGTTATTATGTAGTTATTATGTAGTTATTATGTAGTCATTATGTAGTCATTATGTAGTCATTATGTTAGTCATTATGTTAGTCATTATGTTAGTTATTATGTAGTCATTATGTAGTTATTATGTTAGTTATTATGTAGTTATTATGTAGTCATTATGTAGTCATTATGTTAGTCATTATGTTAGTCACTATGTTAGTTATTATGTAGTTATTATGTAGTCATTATGTTAGTCACTATGTTAGTTATTATGTAGTCATTATGTTAGTCAGTGTGTCAGTCATTATGGAGTCATTATGTTAGTTATTATGTTGGTCAGTATGTCAGTCAATATTTAGTCATTATGTTAGTTATTATGTAGTTACTATCTAAGTCATTATGGAGTTCTTATGTTAGTCATTATGTTATTCACTATGTTAGTCATTATGTTAGTCACTATGTTAGTTATTATGTAGTCATTATGTTAGTCAGTGTGTCAGTCATTATGGAGTCATTATGTTAGTCAGTGTGTCAGTCATTATGTTAGTCACTATGTTCGTTCTTATGTTAGTCATTATGTTATTCACTATGTTAGTCATTATGTAGTCATTATGTTAGTCAGTGTGTCAGTCATTATGGAGTCATTATGTTAGTCATTATGTTGGTCAGTATGTTAGTCATTATGTTAGTCACTATGTTAGTTATTATGTTAGTCAGTATGTTAGTCACTATGTAGTCATTATGTTAGTCATTATGTTAGTTATTATGTAGTCATTATGTTAGTCATTATGTTAGTCATTATGTGGTTATTATGTAGTTATTATGTTAGTCATTATGTTAGTCATTATGTAGTCATTATGTAGTCATTATGTGGTTATTATGTAGTCATTATGTAGTCATTATGTTAGTCATTATGTAGTCATTATGTAGTCATTATGTTAGTTATTATGTAGTTATTATGTAGTTATTATGTAGTCATTATGTTAGTCATTATGTTAGTTAGTATGTAGTTATTATGTAGTTATTATGTAGTCATTATGTTAGTTATTATGGAGTCATTATGTTAGTTATTATGTAGTTATTGTGTTAGTTATTATGTTAGTCATTATGTTAGTTATTATGTTAGTCATTATGTTGGTCAGTATGTTAGTCATTATGTTAGTCACTATGTTAGTCATTATGTTAGTCACTATGTTAGTTATTATGTTAGTCAGTATGTTAGTCACTATGTAGTCATTTAGTCATTATTATGTAGTCATTATGTTAGTCATTATGTAGTAGTTATTATTATGTAGTCATTATGTTAGTTATTATGTTAGTCATTATTATGTAGTAGTTATTATGTAGTCATTATGTAGTTATTATGTTAGTTATTATGTAGTTATTATGTAGTTATTATGTTGGTCAGTATTATAGTCATTATGTAGTCATTATGTAGTCTATTATGTTAGTCATTATGTTAGTCATTATGTTAGTTATTATGTAGTCATTATGTAGTTATTATGTTTATTATGTTATTATGTAGTTATTATGTAGTTATTATGTAGTCATTATGTAGTCATTATGTTTATGTTAGTCATTATGTTAGTCACTATGTTAGTTATTATGTAGTCATTATGTTAGTCATTATGTAGTCATTATGTAGTCATTATGTTAGTCACTATGTTAGTTATTATGTAGTCATTATGTTAGTCAGTGTGTCAGTCATTATGGAGTCATTATGTTAGTTATTATGTTGGTCATTATGTCAGTCAATATTTAGTCATTATGTTATTATTATGTAGTTACTAGTCATTATGTTAGTCATTATGGAGTTCTTATGTTAGTCATTATGTTTATTCACTATGTTAGTCATTATGTTAGTCACTATGTTTAGTTATTATGTAGTCATTATGTTAGTCAGTATGTTAGTCATTATGTCAGTCATTATGTTAGTCATTATGTTAGTCAGTGTGTCAGTCATTATGTTAGTCACTATGTTCGTTCTTATGTTAGTCATTATGTTATTCACTATGTTAGTCATTATGTAGTCATTATGTTAGTCAGTGTGTCAGTCATTATGGAGTCATTATGTTAGTTATTATGTAGTTATTGTGTTAGTTATTATGTTAGTGATTATGTTAGTCATTATGTAGTTATTGTGTTAGTCATTATGTTAGTCATTATGTTAGTCATTATGTTAGTCACTATGTCAGTCATTATGTTAGTGATTATGTTAGTCATTATGTAGTCATTGTGTTAGTCATTATGTTAGTCATTATGTTAGTCATTATGTTAGTCATTATGTAGTCAGTATGTTAGTCATTATGTAGTCATTGTGTTAGTTATTATGTTAGTCATTATGTTAGTCATTATGTTATGTTAGTCATTATGTTAGTTATTATGTTAGTTATTATGTTAGTTATTATGTTAGTCATTATGTTAGTCATTATGTTAGTCATTATGTTAGTTATTATGTTAGTTATTATGTTAGTCATTATGTTAGTCATTATGTTAGTCATTATGTTAGTTATTATGTTAGTCATATGTTAGTTATTATGTTAGTCATTATGTTAGTTATTATGTTAGTCATTATGTTAGTCATTATGTTAGTTATTATGTTAGTCATTATGTTAGTCATTATGTTAGTCATTATGTTAGTTATTATGTTAGTCAGTTAGTTACTATGTTAGTTATTATGTTAGTCATTATGTTAGTTATTATGTAGTTATTATGTAGTCATTATGTTAGTTATTATGTAGTCATTATGTAGTTATTATGTTAGTTATTATGTAGTTATTATGTAGTTATTATGTAGTCATTATGTAGTCATTATGTAGTCATTATGTTAGTCATTATGTTAGTCATTATGTTAGTTATTATGTAGTCATTATGTAGTTATTATGTTAGTTATTATGTAGTTATTATGTAGTTATTATGTAGTCATTATGTAGTCATTATGTTAGTCATTATGTTAGTCACTATGTTAGTTATTATGTAGTCATTATGTTAGTCATTATGTAGTCATTATGTAGTCATTATGTTAGTCACTATGTTAGTTATTATGTAGTCATTATGTTAGTCAGTGTGTCAGTCATTATGGAGTCATTATGTTAGTTATTATGTTGGTCAGTATGTCAGTCAATATTTAGTCATTATGTTAGTTATTATGTAGTTACTATCTAAGTCATTATGGAGTTCTTATGTTAGTCATTATGTTATTCACTATGTTAGTCATTATGTTAGTCACTATGTTAGTTATTATGTAGTCATTATGTTAGTCAGTGTGTCAGTCATTATGGAGTCATTATGTTAGTCAGTGTGTCAGTCATTATGTTAGTCACTATGTTCGTTCTTATGTTAGTCATTATGTTATTCACTATGTTAGTCATTATGTAGTCATTATGTTAGTCAGTGTGTCAGTCATTATGGAGTCATTATGTTAGTTATTATGTAGTTATTGTGTTAGTTATTATGTTAGTGATTATGTTAGTCATTATGTAGTTATTGTGTTAGTCATTATGTTAGTCATTATGTTAGTCATTATGTTAGTCACTATGTCAGTCATTATGTTAGTGATTATGTTAGTCATTATGTAGTCATTGTGTTAGTCATTATGTTAGTCATTATGTTAGTCATTATGTTAGTTATTATGTAGTTATTGTGTTAGTTATTATGTTAGTCATTATGTTAGTTATTATGTTAGTTATTATGTTAGTCATTATGTTAGTCATTCTGTTAGTTATTATGTTAGTCAGTATGTTAGCTATTATGTAGTCATTATGTTCGTCATTATGTTAGTCATTATGTTAGTCACTATGTTAGTCATTATGTTAGTCACTATGTTAGTTATTATGTTAGTCAGTATGTTAGTCACTATGTAGTCATTATGTTAGTCATTATGTTAGTTATTATGTAGTCATTATGTAGTTATTATGTTAGTCATTACGTGGTTATTATGTAGTTATTATGTTAGTCAGTATGTTAGCTATTATGTAGTCATTATGTTCGTCATTGTGTTAGTTATTATGTAGTTATTGTGTTAGTTATTATGTTAGTTATTATGTTAGTTATTATGTTAGTTATTATGTAGTCATTATGTTAGTTATTATGTTAGTTATTATGTTAGTCATTATGTAGTCATTATGTAGTCATTATGTAGTCATTATGTTAGTCATTATGTTAGTCATTATGTTAGTCATTATGTTAGTCATTATGTAGTCATTATGGTAGTCATTATGTAGTTATTATGTAGTTATTATGTAGTTATTATGTAGTCATTATGTAGTCATTATGTAGTTATTATGTAGTTATTATGTAGTCATTATGTAGTCATTATGTTAGTCACTATGTTAGTTATTATGTAGTCATTATGTAGTCAGTGTGTCAGTCATTATGGAGTCATTATGTTAGTTATTATGTTGGTCAGTATGTCAGTCAATATTTAGTCATTATGTTAGTTATTATGTAGTCATTATGTTAGTCAGTGTGTCAGTCATTATGGAGTCATTATGTTAGTTATTATGTAGTCATTATATTAGTCAGTGTGTCAGTCATTATGGAGTCATTATGTTAGTTATTATGTTGGTCAGTATGTCAGTCAATATTTAGTCATTATGTTAGTTATTATGTAGTTACTATCTAAGTCATTATGGAGTTCTTATGTTAGTCATTATGTTATTCACTATGTTAGTCATTATGTTAGTCACTATGTTAGTTATTATGTAGTCATTATGTTAGTCAGTGTGTCAGTCATTATGGAGTCATTATGTTAGTCAGTGTGTCAGTCATTATGTTAGTCACTATGTTAGTTCTTATGTTAGTCATTATGTTATTCACTATGTCAGTCATTATGGAGTCATTATGTTAGTTATTATGTAGTTATTGTGTTAGTTATTATGTTAGTCATTATGTTAGTGATTATGTTAGTCATTATGTAGTTATTGTGTTAGTCATTATGTTAGTCATTATGTTAGTCATTATGTTAGTCATTATGTAGTCAGTATGTTAGTCATTATGTAGTTATTGTGTTAGTCAGTATGTTAATCATTATGTAGTCATTATGTTAGTCATTATGTTAGTCACTATGTTAGTCATTATGTTAGTCAGTGTGTCAGTCATTATGTAGTCATTGTGTTAGTTATTATGTAGTTATTGTGTTAGTTATTATGTTAGTCATTATGTTAGTTATTGTGTTAGTTATTATGTTAGTCATTCTGTTAGTTATTATGTTAGTCAGTATGTTAGCTATTATGTAGTCATTATGTAGTCATTATGTTAGTCATTATGTTAGTCATTATGTGGTTATTATGTAGTCATTATGTAGTTATTATGTTAGTCATTATGTGGTTATTATGTAGTCATTATGTAGTTATTATGTTAGTCATTATGTGTTTATTATGTAGTTATTATGTAGTCATTATGTTAGTCATTATGTTAGTCATTATGTTAGTCATTATGTTAGTCATTATGTTAGTCATTATGTAGTCATTATGGTAGTCATTATGTAGTTATTATGTAGTCATTATGTTAGTCATTATGTTAGTTATTATGTGGTTATTATGTAGTTATTATGTAGTTATTATGTTAGTTATTATGTAGTTATTATGTAGTCATTATGTAGTCATTATGTAGTTATTATGTAGTCATTATGTTAGTCATTATGTTCGTCATTATGGTAGTCATTATGTAGTTATTATGTTAGTTATTATGTTAGTTATTATGTAGTTATTATGTAGTCATTATGTTAGTCATTATGTTAGTCATTATGTTAGTCATTATGTTAGTCATTATGTAGTCATTATGGTAGTCATTATGTAGTTATTATGTAGTCATTATGTTAGTCATTATGTTAGTTATTATGTGGTTATTATGTAGTTATTATGTAGTTATTATGTTAGTTATTATGTAGTTATTATGTAGTCATTATGTAGTCATTATGTAGTTATTATGTAGTCATTATGTTAGTCATTATGTTAGTTATTATGTTAGTTATTATGTAGTCATTATGTAGTTATTATGTAGTTATTATGTAGTTATTATGTAGTTATTATGTAGTCATTATGTAGTTATTATGTAGTTATTATGTAGTTATTATGGAGTCATTATGTTAGTTATTATGTAGTTATTATGTAGTTATTATGTAGTCATTATGTTAGTCATTATGTAGTCATTATGTTAGTTATTATGTAGTTATTATGTAGTTATTATGTAGTCATTATGTTAGTCATTATGTTAGTCATTATGTAGTTATTATGTAGTTATTATGTAGTCATTATGTAGTTATTATGTAGTTATTATGTAGTCATTATGTAGTCATTATGTTAGTTATTATGTTAGTTATTATGTGGTTATTATGTTAGTTATTATGTTAGTTATTATGGAGTCATTATGTTAGTTATTATGTAGGTATTATGTAGTTATTATGTTAGTCATTATGGTAGTCATTATGTTAGTCATTATGTTAGTCATTATGTTAGTTATTATGTAGTCATTATGTAGTTATTATGTAGGTATTATGTTAGTCATTATGTAGTCATTATGTAGTTATTATGTAGTCATTATGTAGTTATTATGTAGTTATTATGTAGTCATTATGTAGTCATTATGTTATTCACTATGTCAGTCATTATGGAGTCATTATGTTAGTTATTATGTAGTTATTGTGTTAGTTATTATGTTAGTCATTATGTTAGTGATTATGTTAGTCATTATGTAGTTATTGTGTTAGTCATTATGTTAGTCATTATGTTAGTCATTATGTTAGTCATTATGTAGTCAGTATGTTAGTCATTATGTAGTTATTGTGTTAGTCAGTATGTTAATCATTATGTAGTCAGTATGTTAGTCATTATGTAGTCATTGTGTTAGTTATTATGTAGTTATTGTGTTAGTTATTATGTTAGTCATTATGTTAGTTATTGTGTTAGTTATTATGTTAGTCATTCTGTTAGTTATTATGTTAGTCAGTATGTTAGCTATTATGTAGTCATTATGTAGTCATTATGTTAGTCATTATGTTAGTCATTATGTGGTTATTATGTAGTCATTATGTAGTTATTATGTTAGTCATTATGTGGTTATTATGTAGTCATTATGTAGTTATTATGTTAGTCATTATGTGGTTATTATGTAGTCATTATGTTTGTCATTATGGTAGTCATTATGTAGTTATTATGTTAGTTATTATGTTAGTTATTATGTAGTTATTATGTAGTCATTATGTTAGTCATTATGTTAGTCATTATGTTAGTCATTATGTTAGTCATTATGTTAGTCATTATGTAGTCATTATGGTAGTCATTATGTAGTTATTATGTAGTCATTATGTTAGTCATTATGTTAGTTATTATGTGGTTATTATGTAGTTATTATGTAGTTATTATGTTAGTTATTATGTAGTTATTATGTAGTCATTATGTAGTCATTATGTAGTTATTATGTAGTCATTATGTTAGTCATTATGTTAGTTATTATGTTAGTTATTATGTAGTCATTATGTAGTTATTATGTAGTTATTATGTAGTTATTATGTAGTCATTATGTAGTTATTATGTAGTTATTATATAGTCATTATGTTAGTTATTATGGAGTCATTATGTTAGTTATTATGTAGTTATTATGTAGTTATTATGTAGTCATTATGTTAGTCATTATGTAGTCATTATGTTAGTTATTATGTAGTTATTATGTGGTTATTATATTGTTATTATGTAGTTATTATAATAGCTACTGGAGCCGATGGAAAGAAGAAGTACCAGTGTCAGAAAAAGCTAAATGTCTTCTCCCACTGTTAATCTAGATTGTTGTCGATGCGTTGTACAGTGAATGGTTTTACCGGCAGTACCACACAGTTCAGCTGTGTTTAACTATGGCTGTATTAGTATGATAGAGCTGGAAAGGCTAGTATTATGTGATCAATAAAGAAGTGAGTCCGGGCATGGCGGTTCAGTTGGAGGTTAAGTACAAATAGAACAACAAGAAATAGGGCATTTACTTTTAATGGGCCAATACGTAGGTGAAACCATAAACAAGCCTTTAAAACCCAGGGCTGGGGGATGGGGCAACAAGCCTTTAAAACCCAGGGCTGGGGGATGGGGCAACAAGCCTTTAAAACCCAGGGCTGGGGGATGGGGCAACAAGCCTTTAAAACCCAGGGCTGGGGGATGGGGCAACAAGCCTTTAAAACCCAGGGCTGGGGGATGGGGCAACAAGCCTTTAAAACCCAGGGCTGGGGGATGGGGCAACAAGCCTTTAAAACCCAGGGCTGGGGGATGGGGCAACAAGCCTTTAAAACCCAGGGCTGGGGGATGGGGCAAAGCCTTTAAAACCCAGGGCTGGGGGATGGGGCAAGCCTTTAAAACCCAGGGCTGGGGGATGGGGCAACAAGCCTTTAAAACCCAGGGCTGGGGGATGGGGCAACAAGCCTTTAAAACCCAGGGCTGGGGGATGGGGCAACAAGCCTTTAAAACCCAGGGCTGGGGGATGGGGCAACAAGCCTTTAAAACCCACGGCTGGGGGATTGGGCAACAAGCCTTTAAAACCCACGGCTGGGGGATGGGGCAACAAGCCTTTAAAACCCAGGGCTGGGGGAGGGGGCAACAAGCCTTTAAAACCCAGGGCTGGGGGATGGGGCAACAAGCCTTTATCTATCTCCAAAACATTCCAAATCTATCTCCAAGACATTCCAAATCTATCTCCAAAACATTCCAAATCTATCTCCAAGACATTCCAAATCTATCTCCAAGACATTCCAAATCTATCTCCAAAACATTCCAAATCTATCTCCAAGACATTCCAAATCTATCTCCAAGACATTCCAAATCTATCTCCAAGACATTCCAAATCTATCTCCAAGACATTCCGAATCTATCTCCAAGACATTCTGAATATATCTCCAAGACATTCCAAATCTATCTCCAAGACATTCCAAATCGATCAAAAATCATCAATGAATCTTGAACAATAAAGAGTGAGACAGTTACAGAGGCTACAACAAAACATGCTAACTTCTCTCCATTACCAATAATGGGAGATTATCATTTTGGGAGGGGGGTTATACTCTTTGTCCCTCTATTACTTTACTATTACTTACAAATACATACAAAGTGGAGTGTATATCATTAACCTTGTAGTGCTATTGGCTAAATCAGGGTCACATAGAGTGGTTCTTGGTAGTCTTATACAAATCTACTTTGAAACAAAAGTGTACACCTCACACACACATGATTATGGGGCTATACAAATAAGACACCTGTACCATGTCAGATATACCAGTTGAAATGTATTACATTTTGAGATTGCATCCAAACATTGGACTTTATATTCATCACAAAAGACTGAAATATAACAAAATTGTTTGACACAGAAACAGTTTTTGTATTATTTTTTAAGTAATCTTTATTTATCATGAAGTCATGAAAAATATGAATTACATTCCACCCATGAGGCCAAAGAGGACGCATTTGGTCACTCAAGTCCAATAATGTAGGGACTGCAGATTGGCCCATTAAATGGTATGATATTTATGATATTTATATATATATTATATTATTCTTCATTGAAGCTATGATTTAGTTTAGATTACAAAACAATAAGCGCTAGGTGTATAATCGGACCCGGAGCTGAGCCTGTCTGCCTGTCTGCGCAAACTCATCACCTGCTCGCTCACAGCTAACCAGCTGATGTAGGCTGTGTGTGCTGGGAGTGGAATCCTTCCCACTGCTGAACAGAACCGCTAATATTAAATGTGCCCTTAACTGTGGTAAGAATTGGAGTCAACATGGGCTGGCATTCTTGTGGAATGCTCTTGATGTAACAGTATAACTTTAGACCGTCCCCTCGCCCATACCCGGGCGCGAACCGGGGACCCTCTGCACACATCAACAACAGTCACTCACGAAGCATCGTTACCCATCGCTCCACAAAAGCCGCGGCCCTTGCAGAGCAAAGGGGAACTACTACTTCAAGGTCTCAGAGCAAGTGACGTCACCGATTGAAACGCTATTTAGCGCGAACACCGCTAACTAAGCTAGCCATTTCACATCCGTTACATTGACACCTTTGTAGAGTCCATGCCCTGACAAATTGAGGGCAAAAAGGGGAGGGGGGGTGGCGGTTCAGTGAGGGGGTAAATGCATCAGTGTGGGGGGTCAGTGAGGGGGTAATACAGTAGTGGGGGAGTTCAGTGAGAGGGTAATGCATCAGTGTGGGGGGTTCAGTGAGGGGGTAATACAGTAGTGGGGGGTTCAGTGAGAGGGTAATGCATCAGTGGGGGGTTCAGTATACAGTAGTGGGGGGGTTCAGTGAGGGGTAATACAGTAGTGGGGGGTTCAGTGAGGGGTAATACAGTAGTGGGAGGAGGGGGTGTTCAGCGAGGGGTAATGCATCAGTGGGGGGTTCAGTGAGGGGGTAATACAGTAGTGGGGGTGGGGGGTTCAGTGAGGGGGTAATACAGTAGTGGGGGTTCAGCGGGGTTAATACAGTAGTGGGGGGGTTCAGTGAGGGGTTAATACAGTAGTGGGGGGTGTGTTTCAGCGAGGGGTAATGCATCAGTGGGAGGAGGGGGGTTCAGTGAGGGGGTAATGCATCAGTGGGGGGGTTCAGTGAGGGGGTAATACAGTAGTGGGGGTGGGGGGTTCAGTGAGGGGGTAATACAGTAGTGGGGGTTCAGTGGGGGTTAATACAGTAGTGGGGGTTCAGTGAGGGGTTTATACAGTAGTTGGGGTTCAGTGAGGGGTAATACAGTAGTTGGGGTTCAGTGAGGGGGTAATACAGTAGTGGGGGTTCAGTGAGGGGTAATACAGTAGTGGGGTTCAGTGGGGGGTTAATACAGTAGTGCGGGTTCAGTGAGGGGTTTATACAGTAGTTGGGGTTCAGTGAGGGGGTAATACAGTAGTGGGGGTGGGGTTAATGAGGGGTTAATGAAACAGTGGGGGGTTTAGTGAGGGGGTAATGAAACAGTGGGGGGTTCAGTGAGGGGGTAATGCATCAGTGGGGGGTTCAGTGAGAGGGTAATACAGTAGTGGGGGTTCAGTGGGGGGTTAATACAGTAGTGGGGGTTCAGTGAGGGGTTCATACAGTAGTGGGGGTTCAGTGAGTGGGTAATACAGTAGTGGGGGTTCAGTGAGGGGTTAATGAAACAGTGGGGGGTTCAGTGAGGGGGTAATGAAACAGTGTGGGGGTTCATTGAGGGGTAATACAGCAGTGGGGGTTCAGTGAGGGGTTAATGAAACAGTGGGGGTTCAGTGAGGGGTTAATGAAACCGTGGGCGGGTTCAGTGAGGGGTTAATACAGTAGTGGGGGTTCAGTGGGGGTTAATACAGTAGTGGGGGTTCAGTGAGGGGTTAATACAGTAGTGGGGGTTCAGTGAGGGTTAATGAAACAGTGGGGGTTCAGTGAGGGGTAATGAAACAGTGGGGGGTTCAGTGAGGGGTTAATACAGTAGTGGGGTTTCAGTGACGGGTTAATACAGTAGTGGGGGTTCAGTGAGGGGTAATACAGTAGTGGGGTTCAGTGGGGGTTAATACAGTAGTGCGGGTTCAGTGAGGGGTTTATACAGTAGTTGGGGTTCAGTGAGGGGGTAATACAGTAGTGGGGGTGGGGTTAATGAGGGGTTAATGAAACAGTGGGGGGTTTAGTGAGGGGGTAATGAAACAGTGGGGGGTTCAGTGAGGGGTAATGCATCAGTGGGGGTTCAGTGAGAGGGTAATACAGTAGTGGGGGTTCAGTGGGGGGTTAATACAGTAGTGGGGTTCAGTGAGGGGTTCATACAGTAGTGGGGGTTCAGTGAGTGGGTAATACAGTAGTGGGGGTTCAGTGAGGGGTTAATGAAACAGTGGGGGGTTCAGTGAGGGGGTAATGAAACAGTGTGGGGGTTCATTGAGGGGTAATACAGCAGTGGGGGTTCAGTGAGGGGTTAATGAAACAGTGGGGGGTTCAGTGAGGGGTTAATGAAACCGTGGGCGGGTTCAGTGAGGGGTTAATACAGTAGTGGGGGTTCAGTGGGGGTTAATACAGTAGTGGGGGTTCAGTGAGGGGTTAATACAGTAGTGGGGGTTCAGTGAGGGGTTAATGAAACAGTGGGGGTTCAGTGAGGGTAATGAAACAGTGGGGGGTTCAGTGAGGGGTTAATACAGTAGTGGGGTTTCAGTGACGGGTTAATACAGTAGTGGGGGTGCAGTGAGGGGTCAATGCAGTAGTGGGGTTCAGTGAGGGGGTAATGAAACAGTGCGGGGGTTCAGTGAGGGGTTAATACAGTAGTGGGGGTTCAGTGAGGGGTTAATACAGTAGTGGGGGTTCAGTGAGGGGTAATGAAACAGTGGGGGGTTCAGTGAGGGTTAATACAGTAGTGGGGGTTCAGTGAGGGGGTAATGAAACAGTGGGGGGGGTTCAGTGAGGGGTTAATACAGTAGTGGCGGTTCAGTGAGGGGTTAATGTATCAGTGGGGGGCTTCAGTCAGGGGTTTATAATAATTACAAGCGATGCATAATGTACTGTTAAAGAGGATTCGTTTTAAAGTGTCTCTCATAATTAAGGCAACACAATTGCTTGAAATGATGTTGTGTCTCTTAGGAAACTAATTCAACACAGTCTATTGGTCTGTCTCCAAAGCAACCAACCCAAGGTCTATTTGTTTCAGTCCATTGTTCCCATGTATCAAAGCTTCCATACTGTTGTGCGAGAAGCGTAATGCATTCTAACTCTCTAACCACGTAATGATGGTAAATGTGCTGGAGGTAATACAAGAGCATTACATGAAGAAGAGATCAGTACGCGTGTGTCACTTTAAATAGTAATTATGATGTAATATATCCATTACAATTTTTGTTGTTGCTGATATGGAACACTCCACTGCTACCACTCATTCCCACTGCTACCACTCATTCCCACTGCTAACACTCATTCCATCTGCTACCACTCATTCCCACTGCTACCACTCATTCCCTCTGCTACCACTCATTCCATCTGCTACCACTCATTCCATCTGCTACCACTCATTCCCTCTGCTACCACTCGTTCCATCTGCCGTCCATCTGCCGTTCCATCTGCTACCACTCGTTCACTCTGCTACCACTCATTCCCTCTGCTACCACTCATTCACGCTGCTACCACTCATTCCCATTGCTACCACTCGTTCACACTGCTACCACTCATTCCATCTGCTACCACTCATTCCATCTGCTACCACTCTTTCACTCTGCTACCACTCATTCCCATTGCTACCACTCGTTCACACTGCTACCACTCGTTCCCACTGCTACCACTCATTCACACTGCTACCACTCATTCCCTCTGCTACCACTCGTTCACACTGCTACCACTCGTTCCATCTGCTACCACTCATTCCCACTGCTACCACTCATTCCCTTTGCTACCACTCAATCCATCTGCTACCACTCATTCCATCTGCTACCACTCATTCCCTCTGCTACCACTCATTCCATCTGCTACCACTCATTCCCACTGCTACCACTCATTCCATCTGCTACCACTCATTCCATCTGCTACCACTCATTCCCTCTGCTACCACTCATTCCCACTGCTACCACTCATTCACGCTGCTACCACTCATTCCCATTGCTACCACTCGTTCACACTGCTACCACTCATTCCATCTGCTACCACTCATTCCATCTGCTACCACTCTTTCACTCTGCTACCACTCATTCCCATTGCTACCACTCGTTCACACTGCTACCACTCGTTCCCACTGCTACCACTCATTCACACTGCTACCACTCATTCCCTCTGCTACCACTCGTTCACACTGCTACCACTCGTTCCATCTGCTACCACTCATTCCCACTGCTACCACTCATTCCCTTTGCTACCACTCAATCCATCTGCTACCACTCATTCCATCTGCTACCACTCATTCCCACTGCTACCACTCATTCCATCTGCTACCACTCATTCCATCTGCTACCACTCATTCCCTCTGCTACCACTCATTCCCACTGCTACCACTCATTCCCACTGCTACCACTCATTCCATCTGCTACCACTCATTCCCTCTGCTACCACTCATTCCATCTGCTACCACTCGTTCACTCTGCTACCACTCATTCTCACTGCTACCACTCATTCACACTGCTACCACTCATTCCCACTGCTACCACTCATTCCCACTGCTACCACTCATTCCCACTGCTACCACTCATTCCCACTGCTACCACTCATTCCCATTGCTACCACTCATTCCCACTGCTACCACTCATTCACGCTGCTACCACTCATTCACACTGCCACCACTCATTCACGCTGCTACCACTCATTCACGCTGCTACCACTCAGTCATGCTGCTACCACTCATTCACACTGCCACCACTCATTCATGCTGCTACCACTCATTCATGCTGCTACCACTCATTCACACTGCCACCACTCATTCATGCTGCTACCACTCATTCACATTGCTACCACACATTGGTGTACTTCTGACTTGTGTTCTACTTCTGCCAGATATATTGCATCCAAAATGGTTCCATATTCCATACATAGTGCACTACCAGGCCTGCATAGGGCTCTTGGGCCCATAGGGCTGTGGTCAAAAGTAGTGTACTAAGTAGGGAATAGGGTGCCATGTTAGCCACTGCCTGTTTTCCTGCTGAAAGGTGATCGAGGCTGGAGCCACTGTGGTATCAAAGCCTTTATATGCTAACACTTTTACCATGATAACCTGCGGACCAGGGTTCCAAACCAGGGTCCGTTAACCTGAAATGGCAGAGGGCTAATCTGGTATACCAGCCTGCTCTATCAATTGAGCCTGGGGACGGGATTAACTGAAGACTGACCCAGGTACAACCAGGGTTCATAGTGCAAATGTATTTGATGCTTCAGATGTATTAATCCTAGTTTACTGGCTGCTAGGTTCACTGGCTGCTAGGTTCACTGGCCGCTAGATTCACTGGCTGCTAGGTTCACTGGTCGATAGGTTCACTGGCTGTTAGGTTCACTGGCCACTAGGTTACCTTACCGCTAGGTTCACTGGCTGCTAGGTTCACTGGTCGATAGGTTCACTGGCTGTTAGGTTCACTGGCCACTAGGATCACTGGCTGCTTGCTAGGTTCACTGGCTGCTAGGTTCACTAGGTTCACTGGCTGTTAGGTTCACTTGGGATCACTGGCTAGGATCACTGGCTGCTAGGTTCACTGGCCGCTAGGTTACCTTACCGCTAGGTTCACTGGTTCACTGGCTTGCTAGGATCACTGGCCGCTAGATTCACTGGCCGCTAGGTTCACTGGCCGCTAGGTTCACTGGCTTGCTAGGATCACTGGCTGCTAGGTTCACTGGCCGATAGGTTCACTGGCAACTAGGTTCACTGGCCGCTAGGTTCACTGGCCGCTAGGTCCACTGGACGCTTGGTTCACTGGCCGCTAGGTTACCTTACTGCTAGGTTCACTGGCCGCTAGGTTCACTGGCTGCTAGGTTACCTTACTGCTAGGTTCACTGGCTTGCTAGGATCACTTTCTTGCTAGGATCACTGGCTGCTAGGTTCACTGGTCGATAGGTTCACTGGTCGTTAGGTTCACTGGCCTTTAGGTTCACTGGCCGCTAGGTTCACTGGCCTCTAGGTTCACTGGCTGCTAGGTTCACTGGCTGCTAGGTTCACTGGCCGCTAGGTTCTCTGGCTTGCTAGAATCACTGGCCGCTAGGTTCACTGGCCGTTATGTTCACTGGCTGCTAGGTTCACTGGCTGCTAGATTCACTGGCTGCTAGGTTCACTGGCTGCTAGGTTACTTTACTGCTAGGTTCACTGGCCGTTAGGTTCACTGGCCGCTAGGTTCACTGGCCGCTAGGTTCACTGGCCGCTAGGTTCACTGGCTTGCTAGGATCACTGGCCGCTAGGTTCACTGGCCGCTAGGTTCACTGGTCGTTAGGTTCATTGGCTGCTAGGTTCACTGGCTGCTAGGTTACCTTACTGCTAGGTTCACTGGCCGTTAGGTTCACTGGCCGCTAGGTTCACTGGCCGCTAGGTTCAATGGCCGCTAGGTTCACTGGCTGCTAGGTTCACTTACTGCTAGGTTCACTTACTGCTAGGATAACTGGCTGCTAGGTTCAATGGTTGCTAGGTTCACTGGCCAGGAAGAACCCGGGCTGCTATGTTCACTGGCTGCTAGGTTCACTTGCTGCTAGGTTCAGTGGTCGATAGGTTCACTGGTCGATAGGTTCACTGGTCGATAGGTGCACTGGTCGATAGGTGCACTGGTCGATAGGTTCACTGGTCGATAGGTTCACTGGTCGTTAGGTTTACTGGCAACTAGGTTCACTGGCCGCTAGGTTCACTGGCCGCTAGGTTCACTGGCCGCTAGGTTCACTGGCTGCTAGGTTCACTGGTCGATAGGTTCACTGGCTGTTAGGTTCACTGGCCACTAGGTTACCTTACCGCTAGGTTCACTGGCTTGCTAGAATCACTGGCTGCTAGGTTCACTGGACGCTAGGTTCACTGGCCTCTAGGTTCACTGGCCGCTAGGTTCACTGGCTTGCTAGGATCACTGGCTGCTAGATTCACTGGCTGCTAGGTTCACTGGTCGATAGGTTCACTGGCTGTTAGGTTCACTGGCCACTAGGTTACCTTACCGCTAGGTTCACTGGCTTGCTAGGATCACTGGCTGCTAGGTTCACTGGCCGCTAGGTTCACTGGCCGCTAGGTTCACTGGCTTGCTAGGATCACTGGCTGCTAGGTTCACTGGCCGATAGGTTCACTGGTCGATAGGTTCACAGGCCGATAGGTTCACTGGCAACTAGGTTCACTGGCCGCTAGGTTCACTGGCCGCTAGGTTCACTGGCCGCTTGGTTCACTGGCCGCTAGGTTACCTTACTGCTAGGTTCACTTACAGCTAGGATAACTCGCAGCTAGGTTCACTGGCCGCAAGGTTCACTGGCCGCTAGGTTCACTGGCCGCTAGGTTCACTGGTTGCTAGGTTCACTGGCTGCTAGGTTCACTTACTGCTAGGTTCACTTACTGCTAGGATAACTGGCTGCTAGGTTCACTGGTTGCTAGGTTCACTGGCCAGGAAGAACCTGGGCTGCTATGTTCACTGGCTGCTAGGTTCACTTGCTGCTAGGTTCACTGGCCGGGAGGTACATGGGGTGTTATGTTCACTGGCCGATAGGTTCACTGGCCGATAGGTGCACTGGTCGATAGGTTCACTGGTCGATAGGTTCACTGGTCGATAGGTGCACTGGTCGATAGGTGCACTGGTCGATAGGTTCACTGGCCGCTAGGTACACTGACCGCTACGTTCACTGCTTGCGATGCAAATTGCACCCTTTCGCCTGGCTCTGGTCAAACGTAGTGCACTATATAGGGAATAGGGATCTGGTCAACAGTAGTGCACTATATAGGGAATAGGGCTCTGGTCAACGGTAGTGCACTATATAGGGAATAGGGCTCTGGTCTAAAGTGGTGCACTATATATAGGGAATAGGGCTCTGGTCAAAAGTAGTGCACTATATAGGGAATAGGGCTCTGGTCTAAAGTAGTGCACTATAAAGGGAATAGGGCTCTGGTCTAATGTAGTGCACTATATAGGGAATAGGGTGCCATTTGGGACACACAAGGATAAATAATGATTAATGTTATGATTTGTTTTGACTCCGTAGGTAATGGTTGATGGCGATTGATTCAGCATGTATACTATTTGCTGTGGTTTCACCTGATGTTTCCAACACTTCTGACATCATGTGAAGGGATCCAGAGAGGATGAAGAGGAGGGGTGAAGAGTACTTAACATAAAGAACCGTGATGGAGTCTATTCAGTCACCTGACATCCCCATGGACAGGTGCTTTTAATAAACACGTGTGTGTGTGTGTGTGTCTAATGAATTTCTATTAACCAGTAGATACACATGTTACATGTGGAGATGAAACCCTGTTGAAGCTGTCAAAAGATCTGCATATTAAATATATTGAGAGGTTGTTATACTAGACTGACTGTTGAGGAGAGCTGGCATGTAATCATTTCCCTCTACCGTTTACACCCACTGTATCCTGTGATAGGTACTTCAACAGCACCTGGAGACACCCGTATGGCCAGGAGACTGTCCCTTCACCTTTCAACAGCTCCTTCCGCCTCCAGCACCACAACAGCTTCCACAACACCCTACTAGGTAGGTAGGTCGGTGTGTGTGTGTGTGTGTGTGTGTGTGTGTGTGTGTGTGTGTGTGTGTGTGTGTGTGTGTGTGTGTGTGTGTGTGTGTGTGTGTGTGTGTGCGTATGCCTGGGTGTGTGTGTGCGTATGCCTGGGTATGCGTGTGTGTGCGCTCTGGGGGATGTTGGGAAAGGAAGAAGACAGATGTCCATTCTAACCAATGGACAATAAAGTATCTATTCTATTAATTGTGTTATAACATTCTATTGTAGGTGTCTCTCTGGGCTTCCTGTCGTTGCTCACTGTCGTCATGAACATCCTGGTACTCTACGCTGTGAAGAAAGAGCGGACCCTCCACACGGTGGGCAACCTCTACATCGTCAGCCTCTCCGTGGCGGATCTCATCGTCGGGGCCACCGTCATGCCCCTCAACCTGGTGTATCTGCTGGAGGACGAGTGGAGGCTGGGGAGGGTCGTCTGTCAGTTCTGGCTCATCATGGATTACGTAGCCAGCACAGCCTCCATCTTTAGTCTGTTTATACTATGTCTGGATCGGTATCGGTCCGTTCACGAGCCGCTGAGGTACCTGAAGTACCGGACCAGAGGGAGAGCTAGCGTTATGATCTCAGGGGCCTGGCTAATGTCCATGACGTGGATTATTCCTATTCTAGGGTGGAGGTCCTTCGTTCAGGTCGACCTCAAACCGGAGATGGAGAATAAGTGTGACACTGATTTCCGGTTTGTTACTTGGTTTAAGGTTTTAACTTCAGTGTTTAACTTCTACCTTCCGTCTCTGTTGATGCTGTGGTTCTACTCGCGCATCTACATGGCTGTGAGACAGAACTTCAGAGAGAGGGAGAGGATTATCAATCCCACAGATTCCGTGGTGGAAAACAGGATCGGACACAAAGTCCAAACAGGAAATAGCCACTGCGAGTCTAAGAAAGAAAGAAACTCAGACTTTGATCAGTACACGTTAGACCAGCCGAACGACTCCACAGATACAGTTGAAACCAATGCGCCCAGGGAACCCAAGTCTGAGAAAGACTCTCACTCCAGTCATTCACTGCTCAGAATGACAAAACGTCTGAGGACGACTGTAAAGGACAAAAGAAAGAGCGGCTCTTCGTCTTTCCAGCAGAAGAATTCGGACTCGGAGACCCCTTTGAACCTGTCCTCTTTACCTCTTGGCTTCACAAACTACGACGACGACAACGTTCAGAAACTCTACGTATCCGTGAACGACTGCAAGGTAGCCGTGCCGTCAAACTCTGTGGCTGGCGTCTGCGAGATAACCCAGATATCTGACATGCAGAGATACACCGCCATGTTCTACAACAACGAGTTCACCCAGTCTGTGAATTTATCCCCGTCACCATGTCCCCATAATTCACCCCAGTCACCCCCGCCTCAGGAGGACTCAGAGCCTGACAATGGTACTAACCCGGACGCTGCAGCCAACGCTGTGACCCTAAAGCAGACCTGGCAGAAGTTCTGTGCCCAGTCCAGGCAGCGTATCCAGAGCCTTCAGGTCCATAAGGAGCACAAAGCGGCCAAGCAGCTGGGCTGTATTATAGCTGGGTTCATGATGTGCTGGATCCCCTACTTCATAGTCTTTATGGTCATGGCTTTCTGCCAAACCTGTGTACATCACAACCTACATATGTTCACGATATGGCTTGGGTATATAAACTCTACCTTGAACCCGTTCATATACCCCCTCTGCAATGAGAATTTCAAACGGGTGTTTAAAACTATCCTACACATTAATTTGTGATGAAAAGGTTTATGAACAGTGCCTTGAGTGGCATTTCAATGTATTTCCTTGTAATACAGTATGTGTGCTTGAATGTTTTGAGTGACCTCAATTTGGTACCTTAAATTTGTATAATTTTGAAAAATATAATGCTTATTTATTGTCCGCCTAAATATTTTTTGTTTATTATTTATTATCAGACCCAGACCATAACGCCAGCGTTCCTTCTCATTATTTACTCAAATAACTCTGCTGAAGGAGAATAACTGCAGAATAACTGCAGAATAACTCTGCTGAAGGAGAATAACTGCAGAATAACTGCAGAATAACTCTGCAGAAGGAGAATAACTGCAGAATAACTGCAGAATAACTCTGCAGAAGGAGAATAACTGCAGAATAACTGCAGAATAACTGCAGAATAACTCTGCAGAAGGAGAATAACTCTGCTGTAGGAGAATAACTGCAGAATAACTCTGCAGAAGGAGAATAACTGCAGAATAACTCTGCTGAAGGAGAATAACTGCAGAATAACTCTGCTGTAGGAGAATAACTGCAGAATAACTCTGCTGAAGGAGAATAACTGCAGAATAACTCTGCTGAAGGAGAATAACTGCAGAATAACTCTGCTGAAGGAGAATAACTGCAGACAAACTCTGCTGAAGGAGAATAACTGCAGACAAACTCTGCTGAAGGAGAATAACTGCAGAATAACTCTGCTGAAGAAGAATAACTGAAGAATAACTCTGCAGAAGGAGAAGAACTGCAGAAGGAGAATAACTCTGCTGAAGGAGAATAACTGCAGAATAACTCTGCTGAAGGAGAATAACTGCAGAATAACTCTGCTGAAGGAGAATAACTGCAGAATAACTCTGCTGAAGGAGAATAACTGCAGAATAACTCTGCTGTAGGAGAATAACTGCAGAATAACTCTGCTGAAGGAGAATAACTGCAGACAAACTCTGCTGAAGGAGAATAACTGCAGAATAACTCTGCTGAAGGAGAATAACTGCAGAATAACTCTGCTGTAGGAGAATAACTGCAGAATAACTCTGCTGAAGAAGAATAACTGAAGAATAACTCTGCAGAAGGAGAAGAACTGCAGAAGGAGAATAACTCTGCTGAAGGAGAATAACTGCAGAATAACTCTGCTGAAGGAGAATAACTCTGCAGAAGGGGAATAACTGCAGAATAACTGAAGAATAACTCTGCAGAAGGAGAATAACTCTGCAGAAGGAGAATAACTGCAGAATATCTGCAGAAGGAGAATAACTCTGCAGAAGGTGAATAACTCTGCAGAAGGAGAATAACTGCAGAATATCTGCAGAAGGAGAATAACTCTGCAGAAAAAGGCACAGAGACCGTTTCAATACAATCTGCTTCACGTGCTTGTCCATTTTTGGTGAAAACGGAAATGTGTCTTAATGGAACCTGCATTTTTGTTAGATATGAGTCAGTGCCGTGTCTGTGCTGTCCAATAAAAGTATCCCAACTGACAGGGTGTTTTTTATTTTTTGGAAATGAGTATGCAACTGTGTAGCTTTTATAGCTATTTACCAAAAATAGTTAAATCTCATAAAATGTGGGAGTGTACACACACACACACACACACACACACACACACACACACACACACACCATGTACTGTTGCAACTCATAGCTCACACAACATTCTAATATTCAAACCTTTTCTACACAAATGGAGTTAGCAGTGCATAGACCACTCTATGTAGACAACATATCTAAATATAACTCTAATTATTTTTTTTAACCTTTATTTAACTAGGCAAGTCAGTTAATTAAGAACAAATTCTTATTTTCAATGACGGCCTAGGAACAGTGGGTTAACTGCCTGTTCAGGGGCAAAATGACAGATTTGTACCTTGGCAGCTCGGGGATTTGAACTTGCAACCTTCCAGTTACTAGTTCAACACTCTAACCACTAGGCTACCCTGCATTGGCTTCATGATTATTGTTATTCACTTTGGCCTGAATCATCTGGGTAAACATACTGAATCATCTGGGTAAATATACTGAATCATCTGGGTAAATATACTGAATCATCTGGGTAAACATACTGAATCATCTGGGTAAACATACTGAATCATCTGGGTAAACATACTGAATCATCTGGGTTAATATACTGAATCATCTGGCTAAATACACTGAATCATCTGGGTAAATACACTGAATCATCTGGGTAAATACACTGAATCATCTGGGTAAATACACTGAATCATCTGGGTAAATATACTGAATCATCTGGGTAAACATACTGAATCATCTGGGTTAATATACTGAATCATCTGGGTAAACATACTGAATCATCTGGGTAAATACACTGAATCATCTGGGTAAATACACTGAATCATCTGGGTAAATACACTGAATCATCTGGGTAAATACACTGAATCATCTGGGTAAATATACTGAATCATCTGGGTAAATATACTGAATCATCTAGGTAAATATACTGAATCATCTGGGTAAATATACTGAATCATCTGGGTAAATATACTGAATCATCTGGGTAAATACACTGAATCATCTGGGTAAATATACTGAATCATCTAGGTAAATATACTGAATCATCTGGGTAAATATACTGAATCATCTGGGTAAATATACTGAATCATCTGGGTAAATATACTGAATCATCTGGGTAAATACACTGAATCATCTGAAATATCAATCTCTGGGTAAATATACTGAATCATCTGGGTAAATATACTGAATCATCTGGGTAAATATACTGAATCATCTAGGTAAATATACTGAATCATCTGGGTAAATATACTGAATCATCTGGGTAAATATACTGAATCATCTGGGTAAATATACTGAATCATCTGGGTAAATACACTGAATCATCTGGGTAAATACATTTTTGGCGATTCTAAAAAGTAGGCCATTTTTTTCACAGTAAATAGGCAAGGCAGGTCAACATCCGATTTGAACGAATGAGTAAGAAACGAGGTATCCAAAACAAATCTCAAAAGCCTCCCACGGACACCCCACGCCAAAGTCTGAAGAATTTCCCTCAGGGATATTTCATCTAAATAAAGAAAATATATGAATGATTGATTTCCGTACACTGTGAGCAGTCTTTGGACATGATATGACAGCGACTCATGCTTTGGTTTGGTTTCTCAAGTCAACAGTACCTACAGTACAGTAGTATCATCTGTAAATAAGTTACACAATACATTTGTAGATACTTTAGCATGCCGCACCTTGTCCAAACACTGCTTTCATTGTAATTTTTTTTTTATTTTCCTTCAGTCATCTGCATACCTGAATTTACTGCCTGCAGTAATTTAGCTAGTGAGGAAAGATAGCCGTTAAGCTAACATTAGAGAGCTAATATAATTGTTGCGTTACCTAGCAACTGTAGCTCATCCCAGCAAAGGACTAGCGAGATGAGGAGTGGATGTTTCTGTCTGTTCTTATCTTGCCTACTTGTTGACGGGTTCATGTTCAGGTTGTTTCGTTTTTTAAATTTTACTCTATCCTACTTACACACTACACACACACACACACAACACACACTACACACACATACAATCATCATATACACTGCTGCTACTCTGTTTATCATATATCCTGATGCCTGGTCTCCTTCCCCCTATATATATCTACCTCCATCACTCCAGTATCCCTGTCTCCTTACCCCTATACATATCTACCTCCATCACTCCAGTATCCCTGTCTCCTTCCCCCTATACATATCTACCTCTATGACTCCAGTATCCCTGTCTCCTTACCCCCATACATATCTACCTCCATCACTCCAGTATCCCTGTCTCCTTCCCCCTATACATATCTACCTCTATGACTCCAGTATCCCTGTCTCCTTCCCCATATACATATCTACATCCATCAATCCAGTATCCCTGTCTCCTTACCCCCATACATATCTACCTCCATCACTCCAGTATCCCTGTCTCCATCCCCCTATACATATCTACCTCCATCACTCCAGTATCCCTGTCTCCTTCCCCCTATACATATCTACCTCCATCACTCCAGTATCCCTGTCTTCTTACCCCTATACATATTTACCTCCATCACTCCAGTATCCCTGTCTCCTTCCCCCTATACATATCTACCTCCATCATTCCAGTATCCCTGTCCCCTTCCCCCTATACATATCTACCTCCATCACTCCAGTATCCCTGTCTCCTTCCCCCTATACACATCTACCTCCATCACTCCAGTATCCCTGTCTACTTCCCCATATACATATCTACATCCATCACTCCAGTATCCCTGTCTTCTTACCCCTATACATATTTACCTCCATCACTCCAGTATCGCTGTCTCTTCCCCCTATACATATCTACCTCCATCACTCCAGTATCCCTGCACATTGTAAATATGGTACTGACCCTGTATATACAGTGGGGAGAACAAGTATTTGATACACTGCCGATTTTGCAGGTTTTCCAACTTACAAAACATGTAGAGGTCTGTAATTTCATCATAGGTACACTTCAACTGTGAGAGACGGAATCTAAAACAAAAATCCAGAAAATCACATTGTATGATTTTTAAGTAATTAATTTGCATTTTAGTGCATGACATAAGTATTTGATCACCTACCAACTAGTAAGAATTCCGGCTCTCATAGACCTGTTAGTTTTTCTTTAAGAATCCCTCCTGTTCTCCACTCATTACCTGTATTAACTGCACCTGTTTGAACTCGTTACCTGTATAAAAGAGACCTGTTCACACACTCAATCAAACAGACTCCAACCTCTCTACAATGGCCAAAGATGTGTCGGCATCGAGTAATTGTTTCTGGCCCCCTCCCAGTTAGGGGAGTGATGAGCTATACAGCAGAGTCTCACAACTCAATCGCTGGTTGAAAACTGTTTTCTGCCCCTCCCAAAAGATAGAATTTGTAGATAATTGGCCCTCTTTCTGGGACTCACCCACAAACAGGACCAAGCTTGGCCTGCTGAGGAGTGACGGACTCCATCCTAGCTGGAGGGGTGCTCTCATCATATCTACCAACATAGACAGGGCTCTAACTCCTCTAGCTCCACAATGAAATAGGGTGCAGGCCAGGCAGCAGGCTGTTAGCCAGCCTGCCAGCTTAGTGGAGTCTACCACTAGCACAGTCAGTGTAGTCAGCTCAGCTATCCCCATTGAGACCGTGTCTGTGCCTCGACCTGGGTTGGGCAAAACTAAACATGGCGGTGTTTGCCTTAGCAATCTCACTAGGATAAAGACCACCTCCATTCCTGTCATTACTGAAAGAGATCGTGATACGGCACATCTCAAAATAGGGCTACTTAATGTTAGATCCCTTATTTCAAAGGCAATTATAGTCAATGAACTAATCACTGATCATAATATTGATGTGATTGGCCTGACTGAAACATGGCTTAAGCCTGATGAATTTACTGTGTTAAATGAGGCCTCACCTCCTGGTTACACTAGTGAGCATATCCCCCGTGCATCCTACAGAGGCGGAGGTGTTGCTAACATTTACGATAGCAAATTTCAATTTACAAAAAAAAAAAGTCATTTTCATCTTTTGAGCTTCTAGTCATGAAATCTATGCAGCCTACTCAATCACTTTTTATAGCTACTGTTTACAGGCCTCCTGGGACATATACAGCGTTCCTCATTGAGTTCCCTGAATTCCTACCGGACCTTGTAGTCATAGCAGATAATATTCAAATTTTTGGTGACTTTAATATTCACATGGAAAAGTCCACAGACCCACTCCAAAAGGCTTTCAGAGCCATCATCGACTCAGTGGGTTTTGTTCAACATGTCTCTGGACCTACTCACTGTCACAGTCATACTCTGGACCTAGTTTTGTCCCATGGAATAAATGTTGTTAATCTTAAATTTTCCTCATAATCCTGGACTATATGACCACCATTTTATTACGTTTGCAACTGCAACAAATAATCTGCTCAGACCCCAACCAAGGAACATCAAAAGTCGTGCTATAAATTCACAGACAACACAAAGATTCCTTGATGCCCTTCCAGACTCCCTCTGCTTACCCAAGGACGTCAGAGGACAAAAATCAGTTAACCACCTAACTGAGGAACTCAATTTAACCTTGCGCAATACCCTAGATGCAGTTGCACCCCTAAACACTAAAAAGCAAGCTTTCAGAAAATTGGAACGAAAATGGCGCCACACCAAACTGGAAGTCTAACTGAGGAACTCAATTTAACCTTGCGCAATACCCTAGATGCAGTTGCACCCCTAAACACTAAAAAGCAAGCTTTCAGAAAATTGGAACGAAAATGGCGCCACACCAAACTGGAAGTCTTCCGACTAGCTTGTAAAGACAGTATCGAAGAGCCCTTACTGCTACTCGATCATCCTATTTTTCCAACTTAATTGAGGAAAATAAGAACAATCCAAAATGTATTTTTGAAACTGTCGAAAGCTAACTAAAAAGCAGCATTCCCCTAGTGAGGATGGCTTTCACTTCAGCAGTAATAAATTCATGACCTTCTTTGAGAAAAAGATCATGATTATTAGAAAGCAAATTATGGACTCCTCTTTAAATCTGAGTATTCCTTCAAAGCTCAGTTGTCCTGAGTCTGCACAACTCTGCCAGGACCTAGGATCAAGAGAGACACTCAAGTGTTTTAGTACTATATCTCTTGACACAATGATGAAAATAATCATGGCCTCTAAACCTTCAAGCTGCACACTGGACCCTTTTCCAACTAAACTACTGAAAGAGCTGATTCCTGTGCTTGGCCCTCCAATGTTGAACATAATAAACGTCTCTCTATCCACCGGATGTGTACCAAACTCACTAAAAGTGACAGTAATAAAGCCTCTCTTGAAAAAGCCAAACCTTGACCCAGAAAAAATAAAAAACTATCGGCCTATATCGAATCTTCCATTCCTCTCAAATATTTTAGAAAAGGCTGTTGAAGACAAACAATGTATACGAAATGCTTCAGTCTTGTTTTAGACCCCATCATAGCACTGAGACTGCACTTGTGAAGGTGGTAAATTACCTTTTACTGGCATCAGACCGAGGCTCTGCATCTGTCCCCGTGCTCCTAGACCTTAGTGCTGCTTTTGATACCATCGATCACCACATTCTTTTGGGGAGATTGGAAACCCAAATTGGTCTACACGGACAAGTTCTGGCCTGGTTTAGATCTTATCTGTTGGAAAGATACGTATCAGTTTGTCTCTGTGAATGGTTTGTCCTCTGACAAATCAACTGTACATTTCGGTGTTCCTCAAGGTTCCGGTTTTAGAACCACTCTTGTTTTTACTATATATTTTACCTCTTGGGGATGTCATTCGAAAACATAATGTTAACTTTCACTGCTATGTGGATGACACACAGCTGTACATTGCAATGTAACATGGTGAAGCCCCCAAATTGCCCTTGCTGGAAGCCTGTGTTTCAGACATAAGGAAGTTGATGGCTGCAAAAGTTCTACTATTAAACTCGGACAAAACAGAGATGCTTGTTCTAGGTCCCAAGAAACAAAGACATCTTCTTTTGAATCTGACAATGAACCTTAATGGTTGTACAGTCGTCTGAAATAAAACTGTGAAGGACCTCGGCGTTACTCTGGACCCTGATCTCTCTTTTGACGAACATTTCAAGACTGTTTCAAGGACATCGTTTTTCCATCTAAGTAACATTGCAAAAATCAGAAACTGTCTGTCCAAAAATTACGCAGAAAAATTAATCCATGCTTTTGTTACTTCTAGGTTAGACTACTGCAATGCTCAACTTTCCGGCTACCCGGATAAGGCACTAAATAAACTTCAGTTAGTGCTGAATACGGCTGCTAGAATCCTGACTAGAACCAAAAAAGTTGGATCATATTACTCCAGTGCTAGCCTCCCTACACTGGCTTCCTGTCAAGGCAAGGGCTTTCTCGTATAGAGCTCAATTTTTATGGAATGGTCTGCCTACCCATGTGAGAGACGCAAACTCAGTCTCAACCTTTAAGTCTTTACTGAAGAACCATCTCTTCAGTGGGTCATATAATTGAGTGTGGTCTGGCCCAGGAGTGTGAAGGTGAACGGAAAGGCTCTGGAGCAACGAACCGCCCCTGCTGTCTCTGCCTGGCCGGTTCCCCTCTTTCCACTGGATTTCTCTGCCTCTAACCCTATGACAGGGGCTGAGTCACTGGCTTACTGGTGCTCTGTCATGCCGTCCCTGGGAGGGGTGCGTCACTTGAGTGGGTTGAGTCACTGATGTGATCTTCCTGTCTGGGTTGGTGCCCCCCCTTGGGTTGTGCCGTGACGGAGATCTTTGTGGGCTATACTCGGCCTTGTCTCAGGATGGTAAGTTGGTGGTTAAAGATATCCCTCTAGTGGTGTGGGGGCTGGGCTTTGGCAAAGTGGGTGGGGTTATATCCTTCCTGTTTGGCCCTGTCCGGAGGTATCATCAGATGCGGTCACAGTGTCTCCTGACCCCTCCTGTCTCAGCCTCCAGTATTTATGCTGCAGTAGTTTATGTGTCGGGGGGCTAGGGTCAGTTTATTATATCTGGAGTACTTCTCCTGTCTTATCCGGTGTCCTCTGTGAATTTAAGTGTGCTCTCTCTAATTCTCTCTTTCTCCCTTTCTTTCTCTCTCTCGGAGGACCTGAGCCCTAGGACCATGCCTCAGGACTACCTGGCATGATGACTCCTTGCTGTCCCCAGTCCACCTGGCCGTGCTGCCGCTCCAGTTTCAACTGTTCTGCCTGCGGCTATGGAACCCTGACCTGTTCACCGGACATGCTACCTGTCCCAGACCTATTATTTGACCATGCTGGTCATTTATGAACATTTGAACATCTTGGCCATGTTCTGTTATAATCTCCACCCGGCACAGCCAGAAGAGGACTGGCCACCCCTCATAGCCTGGTTCCTCTCTAGGTTTCTTCCTAGGTTTTGGCCTTTCTAGGGAGTTTTTCCTAGCCAGCGTGCTTCAACACCTGCATTGCTTGCTGTTTGGGCTTTTAGGCTGGGTTTCTGTACAGCACTTTGAGATATCAGCTGATGTACGAAGGGCTATATAAATACATTTGATTTGATATAACTACTGACCCTGTATATCGCTACTGTCCCTGTATATAGCTACTGACCCCAAGCTGACCCTGTATATAGCTACTGACCCTGTATATAGCTACCTTCCAACCTTCGCAGCTAACGTCCCCTGAATGCTAGCTGTCTAGAGCACAACGGAGTGTTGGCTTACGAGGCCCATCGAATACATTCCGAAGCCACTAGCTAGCAGTCAGCTATCCTTTGCTAGCGGTCATCAGCTACCTTTATCCCGGACAGTCTGTACAGCGCGACTCAAACCAGAGCTAGTCGGACTTATTCTTCTCCATATCTCCGGATTCCTACCGCAAGCTCTGAACCTATTTTTTTATTTTTTATTTTACATTTTTACTATGATTATTATTATTTTATTTTTTTCCACCTGGAATTATAGCAGCTAACGGCCCCTGAACGAGGGGGCCCTTTGGACATATTTCTTCGGCCACTATACATATTTTGCCAATTGGCCTGGTTTACCACACGGAGCTGATCCGTCCGCTGATGTAACTGCACGAGGGGGCCACAACAGACTTTCCTCCGTCGCGCCGCTGCCTGAAGCCACTGGACATGTATGACCACCATGTCGATTGCTGTTCTGCAATTGTTTTATTTCACTGTAGAGCCTCTAGCACTGCTCAACACACCTTGGCCAACAATTTAGTTCCACCTCCAACACACGCAGTGACATCACCTGGTTTAAATGCTATTTCTAGAGACAATATCTCTTTCATTATCACTATATGCACAGCTTTACCCCCACTGTATTCACATCCTACTACACCTTTGTCTGTGCATTATGCCTTGATTATATTCTACCGTGCCCAGAAATCTGCTACTTTTACTCTCTGTTCTGAACGTACTAGGCGCCCAGTTCTGTTAGCCTTTAGCCGTACCCTTATCCTACTCCTCCTCTGTTCCTCTGGTGATGTAGAGGCTAATCCAGGCCCTGCAGTGTCTACCTCCACTCCCATCCCCAAGGCTTCTGTTGACTTCTACAACCGTAAAAGCCATGGTTTCATGCATGTTAACATTAGAAGCCTCCTCCCTAAGTTTGTTTTATTCACTGCCCTAGCACACTCCACCAATCAGGATGTCCTAGCCGTGTCTGAATCCTGGTTTAGGAAGACCACCAAAAACCTTGAAATGTCCATTCCTAACTATAACATTTTCCGACAAGATAGAACTGCCAAAGGGGGTGGTGTTGCAATTTACTGCAAAGATAATCTGGAGAGTTCTGTCTTACTATCCCGGTCTGTAACCAAACAATTTTAGCTTCTACTTCTAAAAATGACATTTCCAGAAACAAGTCTCTCACTGTTGCCGCTTGCTATAGACCTCCCTTGCTATAGACCCTCTGGGTCTAGAGTGTCTCCTCCTCCTCTGAGATTCCCAAAGATTGGAAAGCTGCCACGGTCATCCCAAAGATTGGAAATCTGCCACGGTCATCCCCCTCTTCAAAGGAGGAGACACTCTAGACCCAAACTGCTACAGACCTATATCTATCCTACCCTGCATCTCTAAGTATATACATTTTCCCCAGACAAAGATAGCAGTTAAAACATATTGGTAAGGGAAATGGATTTCACATTAACCTCTTCAGTCGACCCTCTACTTTTTTGAACATTCTGTTAAAAATCGCGCAACATTTCAGCGCCCTGCTACTCATGCCAGGAATATAGTATATGCATTTGCTTAGTCTGTGTGGATAGAAAACACTCAGACGTTTAAAACACTGGTTAAATCACTGCTGTGGCTTTACCAGAACGGCATTTACATCGAAAAGCACAGGAAAAACTGATCACTGAAAATGGGGAAAATATATCCATGCGCTACTTGAACCCATTGATAAACGTGAACCACAATTAATTGACTGAGGTTGCAGTACCTACAGCTTCCACAGGGTGTCTAGAGTCTTGTCATTTCCCTTCGAGTTTTTTCTTGGTCAAACACATACAGGACACCGTATCTAATCCGGTCTAGGACCGGATATTTTCGTTGAGTTTCTAGCCGGACATTTTTCCAGACGGACAGCTAATAATCTTTACATCGCCTCCTGATGAATTTTATCGCTTATTAACGTTTACTAATAGCTAAAGTTGCATTACAAACGTATTTCGAAGTGTTTTGTGAAAGTTTATCGTCGACTTTTTGAATTTTAAAAAATGACGTTACGTTTTGAAACAATGTTTTTTTCGTTTATCACACAGTCTACATATAACGATATCTAGGCTTTATATGGACCGATTTAATCGAAATAAAGACCCAAATAGTGTTTATGGGACATCTAGGAGTGCCAACAAAGAAGATGGTGAAAGGTAATGAATGTTTTCTATTTTATTGTGCGGTTTGTGTAACGCCAAAATGCTAATTATTTTGTTTACGTCCCCTGTGGGTCTTTTGGGGTGTTGCATGCTATCAGATAATAGCTTCTCATGCTTTCGCCGAAAAGCATTTTAAAAATCTGACTCGTTGCCTGGATTCACAACGAGTGTAGCTTTAATTCGATACCCTGCATGTGTATTTTAATGAACTTTTGAGTTTTAACTAATACTATTAGCATTTAGCGTAGCGCATTTGCATTTCCAGAGCTCTAGTTGGGACGCAAGCGTCCCAGGTAGAAGCAACAGGTTAAACACATTAAAACACTCCATATCAATATCAGAGGCCAGAGATTCAACTTTCAGTCAATACCAGACTGTCCGGATTCATCTGCATGGCTCAGATCTTGATGTAATCCAGTTTAGGAAGTAAGCTCCTAATGTTAAGATGCATCCACCCAAGTCCTTTACGATTTTTTAAAGTCACGTGCAGTCTCCGACTCAAACAATGCTACGATCAATAGTTGGTTGCAGGCCCTGTCGGATGGTTGATATTAATATAGTCGGTATGGCTATCAGAGTGCATCGAACTGACCCATTTGGTCTATCGCTATTTGTAATAGAGGAAGGAGTAGAAATTGGAATTACTTTTCCAAGGTTAACACCCACAACAAACACGACCAAGGCACAAAACTGTCCAGCATAACAACAGCAAGAAGAGAGCAGTGACTTTTTAATTTAGTTATTTAACTAGGCAAGTTATTTAAGAACAAATTCTTATTTACAATGACCACCTACCCCGGCCAAACACTAAAAACGCTGGGCCAATTATGCGCCGCCCTATTGGACTCCCAATCACAGCTGGCTTTGATACAGCCTGGAATCGAACCAGGGTCTGCAGTGACACCACTAACACTGAGATGCAGTGCCTTAGAACGCTGCACACCTTGGGAGACTTACTGAATGTGATTAAATGGTCAGCAACATATCGGACGGCGTGTACGATAGTCAGGAAAGAAGAACCTTGGAGGGGTACTGTATGTAGTTTCCAGTACAGGTCGGTGGAGGGAGGGACATATATATATCTGTTATAATTGACTGACAGGTTATTATAGTACCAATCCCCTGTATATCAGTAAAACTCTACCATTTCCCTGTATTTCAACAAACTCTACCATTTCCCTGTATTCCAGTGAAACTGTAATGTTCAGGGTTTAAAAAAAAAGTATGTTTGAATAATGTGATAAATTAATTAAAGGAAATATAGTGACACCAAATATGTATAGAGGTTATTTACAAGGGTTACCGGTACCGAGTCAACGTGCAGGTGTAACGGTTTGTAAAGGTAAGTTGTGTGTGTGTGTGTGTGTGTGTGTGTGTGTGTGTGCGCGTGTGCGCGTGTGCGCGTGTGCGCGTGTGCGCGTGTGCGCGTGTGCGCGTGTGCGCGTGTGTGTGTGTGTGTGTGTAGAAAGCTGTTCAGGAGTCTTATAGAAGCTTTTCAGAAGCCTTATGGGTAGAAGCTGTTAAGAAGCCTTTTCGTCCCAGACTTGGTGCTCCGGTATCGGTTACCGAGCGGCAGCAGAGAGAAAACTCTGTGGGTGGCTGGAGTCTTTTGACAATTTTTAGGGCCTTCCTCTATCATCGCCTGGTATAGAGGTCCTTGATGGCAGGGATCTTGGGGCCCCCAGTGAGGTACTGGGCCCTATGTATGGCTTTGTGAACGTTCAGCACAGCATCGTGTTCCAGGTCACACTGCCTGTCCCTGTTCCCAAGCAGTCTGCCAATGCAGGTAATCTGCCTGCCCTAGCCTCCCACTGTCAATAGCCATGCATGCACACACAAACCTCGCCACACCACACACACCTCCCCATGGTTCCTCCCTGCCTAGCCACAGGGCTGAGCAAACACAAAGCCTTGCCTTTTATCTAGAAGAGAGAGTGGGGTATGGGGGGAGGGGGTGAGAGATGGGGGAAGGTGAGAGGGAAGAGGGATGGTGAGAGGAAAGAAGCAATTTAAATGGTAATCTAGAGACAAGCACCTCTACCTTGGTGGGGTTTGATCGGTTCAAGGTCCTCTCTGCGTTGTGCGTATGTCTCAAATGGCATGCTATTCCCTATAGAGTGCACCACTTCTGAACTACTTCTGACCAGGGGCCCTAGTCAAAAGTAGTGCACGATATCGGGAATAGGATGCCATTTGAGCTGCAAGCTCTGTCTGTCAGTCCTCTCTCTGTCTCATAGCTCTTTTTTATTAATAAAAAATTCAAAACTGAAATGTCTTGAGTCAATAAGTATTCAACCCCATTGTAATAGTAAATCATTTTTGGAGTAAAAATGTGCGTTACAAAATCGCATTATAAATTACATGGACTAATTACTTATTCAATAATATTGGTTAGATTATTTTTGAATGACTTACCCATCTCTATACCCCACACACAATTATCTAGAAGGTTCCTCAATCGAGTAGTGAATTTCAAGCACAGATTCAACCACAAAGACCCAGGAAGTTTCTGAATGACTTGCAAAGATGGACACCGATTGGTAGATATGAAACAAATATATATATAGAGAGTTATTGATTACCCTTTTGGATGGTGTGTCAATACACCCAGTCACTACAACAATAAAGTAATTCATTCTCAATTCAACTCAGTTGCCGGAGAGGAAGGAAACTGCTCATCCTGTTTGCAACAAGGCACTTAGTAAGTAATCCTGCAAAACATGTGGCAAAGAAATTAACGTATTGTCCTAAATACAAAGTGTTATGTTTTGGGCAAATCCTACACAACACAACACTATGTACCACTTTTCATTTTCAAGTATGGAGGTGGCTGCATCATGTTATGGGTAAGCTAGTCACCAGCAAATTAGTTTTTTTTAGGATAAAAAGAAGTGTAATACAGTTATACATAAGGACAGGCAAAATCCAATCAACATAAAGAGCTGGAATTATTTTAAGAACAAATGTTGTACAATCCAAATAGAGACTCGTCGCCAAAGGTGCCTCTACAAAGTATCGACTCAAGGGCGTGAATACTTAAGTAAATTCAGATATGTCTTTTTTATTTTTTTTATAAATTTGCAAATGTCTCAAAACGTGTTTTTCCTTGGTCATTATGGGTTATATATTATTGGATTGTTTTCAGAAATGTTTTGACTGTAAACACATCAAAATGTGGAATAAGTCATGAATACTTTCCCGAAGGCACTATAGAGGATAACATCTATAGATGTAATGTAACGTTAATATGACATTTCAGGAAATACAACTCAGCTCAGACCTCAGATGTAAATAATATGATTGAGTATTATATTATATTATATATATTATATTATATATATATATATAGTATTATATATTATATTGATTATTGACAGACTCCATCTGAAAAACAAGAGCCATTAATTAATTAATCTGCAATTGGAAACATACATTTGCAAAAAGGGAAATTCAATATCTGCCTTTTTCTGAATGTTACCCTGAAATATTTTCTGAACTACCAATAGATAACCTTCTTTGTGAGGTATTGGGAAATGTCCCTAGTCTTTGTATTGATGTTTTAATGTTACTCTTGACACCTTAGGGATAATTGTATGTGTGTAGAGATGAGGTAGTCATTTCAAAAACAATGTCAAACAATATTATTACACACGTGGTTGTTGAGAAAAAGACAAATTCATTAAACTATTGAATCAATGATGTTAGCGGTCATACTATTAATTTATTAAGGTACAATACTACTGTAGCAAGTTCTCACATCAGGGTGAGGGTGCATTATTAAGACAGATGGTGTGCGTCTTTCCAGATCAAGTCCAATCAATTGATTTTACCACAGGTGGAGCCCAATCAAGTTGTAGAAACATCAATGATGATCAATGGAAACAGGATGCACCTGTGCTCAATCTATTTTGATAGCAAAGGGTCTGAGTACTTTAGTTTTTTATATTTAATACATTTTCAAAAATATCTAAAAACCTGTTCCCGCTTTGTCAATATAAGGTACTGTGTGTACATTGCTGAGGATATTTAATCCATTTTAGGATAAGGTTGTAACGTAACAATTTGAAAAAGTTCAATACTCTGAAGGTATAATGTTCACTCTTCAGTTGTCCAGTATATGTTTGATTATAATCATAAACCTGAGGTTGTTTGATAACTAAAAAAAAATGAAAATGAAAATGAAGCCTTTTCCCCCCCACATTGATAAAAGCTTTCTCGTTAGTGTTTCGCGGCAAAGTTGTAATTGTTATTCTTAGATGTATTTTTTGGTTGACATGGTCAAATATCTCAAATCGATTGGGATTTTTGCACAAAGAAACTAGTGGCCATGAGTAACTTGAGCAAAAAGAATAGCCTATAGCGGGCACTGTCTCACTTAAACCCTCATATCCACCACCTCGTTTGACCTAGAGACTTAACTTTGTATCTAGATGTCTTTCCTCATGCTGAACAAATTTGCCTACAAGGATCCATAAGGTCCGTCAGGATAGATTTTCCACCATCTTGGAAGACTACTCTCCAAATGCGGTATGTAAGCCCATGGTACATCTCTTAACTTAGTTTGAGGAAAGCTAAGGGATTGGTTTAGAAAGCGTTTTCCCAACTCTGGTCTTTGAGTATCTCTAACAGTACATATTTTTGGACAATGTCACAAACCGGCTCAAAGCCCGTAACAAAGAGACAACGTGGAGATAAGGAATAACAAAAATATATTTATTTAACCTCTTCAGTCGACCCTCTACTTTTTTGAACATTCTGTAAAAAAATGGCGCAACATTTCAGCGCCCTGCTACTCATGCCAGGAATATAGTATATGCATTTGCTTAGTCTGTGTGGATAGAAAACACTCAGACGTTTAAAAAACTGGTTAAATCACTGCTGTGGCTTTACCAGAACGGCATTTACATCGAAAAGCACAGGAAAAACTGATCACTGAAAATGGGAAAATATATCCATGCGCTACTTGATCCCATTGATAAAGGTGAACCACCATTAATTGACTGAGGTTGCAGTACCTACAGCTTCCACACGGTGTCTAGAGTCTTGTCATTTCCCTTCGAGTTTTTTCTTGGTCAAACACATGCAGGACACCGTATCTAATCCGGTCTAGGACCGGATATTTTCGTTGAGTTTCTAGCCGGACATTTTTCCAGACGGACAGCTAATGATCTTTACATCGCCTCCTGATGAATTTTATCGCTTATTAACGTTTACTAATACCTAAAGTTGCATTACAAACGTATTTCGAAGTGTTTTGTGAAAGTTTATCGTCGACTTTTTGAATTTAAAAAAATGACGTTACGTTTTGAAACGATGTTTTTTTCGTTTATCACACAGTCTACATATAACGATATCTAGGCTTTATATGGACCGATTTAATCGAAATAAAGACCCAAATAGTGTTTATGGGACATCTAGGAGTGCCAACAAAGAAGATGGTGAAAGGTAATGAATGTTTTCTATTTTATTGTGCGGTTTGTGTAACGCCGAAATGCTAATTATTTTGTTTACGTCCCCTGTGGGTCTTTTGGGGTGTTGCATGCTATCAGATAATAGCTTCTCATGCTTTCGCCGAAAAGCATTTTAAAAATCTGACTCGTTGCCTGGATTCACAACGAGTGTAGCTTTAATTCGATACCCTGCATGTGTATTTTAATGAACTTTTGAGTTTTAACTAATACTATTAGCATTTAGCGTAGCGCATTTGCATTTCCAGAGCTCTAGTTGGGACGCAAGCGTCCCGAGTAGAAGCAACAGGTTAATGAAGTAACCAATATACAATATACAATGGTGTGTGTAGTCAGTAGTGTAAGTGGTTGCGTGTATAGATGTGATGATGAGGACTGTTCAAAGTTAAAGCAAGCAGCCAAAACAGAATCCAACAACCAAAATCAAACTGCATGGAAAGAGTCTCCTCCATGAATGGGGGGAAAAGGTGTTTTCATCCCGGGACACACCCAGGCGTCACATTTTCCTGACGACCCTCATGGCTCCGGCCACTGACATCCTATTAAGGAAAACAAGAGCAAAGAGAAAGAATTCGGCAGACAGAGTAGGAGGGTCGTCACACCCACCCCATAAAACCGGGGACCAATAAGGACCCGGGAACACCACACCAATCACACAAAAACAGAATACTGCCCTGGTACCCTTATCCCACTGCCCCAGCCAACCTAGTCCTCCCTAGACCTAAGTATCCTTTGCGCACAGGAAGCAACCTTTAAGATCAAAGAAGAAAATGAGAACAGAAGGGAACAGACAGGAGCGACAGAACAGGATAATACCACATACAAAATAAAGTGGTCAGTAAACGTGCGTGGACATTCAGAAACAGGGCGCACGAGAGAGTGCCACAATAAGAACTACACCAGACCCGACATACAACTCAAAGTGTTGTAGGGCTTCTTTTTCCACGACCGAGTACTTACACTAATAAAAGTTCAACTTATTGGACAAGAAACAGGCCTCAACAACAGACACATTTGCTTACAGCAAGACTGCACCTGCCCCCACATGACTCGCATCCACCTGCAAGGTAAATGACAAATCCATGTGAGGAGTAGTCAGCACCAGAGTTGAGGTACGCAACCTCTTTGCGTCCTCAAAAGCCTGTAGACAGAGAGGAGACCAGACGTAAACCGCCTTAGCTTTTCAGGAAATATGTCAACAGTAGAGAAGTTCCTACAGAAACTACAGTAATAACCAATCATTCCCAAGAAGTGCAAGCAGTACCCATTTAGTAGTTGGTGGGGTCGCCCGAGCAAACTCCCATTTAGTCAGACTGATAGTAAGGTGACCCACAGCCAGGAGGTCGAACAAGGCTTGAATACTGAACAGATGCTCTTCCCAAGTATCTGCATATACCACTACATTACCCAGATAAACAGCGCACCTGATCAGACCAGAGACAACCCTATTCATAAGTCGATGTAAAGTGGCAGGTGCATTACGCCAAAACTCATAACCGAATACGAGTACAGACCAGAGGGTGTAAAAAGGCAGATATTTAATGTGCCCTACTCGTCAGTGGCATCTACCAACAGTCCTTTAACGGGTCAAATTTGTTCAAACTTTCCTGCTCTGACATGATCAACGTAGCAACGTCCATCCGAGGAAGAGAAAATTAATCTGGCTTAGTGATGCTACCTTACGGTAGTTCATTCAAGATCTGTTTTGTCCCATCCAGTATACTGACCAAGATACAGGGAGAAGGCCAACCGAATCTATAGCACTCTCCAGCATGTACCTGATCTCAGCATCCGGACAACGCCGTTTCTCTGAAGAAACAATAGAACCACTGATAGCGTGTTCTATTAAGTTTGTAGGTGTATCAGAAAACAAAACTGGAAAACTCTGACCAACCATCTCACCTAGCAGCAGGTAGATGAGCGAGAAGGCTATCCAAAACATCCAGTGGCTCTGAATTGTTCAATCTACCCTGTAGTATGCAATCGTCGGGACCAGGAACATCTTCCTCCCCATGCACGGACCTGACAAAACCCAGCGAAATAATGGTAGGAGCAAACAAAAAAAAAAAAAACATGTTTACCATCCTCTGCAGACTCCCACTCTTCGGCCTCAGAAGAACAGATTTACATGGACAGTTGGTGTGCTTTCCTCCATTCTGGAGTATCTACTAGATAGTTGGTCAGTGCACTGGCGCACAAATGTATATGGACCTTGAAACTTAGCTTGAGAAAAGGAGACCCAACAATTGGCAACAGAGCCAGAACCTGGTCACCTGGACTGAAGCGACGAGGCAGATAAAAATTTGCCCTTTCATCCTCCCCTGTGAAGATGAGTTTCTCTTTAGCCATTTCACCAGTGGTGTACAGCCATCGCCGGAAATCAGACAAGATAACAGGGACTGAGGGAGACCTGAGGAGACCTCCAGTCATCCTGGAGCACTGCTAGAAGCCCACACACCCGGAGGTCATTTGGACTATATCCGTGCTCTCATTTTTACATTTACATTTAAGTCATTTAGCAGACGCTCTTATCCAGAGCGACTTACAAATTGGTGCGTTCACCTTATGACATCCAGTGGAGCAGCCACTTTACAATAGTGCATCTAGGTCTTTTAAGGGGGGGGGGGAGAAGGATTACTTTATCCTCTCCTGTGAAACCTCCCTAGCGGCTAACAGTAACAAAGGCAATCCCTCCTCCCAATCCTTACCCATCTCCGTACGCTCTCAACAAAGACTTGTTTGATGGAAACATTCCAGTGCTCCTTGACTCTACGCGTGATCGGTACTAGCCAGATTGTGTTTAATATAGAGCTGTTGGAGAAGATGAAATTAGGTCCTTGGTCTGAATGACCTTAGAGATTCCAAACAGTGAGAAACTGAGTCAAAGCTTTTAGCACAGACTTAGTCGTGACCGGAGAGGATAGGCAGCAGGAAACCTAGTAGTCTGACACATCAGTGAAACAGGTTACTACTACCCTTAGAGCGAGGCAGAGGACCAACAGTCATTAATCAGATACTCAAAAGGTTGGTTGAGCATGGGAATAGGAAACAGTGGTACCAGCTTAAGTTTGATTAGGTTTACCACTTAATTGACAGATGTGACAGGTTGTTGAACTCAAACATCCCTCTAACCAAAATACATTTCTTAGTATGTGGTTGTAGATTCCTCACACCCATATGTCCAGAAATGTCATAGTGGGAAGTTGTCAAAACCAACTTGAAGTTTAACTGGTACAACAACCCGACTAATAGCCTCCCCCACAAAACTAACACCATGAGACACCCACTTTCTCATCAGGACATCCTTTTGGAAAATAAATAGCCATGGGCGACGTCACCCAACTGTCCCACAGGCACAATATGGTCACGCAACTATTATAATGTGGGGCCCGTTGCGCCTTGATTAGATCAGAGCGGGTCACAGATAACGGGATAACAGGGAAAGTCGTAACAGATTTGTGTGCCGTCATCGTTAGCTGCCGCAGTGACCAGGGCGCCACGGCTCATAGATCGCATCACCGCACACGCAGAGACCTCTGGGAAACTGTCTCATCAGGAACCCAAACAAATTACAGCTTAGCGGAAACCACTAGAGATGGAGACACGACAGCCAAGTTATTCCCAAGGATAACATCGATACCCTCATTAGGCAACGAAGGACACACCCCAACAATCTCACCTTTCACCATTTCAGAATCCAACATCAGTTTATGCAATGGAACTGACAGAGTGTCCAAACCTATTCCCCTAATTAAAACATTACTCTCTGAATCAGACTCAGCAGAGAACAGTAACAGACAAACACAAATGACAGAGGCACCTGTGTCTCAGGATTTTCACTGACACTGGGTCATTACTCCCTAACAGACACAAAACCCTCCGTAATGAAAGGTAAATAATCTGGGTCAATAGGGACTTCCACATACCCTTGTGGATGAGAATTGATGTGGGACAGGTGCTGCTAATGCCTTAGGCTTTAAGTAAGCGCAAGTATTTACCCGTAGCGCTGAAAACCAGACATTTGTTTTTCCAATGACCTGAACCCTGACAGTAGTGATACTCAACCGAAGTCAGCGTTACCACGGGATCAGTTGAATGAAACTCTGCCCGTGAACCAGAGTATCTCGGTGGGCAATGCCTAAACTCTCCAAATGCCCTCACTCACTCCGAATACGGGGCTCTGCAAAGACACGTGAGTCAAAACATACTCGTCTGCTAAAACCGCAGCTTCAGAGACAGTCTTCACTTTTCGTTAACGTATGTGTCTACACGAACAGGGATTGTGTCCTTAAATTGCTCTAACATAAATCAAATCACACAGCCCCTGGAAAGTCAAACCCACAGAGGCGGAACCCCAGAGATTAAACTGAAGATAGCTCATGCAAACTCAACATGTTAATCAGCCCTTTTTAAAGTACTAAATCGTTGGCGTTAAGCCTCAGGAACCAATTTGTAAATCTGTAACAGCCATTTTAACCTTATAATAACTGACACTGTCAGCTACACCAAGAGCTGAATATGTTTCCTGCGCTTTACCAGTCAACACACACTGCAACATTAAAGTGTGGTCAGAATCAGGCAAACTCCTAGCGTCAGCAACACGCTCAAACAACGAAAATAAGGTCATGGTCCTTCTCATAAAATTTTGGCAACAACCATATGTTTCCAACAATATCAAATGAGTCCGGGGCACGACCGAGAGAGCAACCCCTAGGTAAATCTGGGTCAACTTCCCAGAGCAAACTCTCCTCTGAGAGCCTTCCTTCCCTAACCAACTCTAGCCACTCTTGTTGCAGCATGATTTTAGCACGCTCCATATCCTGTTTAAATGCCAATTATTTTTCGTACTTTACACAGCCTTGCTCTAGTTGTAACAGAAGCAGTTCTTTGTTGTTCAAAACACAGACGACGAGGTCTAACAGGTGGACATCGTAACGAAAGACAGACGACGAGGTCTAACAGGCGGACATCGTAACGAAAGACAGACGACGAGGTCTAACAGGCGGACATCGTAACGAAAGACAGACGACTAGGTCTAACAGGCGGACATCGTAACGAAAGACAGACGACTAGGTCTAACAGGCGGACATCGTAGCGAAAGACAGACGACGAGGTCTAACAGGCGGACATCGTAACGAAAGACAGACGACTAGATCTAACAGGCGGACATCGTAGCGAAAGACAGACGACTAGGTCTAACAGGAGGACATCGTAACGAAAGACAGACGACGAGGTCTAACAGGCGGACATCGTAACGAAAGACAGACGACTAGGTCTAACAGGCGGACATCGTAACGAAAGACAGACGACGAGGTCTAACAGGCGGACATCGTAACGAAAGACAGACGACGAATTCTAACAGGCGGACATCGTAACGAAAGACAGACGACGAGGTCTAACAGGCGGACATCGTAACGAAAGACAGACGACGAGGTCTAACAGGCGGACATCGTAGCGAAAGACAGACGACGAGATCTAACAGGCGGACATCGTAACGAAAGACAGACGACTAGGTCTAACAGGCGGACATCGTAGCGAAAGACAGACGACTAGGTCTAACAGGAGGACATCGTAACGAAAGACAGACGACGAGGTCTAACAGGCGGACATCGTAACGAAAGACAGACGACTAGGTGTAACAGGCGGACATCGTAACGAAAGACAGACGATGAGTTCTAACAGGCGGTCATCATAACGAAACGGGTAGACGGTCGAGGCGACGAGTCCTCAGCAAAGGCTGCCCTAGTTGTGTCTTCAAGAATACTACGCCATCAGATTGGATTTTCTGTATCAACCTTAAAGAATTTGAACATTTTTCACGAATTTCAAACTTGTACTGTTCAGTGATCGTCAACAGCTCTTCTTTAGTATATACAGGATATACAGTGGGGCAAAAACGTATTTAGTCAGCCACCAATTGTGCAAGTTCTCCCACTTAAAAAGATGAGAGAGAGGCCTGTAATTTTCATCATAGGTACACTTCAACTATGACACTCAAAATGGGAAAAAAAAATCCAGAAAATCACATAGGATTTTTAATGAATTTATTTGCAAATTATGGTGGAAAATAAGTATTTGGTCACCTACAAACAAGCAAGATTTCTGGCTCTCACAGACCTTTAACTTCTTCTTTAAGAGGCTCCTCTGTCCTCCACTCGTTACCTGTCCACTGTAATTCTAACAGTTCCTCTGATGGAAAGGGAATAAACTCATACAGTTCCCATAGTGAAGTAAATAAATATTTAAATATAAAATCTCTCTTCCCCTCTGCTGAGCACACCAGTCACACAGTCACACCACAGAAGAGAGAAAAATACACGCCTCCTGGGTGGCGCAGTGGTTAAGGGCACTGTACTGCAGCGCCAGCTGTGCCACCAGAGACTCTGGGTTCGCGCCCAGGCTCTGTCGCTCTGTCGCCGTGACAAGAAGAGAGATTAATATGGAGCTTTGCCAAATCCTACAGTATGTCAACCCGTCTGTGCGGATTCATGGTGGGTAACTAATCATCAAGCCCTTGACATGTTGAATCAGGTGTTTTTTGTCCTGGGCTATAACATTTAAATCCTTTGTAAATCCACTTCACTTCTCAATGGTCTTTCAACGTGACACTGTTTATTAACTTCATCAAAGACCATGATGAACCAAGATAAAGTTTGATATCTTAAAAAAAAGAAGGAAACGATTAACAATTCAAATAATACTTAAAATAATCATTAAAAATCCTAAAAAAGACTCATCCCAGTAGTCCCCAAAAAATAACGTTGATGCCACGCTATACCAGGTAGATGCAGATACTCGAATATGCTAAAGTATGCTAAAGATACTTCAAAAATCTTCTCATGACCATCTTCTTATGACTAAATGACACCAGATGTGGCTATTTGATTTGTAAAAATGATGGCTGAGTCACTGAAAAATCTAAAAATATGATTTAAAGTCTACATTTTAAACCACTGTAAATCCACTCCACAGTGACCTAGCAACTTGACACTTGTCACCTCTATCATGGACGTCCCTAGGATAAACCTCTCTGAATGTAGTATATTTTAAACAAACATGGAAACTGTTACCAACAAATTATTTTAAATTCATTCTTTGTTAAAATCATGTTTTTCCTCATGAACCATATGTCCGATTCACTCCAGATTTACATTTAGACTCATAACGTAACGGAAGCTATTTCCCACATGAGTGCTCTCTTATCCAACTGATCTTGTGTCCTTTCTGTCATCCTGTGAAGCCCATTCTGCTCGCAGCTACAGTACCAGTCAAAAGTTTGGACACACCTACTCACTCAAGGGTTTTTCTTTATTTGTACTATTTTCTACATTGTAGAATAATAGTGAATAATAGTGAAGACATCAAAACTATGAAATAACACATGGAATCATGTAGTAAGCAAAAAAAAGTGTTAAACAAATAAACATATGTCACATATTTTAAATTCTTCAAAGTTAGCCACCCTTTCCATTAATGACAGCTTTGCACACTTTTGTCACTTTCTCAACCAGCTTCACCCGGAATGTTTTCTTACAGTCTTGAAGGAGTTCCCACATATGCTGAGAACTTGCTGGCTGCTTTTCCTTCACTCTGCGGTCCAACTCATCCTAAACCATCTCAATTTGGTTGAGGTCAGGTGATTGTGGAGGCCAGGTTATCTGATGCAGCAATCCATCACTCTCCTTCTTGGTCAAATTGCCCGTACACAGACTGGAAGTGTGTTGGGTCATTGTCCTGTCGAAAAACAAATGATATTCCCACTAAGTCCAAACCAGATGGGATGACGTATCGCTGCAGAATGCTATGGTAACCATGCTGGTTAAGTGTGAACCTTGAATGTCACCAGCAAAGCACCCCCACACCATCACACCTCCTCCGTGCTTCAAGGTGGGAACCACACATGTGGAGATCATCCGTTCACCTACTCTGTCTCTCACGAAGACACGGTGGTTGGAACCAAAAATCTTACATTTGGACTCTGGTGGAGATTTCCACCAGTCTAATGTCCATTGCTCGTGTTTCTTGGCCCAAGCAAGATTATTCTTATTATTGGTGTCTTTTAGTAGTGGTTTCAATGTAGCAATTCGACCACGAAGGCCTGATTCACGCAGTCTGTTCTTGCTATAATATGGACTTGGTCTTTTAACAAATAGGGCTATTTTCTGTATACCACCCCTACCTTGTCACAACACAACTGATTGGCACAAATGCATTAAGTAGAAAAGAAATTCCACAAATGAACTTTTAACAAGGCACACCTGTTAATTGAAATGCATTCCAGGTGACTACCTCATGCAGCTGGTTGAGAGAATGCCAAGAAAGTGCAAAGATGTCATCAAGTCAAAGGTTGGCTAATTTGCCTTGATGTGTTATTTCATAGTTTTGATTTCTTCCCTCTTTATTCTAGAAAAATAGTACAAATTAAGATAAACCTTTGAATGAGTAGGTGTGTCCAAACTTTTGACTGCTGATACAATTAAGTTGTCAACCAGCACCAGTTTATCTCTCATTACTACACAGGAAACGGTTTACTCTTATCTAGGCAGATAGATAGATAGCAGACAGATCTGTTCAGTGTGAAAACTACACCTCCTTTCCCCTTGTCCTGGTAATAATACCGTCTGGCTGTGTTGGGCTAACAAAAGTTGTGTCCTGAGTGGCTCAGTGTACAGGACTGTTAGCAGGGTTCTGGCTAGCATCTTAACTCATCGTCCTTTTCCATCCTCCTCTTCTCAATGTGTTAATAATAGTGACATTGTGTGACTGTAGATCTAACTATAGTTGTGTCCTGAGTGGCTCAGTGTACAGGACTGTTAGCAGGGTTCTGGCTAGCATCTTAACTCATCGTCCTTTTCCATCCTCCTCTTCTCAATGTGTTAATAATAGTGACATTGTGTGACTGTAGTTGTGTCCTGTGTGAATAAGTGTGTTGGTCTCTCAACTTCCTCCTCTCAGTTTGTGTAAATGTTGTGTGACAGATGTAAAAACTATTTTGAAATCATTTCAAATACTTTAGATGGCTAAAGCAAACATATTTGAAAGATTCAAAATAATATTTGAATCCAGGTCTGACTGTGCGAGTGGTACCGTAGTGTTGTCTGTGTCAGGGTGACTCAGTGTGCAAGAGCCTGTCTGAGGTGGATGGTAATGTGTGTAGAGAGGGATGGAGTCACATCTCTCTTCCTATATCACTTTCTATCTCTCTCCCCAACTCTTTCTCCTCTCCCCACCCTCCTCTCCTCCCCTTCCTTCCCCCAGTCTCTCCCCTCTTTCTGCCTATCCTCTCCTCCCCTTCCTTCTCCCAGTCTCTCTCTTCTCCCCATCCCTCCTCTCCTCCTCCTCCCCCTCCTCCCCTCTTCTCCTCTCCTCCCCTTCCTTCCCCCAGTCTCTCTCTTCTCCCCATCCCTCCTCTCCCCCCCCTCCTCTCCTCTTCTCCTCTCCTCCTTCTGTCATCTTTTCGTTGATTTCACACTCATTTCACAGCCATACAATCGGATCTTCCTCACCCTATCTTATCTTCTTCTGTCTGTCTTCCAAAGGATTTGATTTATCCTGTAACAGAATGTGGTCATAGCAGTAGTTAGTGCATGACAATGAGCTGCCTTTCTTTTTAGTTATCGCAGGAATTTTGATGATATTTTCTGTTAGTAGCCTATTCAAGAAAAACGTGCAGTTTTAAATTGAATAAGTTTGTTAATATGGGTTAATGGGAGAATGAATGGCTACAACCATCAAATTAGTAGTTAGTAGTTTAAAGGATCGTTTAAAAAAATGATGATACACATTAATATTAGAAACTATATACTGTATTTATCGTTATCGGCTCATCTGTATAGCGAATAATATAATATATGCCGTTTAGCAGCTTTCAGCCAATCAGCATTCTGGGATCGAACACATGGTTTATAATATAATATATGCCGTTTAGCAGCTTTCAGCCAATCAGCATTCAAGGATCGAACACATGGTTTATAACATAATATATGCCGTTTAGCAGCTTTCAGCCAATCAGCATTCAAGGATCGAACACATGGTTTATAATATAATATATGCCGTTTAGCAGAAGCTTTAATTCAAAGTGACCTGCAGTCATGCGTGCATCCATTTTTACATATGGATGGGTGCAGTGGTGGAAAAAGTACCCAATTGTCATACTTGAGTATAAGTAAAGATACCTTAATAGAAAATGACTCAAGTAAAAGTGAATTTCACCCAGTAAAATACTACTTGAGTAAAAGTAAAAAAGTAAAAAAGTACTTGATTTAAATATAATGAAAAGTATAAATCATTATAAATTAATTTTCTAGTTTTTAAAATGTATTTATGGATAGCCAGGGGCACGTGACAACACTCAGACATAATTTACAAATGAAGCATGTGTGGACCTCAATTGAAACGGGTATACTTTCCTATTTATGCTATTTTTATTCCTCTGTCTGTTTTGACCCTTTATATTGGGCAGACAGACCAGTTCCCTACCTCCTTCCGCTGACACCTGCCTCCTCCATTTCGGGGGTAATGCTGTAATCAATTGGTTGTACTTTTGGATTGAGCAGACCTTTCTGTACATTTCTGATAACTCCATGAAGGACATAACTCTACCATTCCAATTTAAAATATAATTAAAGAACAAAATACCCTTTTCAAACATCTTTCCCATAAATACAGGTATTTTATCAACCAGTCCATTTGAGTTTAATATTTGTTATATCTTTTCAGGGGGAGGAAATTGAAATGATAGATCAGCTCTACAATGTTTGTTTGAAAAAGAGAGATACTTTGAAAAAAGTATCATTTTCAATGAATTGCCATTTTTAAACAATAGATGAGCTTTTCTTAGTAATCTACTTGAGGACCATTTAGGGTTCAAATAAAACTTTTGAATTAGTGAAGCTTTTAGAGAGGTTTAGTGCTTTTATATGTAATAATCTCAACCCACCCAATTCATATTCATTATATAGATAGGCACGCTTTATTTAGTCTGGTTTAGCATCCCAGATAGAGAGAAATATGTTTTGCTCATCTGATTTGAAAAACAAATCATCAGGAGTAGGCAGCGCCGTGAGTAAACTGAGATATGACTAACGAGTTAATCAGGACAATTTTTCCCTCAATAGACAGGTATTTACCTCTCCATGGTTGAAGGATCTTGTCTATTTTTCCAAGTGTTCTATTGAATTTATTGTGGAGAGCTTATTTATATATTTTGTGATATGAATACCGAATATATCTACTTCACCATCACCCTATTTTATTGGTAAACTTCAGGGTAATGTAGAAGTTGTATTTTTAAAGGATCCAATACGTAATATTGTACACTTATCATAATTAGGTTTTAGTCCAGAGAGTCCAGAAAAGTTATCTAGATCTTTAATGAGACATTGCAGGGATCTAGCTTGTGGACTTAATGTAAAACTTGAGTCATCAGCATACATGGACACCTTTGTTTTAAAGCCTTGGATCAACATTGTTGTTGGATCTGATTTTAATAGCTAGCATTTCGATGGCCATAACAAATAGATATGGTGACAGTGGACACCCTTGTTTAACTCCTCTTAACAATTCAAAACTCTCTGAGAAGTTTACTATTTTACACCGGGGGTTGCTATATATTACCATTAACGAATAGATATGGTGACAGTGGACACCCTTGTTTAACTCCTCTTAACAATTCAAAACTCTCTGAGAAGTTTACTATTTTACACCTGGGGTTGCTATATATTACTTGTACCCATTTTATAAGAGAATTACTGAAATTGAAAAAATCCAGGCACTTAAAAATACAATCCAGTCTTACATTATCAAATGTCTTTTCAAAATCCGCTATAAATACCATTCCTGGCTTCTTATATGTTTCATGGTGCTCTATTATTTCTATTATTTCTAGTAGTTGTTGTATATTATCTCCAATGTATCGTCCATGTTAAAAAACCTGTCTGATCAGGATGAACAATACCTGGTAAAACCCTTTTAATTCTGAATGCTTTGCATGTCGCTAGTATTTTGGTAAATGCTATGCATTTTTTTTTGCATCACAACATTGAAGTGAGCCTCCAGTTTATTTTCTTTATATTTTCCATCTTGTTTTAATAATAGAGAAATGCGACCTTCCTGCTGAGTACCTGACAGATTATCTATAGCAGTAGTTAAAACAATCTAACAATGGAGCTTTTAGTATACCGAAAAAGGCTTGATATACCTCGACCGGTATGCCATCAAGCCCTGGGGTTTTTCCAGATAGAAAGGATTTAATAGCCTCAAAAAGTTTTTTCTCTGTAAGTTGGCTTTCAGAACGATCTTTCTGTACATTTGTTAATTTTCCATTTTTTATATTATTTGGAAAGAGTTCCTTACCGTTCTCTTCATTCGGTGGGAGAGGATCTGACAGAAAAGAGAACATCTGCCTGAAATAATTCACTTCCTCTTTTAGAATATAATTTGGGAAATCATGTATGACTCTGTCTTCAGTAACGAGTTTCTGCAAATTCTTTTATTTAGCGTTCCTGTATTGGAGATTCAGGAAAGACTTTGTGCATTTTTCTCCATATTCCATCCAGGTTGCTTTATTTTTGTAATAGATTACATTAGATCGTTCTTGAATAAGCTCTTCCAGTTCTTTTTGTTTTTCCTCTAACTTATTTTGTATCTCTGTAGTATTGTTTTTATTGCTGTCAACCTGTACTATTAGTTCATGCATTTCCCTTATTAGTCTTGTCTCCAGAAACTGCTTTTTTTTATTGAAGAATATTGAATTGAATGACTCCTGAAGGTACATTTAAATTTAAAGGTATCCCAAACAATAAGGGGATTAGCTGAATCTATATTATACTGGAAAAATTCAGTTATAAATGATTTTGTCTTAGTTAAAAATAAGTTATCCTCCAGTAAAACTTTGATTAAATTTCCAATATCCCCGTCCACGTTGAAAATCTTAGTTATGTGAATGCCAATTAGATGATGATCCGTTTGCATTCTGTCTCCTACTAAAACTTTTTAAACCTTTGATCCAAGAGACAAAGAGACAAAGAGACAAGAATGTAGACAAGTCTCCTCCACCTCACTAGGTCAGGGTTTTTTAGTCTCTAAATATCCACTATTTCTAATGTGTCGATAATGTTTGTGATTATCTTTACGGTCCATTGAGGTACTTAACACTGTGTTATAGTCTCCTACCATAATGATTAGATCATGTGTTGCCTGTAAGTACATTATTGTCTTTAGGAATGTAGTGAAGTTAAAGTTGTCAAAAATATAAATAGTAAAGTAAAGTACAGATACCCCAAAAATTTACTTAAGTAGTAGGATCCACTTTTTAAAAAAATGTTCATCTAAAATGACATACCCAAATCTAACGCCTGTAGCTCAGGACCTGAAGCAAGGATATGCATATTATTGGTACCATTTGAAAGGAAACACTTTGAATTTTGTGAAATAAATGTGAAAGAGATGAAGGAGAATATAACACAATAGATCTTGTGAAAGATAATACAAAGAATAAACCAACTGTACTTTTGTAAAGAAAATTGTACCATCATCTTTGAAATGCAAGAGAAAGGCCATAATGTATTATTATTCCAGCCCAGGTGCAGTGTATGTGCACAGTTTTAGACTGATCCAATGAACCATTACATTTCTGTTCAAAATGTTGTATCAAGACTGCCCAAATGTGCCTAATTTGTTTCTTAATAACTTTTCATGTTCAAAACTGTGCTTTCTCCTCAAATAATAGCATGGTATTCTTTCACTGTAATAGCTACTGTCAATTGGACAGTGCAGTTAGATTAACAATAATTTAATCTTTCTGCCAATATGAGATATGTCTAAGTCCTGGGAAATGTTCTTGTTACTTACAACCTACAACTATGTTAGCTCAACTGTCCCGTGGAAGGAACACCGATCCCGAAGTAGAACGTTAAAAAAAAGCCCGCCTTTGGGGAGGAACGTGGGCCAGAGCATGAAGCACCGCCCAACACAAGTTGTAGTCTTTCAGAGAATGGAAAAAATGTGTCTGCTTGTATATTTAGCAATGAATCCACCGATAGGATCATCGCTGAAAGACGTCCAATAGCGCTATGAAACAAGGACAACCATATCTCACTCACAAAAACGCAGTGGTATAAAGTACTTAAGTAGAAATACTTTAAAGTACAACCAGTGGTTGAAAAAGTACTCAATTCAATAGCTCTATGAAACAAGGACAACCATATCACCGATCCCGAAGAAGATTTATTTTTTATTTTACTCTCCAAGGCCCACAGGAATATATGATATTATATATATAGGGGTAAAAATTATAGGGAACCATTTGGGACACACACAGACTTTCACAGCTCAGGTTTTATCTATTTTATTTGATTAAAATGCCACGTTGTGTTTGTCTCTGCTCCTGGACGAGGAAGGAAAAAGTTTACGTAACAACGCATTTGTTCTTCACAGATAACATGGAGTGTTGAAGAGGCTGCAGAATATGTTGGGTGTTAGCAGCTCGTGTTAGTTTGAGTCACAGTGGGTCTGCGGTTACGTAAGGGCTTGAATAAAGCTGCAGAAGATCGGGAGAACAGCACAGAGACTGATAGAAAAAAAAGCACAAACAGATTGTAACATTTCCTGCTGTTCAGTGGTCTTTTCAATATGAAAAATGTACAAGAGGTGATATTGTGTTAGTTTCCTGGACCTTTTGCACACCATTAGAGATTCACACCTGGTTCCTGGCAGCAGGACTGATAGGCAGTGTCGGTGTCTCTGTACGCTGCCGCTACTATAGCTATAGCAGCGCAAAAATTAGCTTCCTGTCATGTCGATACCTGGATATCATATATTATTCATATATCCTGGTCCTGTATTGGCTTAATTGACTTTGCTGTAGCCTCCTGTCAGTCTGTGCAAAAGGGCACAGACCAGCCTGTACAGACACAGAACACACCACCCTCTCATAGTAGTGTCCCTCAAACACAGGCATGGCAGAAATTATTTCTGCTGCACTCGAGAGCAGAAAGGGTAGACAAACACACACACACACACTTGTCAGGTAAGAGATAGCTGCTGCAGAGATAGCAGATGAGGATGTGACTGGCGATCACTCAGATGATGTTCTGACAGAATCTGTTGTCTGTTAAATCAGCACTCTGTAGTTCAAACAATAACAAAAAGAGACACGCGCCACAGATTTGATGGCAAACCGCTGAGGGATGAGGGCTGAAGCAAACCGCTGAGGGATGAGGGCTGAAGAAACGTAGCCGCTCTCAAATTTAAACCCTCTGGATGAAAGCACTGAATATGATCAAAATCATAGTTTTAACCAGGTTTTGAAGCTATACATTGGTTGTTTACAATTACAGTACATCGTTTACATTGGTTGTTTACAATTACAGTACATTGTTTACATTGGTTGTTTACAATTACAGTACATTGTTTACATTGGTTGTTTACAATCACAGTACATTGTTTACATTGGTTGTTTACAATTACAGTACATTGTTTACATTGGTTGTTTACAATTACAGTACGTTGTTTACATTGGTTGTTTACAATTACAGTACATTGTTTACATTGGTTGTTTACAATTACAGTACGTTGTTTACATACAAAGGAGTAAAATATATATTTAGGGTTCTGATGCGGTCACACAGTTTAATTCACGAGTCATTTGTAAGTTAAATTATTCAACAATCAATGGGTATAAATAATTCATTTAAAACTTAAAAAAAAAACTATTGCAAACGCTGATTGCTCCTTTAATGGCTCTTTTCAGATGGATTCTGTTAGTCACTCGATCATATTATTTACCTGTGGTCTGAACTTGACATGCCTGTTGTGTTTCCTGTTATATTCAAATTAGTGGTAAATCATATTACATCTGTAGATGTTATCAGAAAGTATTCATACCACTTGATATATTGCACATTTTGTTGTGTTGCAGCCTGAATTAAAAATGGATTACATAGATTCTTTCTCACCCTTCTCCACACAATATCCCGTAATGACAAACTGAAAACATGTTTTTAGAAATGACAAAGAGCTGTGAGTATTTCTGGGTAAGTCTCTAAGAGCTGTGAGTCTTTCTGGGTAAGTCTCTCAGAGCTGTGAGTCTTTCTGGGTAAGTCTCTAAGAGCTGTGAATATTTCAGGGTAAATCTCTAAGAGCTGTGAGTATTTCTGAGGAAGTCTCTAAGAGCTGTGAGTCTTTCTGAGTAAGTCTCCAAGAGCTTTGCACACCAGGATTCTATAACATTTGCCCATTTATACATTTTTATATTCTTCAAGCTCTGTCAAGTTGATTGTTGATCATTGTTGCGGCAGGCTAGTGGTTAGAGCGTTGGACTAGAAACTGAAAGGTTGCAAGTTCAAATCCCCGAGCAGACAAGGTACATATCTGTTGATCTGCTCCTGAACAGGCAGCTAACCCACTGTTCCTAGGGCGTCATTGAAAATAAGAGTTTGTTCTTAACTGACTTGCCTAGTAAAATAAATAAGTTAAGTTAACCCTTGCGATGTCAAGGGTCATTGCCTTTGTTCAAATTTCTATGAAAGCTTTAAACCACCAGGATACAAAGATTGTCTTGACGCGGCAGATATAAAATAATTTTACACACCACACACACACACACACACACACACACACACACACACACACACACACACACACACACACACACACACACACACACACACACACACACACACACACACACACACACAATGACAAATTCAGATTATGTGTGCTACTGATTGAACTCAGCCAGCAGCTCCTGAAGAGGAAGATCACCATGGTTTTCACAGTCAGAAAGAACAAGCCTGAGCTCCCCCCTGTACTCCTCGCAACAAGGGGGAGAGAGGCCTTCTCATCAAAGTTTGCCTTCACCCCCACCACCACTCTAGTTTCTTACCTCCCAAAGAGGAAGACGAATGTGGTCCTCCTGAGCACACAGCACAAAACGGCTGAGATCAGTGATGGTGTGGACAGGAAGCAAGGCATCATCCTAGACTACAACCACAAGAGAGGAGGTGTCAACAACCTGGACAAGGTGATTGGAACTTACAGCTGCAGGAGGATGACAGCCCGCTGGCCCCTGGTCATCTTCCATTACATCATTGATGTGTCCTCATACAATACCTTCATGATATGGAACAAGATCTGCGTTCTGCATTAGCATCGAACAGCCCCCGTGATATGCAGCTGTTCAGGGAAGCTAGAAACCGTTATACACAGGCAGTTAGAAAAGCCAAGGCTAGCTTTTTCAAGCAGAAATTTGCTTCCTGCAACACTAACTCTAAAAAGTTCTGGGACACTGTAAAGTCCATGGAGAATAAGAACACCTCCTCCCAGCTGCCCACTGCACTGAAGATAGGAAACACTGTCACCACTGATAAATCCACCATAATTGAGAATTTCAATAAGCATTTTTCTACGGCTGGCCATGCTTTCCACCTGGCAACTCCTACCCCGGTCAACAGCACTGCACCCCCAACAGCAACTCGCCCAAGCCTTCCCCATTTCTCCTTCTCCCAAATCCATTCAGCTGAAGTTCTGAAAGAGCTGAAAAAACTGGACCCCTACAAATCAGCCGGGCTAGACAATCTGGACCCTTTCTTTCTAAAATGATCTGCCGAAATTGTTGCCACCCCTATTACTAGCCTGTTCAACCTCTCTTTCGTGTCATCTGAGATTCCCAAAGATTGGAAAGCAGCTGCGGTCATCCCCCTCTTCAAAGGGGGACACTCTTGACCCAAACTGCTACAGACCTATATCTATCCTACCATGCCTTTCTAAGGTCTTCGAAAGCCAAGTCAACAAACAGATTACCGACCATTTCGAATCTCACCATACCTTCTCTGCTATGCAATCTGGTTTCAGAGCTGGTCATGGGTGCACCTCAGCCACGCTCAAGGTCCTAAACGATATCTTAACCGCCATCGATAAGAAACATTACTGTGCAGCCGTATTCATTGATCTGGCCAAGGCTTTCGACTCTGTCAACCACCGCATCCTCATCGGCAGACTCGACAGCCTTGGTTTCTCAAATGATTGCCTCGCCTGGTTCACCAACTACTTCTCTGATAGAGTTCAGTGTGTCAAATCGGAGGGTCTGCTGTCCGGACCTCTGGCAGTCTCTATGGGGGTGCCACAGGGTTCAATTCTTGGACCGACTCTCTTCTCTGTATACATCAATGAGGTCGCTCTTGCTGCTGGTGAGTCTCTGATCCACCTCTACGCAGACGACACCATTCTGTATACTTCCGGCCCTTCTTTGGACACTGTGTTAACAACCCTCCAGGCAAGCTTCATTGCCATACAACTCTCCTTCCGTGGCCTCAATTGCTCTTAAATACAAGTAAAACTAAATGCATGCTCTTCAACCGATCGCTACCTGCACCTACCCGCCTGTCCAACATCACTACTCTGGACGGCTCTGACTTAGAATACGTGGACAACTACAAATACTTAGGTGTCTGGTTAGACTGTAAACTCTCCTTCCAGACCCATATCAAACATCTCCAATCCAAAGTTAAATCTAGAATTGGCTTCCTATTTCGCAACAAAGCATCCTTCACTCATGCTGCCAAACATACCCTTGTAAAATTGACCATCCTACCAATCCTCGACTTTGGCGATGTCATTTACAAAATAGCCTCCAATACCCTACTCAACAAATTGGATGCAGTCTATCACAGTGCAATCCGTTTTGTCACCAAAGCCCCATATACTACCCACCATTGCGACCTGTACGCTCTCGTTGGCTGGCCCTCGCTTCATACTCGTCGCCAAACCCACTGGCTCCATGTCATCTACAAGACCCTGCTAGGTAAAGTCCCCCCTTATCTCAGCTCGCTGGTCACCATAGCATCTCCCACCTGTAGCACACGCTCCAGCAGGTTTATCTCTCTAGTCACCCCCAAAACCAATTCTTTCTTTGGCCGCCTCTCCTTCCAGTTCTCTGCTGCCAATGACTGGAACGAACTACAAAAATCTCTTAAATTGGAAACACTTATCTCCCTCACTAGCTTTAAGCACCAACTGTCAGAGCATCTTACAGATTACTGCACCTGTACATAGCCCACCTATAATTTAGCCCAAACAACTACCTCTTTCCCAACTGTATTTAATTTATTTATTTATTTTGCTCCTTTACACCCCATTATTTTTATTTCTACTTTGCACATTCTTCCATTGCAAAACTACCATTCCAGTGTTTTACTTGCTATATTGTATTTACTTTGCCACCATGGCCTTTTTGCCTTTACCTCCCTTCTCACCTAATTTGCTCACATTGCATATAGACTTGTTTTTTTTTTTTGTTTTTTTACTGTATTATTGACTGTATGTTTGTTTTACTCCATGTGTAACTCTGTGTCGTTGTATGTGTCGAACTGCTTTGCTTTATCTTGGCCAGGTCGCAATTGTAAATGAGAACTTGTTCTCAACTTGCTTACCTGGTTAAACAAAGGTGAAATAAATAAAATAAAAAAAATCAACCTGGATGCCTGATAAGCGGAAAAACAAGAGGAGGGTGTTCCTGGAGCAGCTGGGAAAGGCACTTGTAACCCCACACATTTAAAGAAGGGAGCGCCTCCCTCCTGCACAGCAGCCTCTACAGCGCTTGTGAAAGCTGTTCAGGGGGCTGAATCTTGTCCTGATCCCCCTGAGGCTGCAGCTGGGGCAGGCAAGAGGAGGAGATGCCAATTCTGCCCACCAAAGAAGGACTGTAAAATAAATACTATGTGAGAAATACATCTGCACACACACTTGCATACTGTCCTACATGTGCTAATTAAAGTTGATTGATTTACGTTCTTCACATTTTTGTTTTGTATCTATGATATTATTTTATTTGTATTTATTGTTGTTTATACACCTTGTGGGTGGGAGCAATGGTTAATAAAATGGGAGAAGGTTAACTAGTATTTTGTAGTTGAATTCCTTTGTCACGTTCTGACCTTAGTTCCTTTGTATTGTATCCTTGTTTTAGGTTGGTCAGGGCGTGAGTTGGGGTGGGTAGTCTATGTTCTTTTATTATGTCTTTGTTTTAGTTTGGTTGGTCAGGGCGTGAGTAGGGGTGGGTAGTCTATGTTCTTTTATTATGTCTTTGTTTTAGTTTGGTTGGTCAGGGCGTGAGTTGGGGTGGGTAGTCTATGTTCTTTTATTATGTCTTTGTTTTAGTTTGGTTGGTCAGGGCGTGAGTTGGGGTGGGTAGTCTATGTTCTTTTATTATGTCTTTGTTTTAGTTTGGTCAGGGCGTGAGTTGGGGTGGGTAGTCTATGTTCTTTTATTATGTCTTTGTTTTAGTTTGGTTGGTCAGGGCGTGAGTTGGGGTGGGTAGTCTATGTTCTTTTATTATGTCTTTGTTTTAGTTTGGTTGGTCAGGGCGTGAGTTGGGGTGGGTAGTCTATGTTCTTTTATTATGTCTTTGTGTTAGTTTGGTCAGGGCGTGAGTTGGGGTGGGTAGTCTATGTTCTTTTATTATGTCTTTGTTTTAGTTTGGTTGGTCAGGGCGTGAGTAGGGGTGGGTAGTCTATGTTCTTTTATTATGTCTTTGTTTTAGTTTGGTCAGGGCATGAGTTGGGGTGGGTAGTCTATGTTCTTTTATTATGTCTTTGTTTTAGTTTGGTCAGGGCGTGAGTTGGGGTGGGTAGTCTATGTTCTTTTATTATGTCTTTGTTTTAGTTTGGTTGGTCAGGGCGTGAGTTGGGGTGGGTAGTCTATGTTCTTTTATTATGTCTTTGTTTTAGTTTGGTTGGTCAAGGCGTGAGTTGGGGTGGGTAGTCTATGTTCTTTTATTATGTCTTTGTGTTAGTTTGGTCAGGGCGTGAGTTGGGGTGGGTAGTCTATGTTCTTTTATTATGTCTTTGTTTTAGTTTGGTTGGTCAGGGCGTGAGTAGGGGTGGGTAGTCTATGTTCTTTTATTATGTCTTTGTTTTAGTTTGGTCAGGGCGTGAGTTGGGGTGGGTAGTCTATGTTCTTTTATTATGTCTGTGTGTTAGTTTGGTCAGGGCGTGAGTTGGGGTGGGTAGTCTATGTTCTTTTATTATGTCTTTGTTTTAGTTTGGTCAGGGCGTGAGTAGGGGTGGGTAGTCTATGTTCTTTTATTATGTCTTTGTTTTAGTTTGGTCAGGGCGTGAGTTGGGGTGGGTAGTCTATGTTCTTTTTTCTATGTTGTGTTTATGTGTTTGGCCTGGTATGGTTCTCAATCAGAGGCAGGTGTCGTTCATTGTCTCTGTTTGAGAATCATACATAGGTAGCCTGTTTTCCACCATTTTAGTTGTGAGTGATTGTTTCTGTCTCTGTGTCATTACCAGACAGAACTGTTTCGTTTTCTTTCGTTCGTTCGTTCGACTTGTTATTTGGTTTTTGGTGTTCAATGTTAATAAATTATCAACCCGGACACATATCACGCTATAGATCCTTCATACTCCTCTTTAGAGGAAAACAAATTTCCTTACATCCTCATTCTACATAAGAATATATCACTATGTTGCCAAAAAAAATCAAGACTGTTATTTTTTCCCTTCAATAAAATGCATTCAAAACTACTTTCTGCAGGCTTCTGCTACTTTCTCAGGCTATACTATCTCTTCCTAAAAATGTTTAGCAATAATAATAATAATAATCCTCTACTTTAGTAAAGGAAACAATTATAAAACGTGTGTTTTAATGAAAACGATTAAATGCAGTCTTTCTGCATTGTGAAGAGGAAAACCCCCAGATATTCACAAGTTGTTTCTTCACGCAAAATAGATTTGATTTAAAATTCAATTAAGCTGCTTTATTTTAGGGGTCTTTTTTTAACCTTAAGACAAAGGGAGTATAGAGAATGTTAAGACTACACAACGGTTACAATTTGGCCACTCGTTAACATTCAATGTCGTCTTGTGTTAAAATAAAATACAATAAAATAAAATAAAATACAATTTTATTGGTCACATACACATAGTTAGCAGAATGAGAATATGTACATATAAGTGTATCAATGAGCAATGGCCGAGCGGCAAAGGCAAGGTGCAGTAGATTATATAAAAAACAGTGTACAGTACAGTACAGTGGGGCAAAAAAGTATTTAGTCAGGCACCAATTGTGCAAGTTCTCCCACTTAAAAAGATGAGAGAGGCCTGTAATTTTCATCATAGGTACGTACACTTCAACAAAATATGAGAAAACTTTCCAGAAAATCACATTGTATGATTTTTTATGAATTTATTTGCAAATTATGGTGGAAAATAAGTATTTGGTCACCTACAAACAAGCAAGATTTCTGACTCTCACAGACCTGTAACTTCTTATTTAAGAGTCTCCTCTGTCCTCCACTCGTTACCTGTATTCTTGATTCTAGCCATCCCGGATCCGGGATCGTGAATACAGCCTCAAGCTCATTACCATAACGCAACGTTAACTATTCATGAAAATCGCAAATGAAATGAAAATCAATATGCTAGCTCTCAGAAGAATTTCAGATGTTTTCAATGAGGAGACTCTCAGTTAGATAGCAAATGTTCAGTTTTTCCAAAAATATTATTTGTTTAGGACAAATCGCTCCGTTTTGTTCATCACGTTTAGCTATGAAAAAAACCTGTATCCAGGAGTTATCCCCGCAGCTCATAACACAATGTTGACTATTCATGAAAATCGCAAATGAAATTAAATAAATATATTAGCTCTCAAGCTTAGCCTTTTGTTAACAACACTGTCATCTCAGATTTTCAAAATATGCTTTTCAACCATAGCAAAACAAGCATTTGTGTAAGATTATTGATAGCTAGCGTAGCATTTAGCGTAGCATTCAGTGGGCAACATTTTCACAAAAAACAAGAAAAGCATTCAAATAAAATCATTTACCTTTGAAGAACTTCGGATGTTTTCAATGAGGAGACTCAGTTAGATAGCAAATCTTCAGTTTTTCCTGAAAGATTCTTTGTTTAGGAGAAATCGCTCCGTTTTGTTCGTCACGTTTGGCTACCAAAAAAAAACGAAAATTCAGTCATCAAAACGCCAAACCTTTTTCCAAATTAACTCCATAATATCGACTGAATCATGGTAAACGTTGTTTAGAATCAATCCTCAAGGTGTTTTTCACATATCTCTTCGATGATATATCGTTCATGGAAGTCTGCTCTCTCCTTTGAATCACATGGAAGAATGCTTGCAGCTGGAGATTACGCAAAATGTTGCTCATTTCCTGTTTGAAGTTTCATCTTGGTTTTGCCTGTAGCATCAGTTCTGTGGCACTCACAGATAATATCTTTGCAGTTTTGGAAACATCAGAGTGTTTTCTTTCCAAAGCATTATATGCATAGTCGAGCATCTTTTCGTGACAAAATATCTTGTTTAACCTCTTGCTTCTAGAGCTCTGGAAATGCAAATGCGCTACGCTAAATGCTAATAGTATTAGTTAAAACTCAAAAGTTCATTAAAATACACATGCAGGGTATCGAATTAAAGCTACACTCGTTGTGAATCCAGGCAACAAGTCAGATTTTTAAAATGCTTTTCGGCGAAAGCATGAGAAGCTATTATCTGATTGCATGTAACACCCCAAAAGAACCGCAGGGGACGTAAACAAAATAATTAGCATTTCGGCGTTACACAAACCGCACAATAAAATAGAAAACATTCATTACCTTTCACCATCTTCTTTGTTGGCACTCTTAGATGTCCCATAAACACTATTTGGGTCTTTATTTCGATTAAATCGGTCCATATAAAGCCTAGATATCGTTATATGTAGACTGTGTGATAAACAAAAAAAAACATTGTTTCAAAACGTAACGTCATTTTTTAAAATTCAAAAAGTCGACGATAAACTTTCACAAAACACTTCGAAATACGTTTGTAATGCAACTTTAGGTATTAGTAAACGTTAATAAGCGATAAAATTCATCAGGAGGCGATGTAAAGATCATTAGCTGTCCGTCTGGAAAAATGTCCGGCTAGAAACTCAACGAAAATATCCGGTCCTAGACCTGAGGAGATACGGTGCCCTGCATGTGTTTGACCAAGAAAAAACTCGAAGGGAAATGACAAGACTCTAGACACCGTGTGGAAGCTGTAGGTACTGCAACCTCAGTCAATTAATTGTGGTTCACCTTTATCAATGGGTTCAAGTAGCGCATGGATATATTTTCCCATTTTCAGTGATCAGTTTTTCCTGTGCTTTTCGATGTAAATGCCGTTCTGGTAAAGCCACAGCAGTGATTTAACCAGTTTTATAAACGTCTGAGTGTTTTCTATCCACACAGACTAAGCAAATGCATATACTATATTCCTGGCATGAGTATCAGGGCGCTGAAATGTTGCCCGATTTTTAACAGAATGTTCAAAAAAGTAGAGGGTCGACTTAAGAGGTTAATACGGGAAAGTTTTTTCATCCAAAAATGAAATACTGCCCCTAGTGTTCCAAGAGGTTAATGGTACCTGTTTGAACTTGTTATCAGTATAAAAGACACCTGTCCACAACCTCAAACAGTCACACTCCAAACTCCACTATGGCCAAGACCAAAGTGCTGTCAAAGGACACCAGAAACAAAATTGGTTTGAAGAAATCAACTGTGGGAGCAATTATTATGAAATGGAAGACATACAAGACCACTGATAATCTCCCTCGATCTGGGGCTCCAAGCAAGATCTCACCCCGTGGGGTCAAAATGATAACAAGAACGGTGAGCAAAAATACCAGAACCACACGGGGGGCTGTTGCACCTTCTTCACCATACTGTCTGTGTGGGTGGACCATTTGGCTGTGATGTGGATAGGAGGGTGCTCCCTCTGTTTTCCCAGGAACTTAAAACTTTCCACATTCTCTGCTGTCCCTTCGATGTGGATAGGGAGGTGCTCCCTCTGCTGTTTCCTGAAGTCCTCGATCATCTCCTGACACCACACTCCGAGTGCTCTCACCACCTCCCTGTAGGCTGCCTCGTCGTTGTTGTTGATCAAGCCCACTGTCTTCTGCAAACTTGATGATTGAGTTGGAGGAATGGGTGAACAAGGAATACAGGAGAGTGCTGAGCACACACCCCTGTGGGGCCCCAGTGCTGAGGGTCAGCGAAGTGGAGATGTTTCGAACCTTCACCACCTAGGGGTGGCCCGTCAGAAAGTCCAGTTGCACAGGGCAGTTTAGACCCAGGTCCTTGAGCTTAATGAGCTTGGAGGGAACTATGGTGTTGAACGCTGAGCTGTAGTCAAAGAACAGCATTCTTGCATAGGTATTATTTTTGTCCAGATGGGATAGGGCATTGTGCAGTGTGATGGCGATTGCGTCATCTATGGACCTGTTGGGGCGGCATGCAAATTGAAGTGGGTTTAGGGTGACAGGTAAGGTGGTGGAAGTGATATGATCCTTAAGTAGTCTCTCAAAACACTTCATGATGACAGAAGTGAGTGCTACGGGGCGGTAGTCATTTAGTTCAGTTATCTTTGCCTTCTTGGGTACAGGAACAATAGTAGCCATCTTGAAGCATGTGGGGACAACAGACTGGGATAGGGAGCGATTAAATATGTCCGTAAACCAGCTGGTCTGAGGACGCGGCTAGGGATGCCGTCTGGTCCAGCAGCGGTTTTGATTTGATTTTAGTCCCCATTTGGACTAAACTTCCAAGAGTCCTTATTAAACATTAAAATACAATGTATACGAACACATTTTCACACTATTACAAACATACATAATATACTAGCATAATGACCCAATAAGTACTCAATCTAAAAAATATTGTATAATATATAAAGTACAATAAGTACTCAATAAGTACTCAATAAGTACTCAATAAGTACTCAATACGTACTCAATAAGTACTCAATAAGTACTCAATAAGTACTCAATACGTACTCAATACGTACTCAATAAGTACTCAATAAGTACTCAATACGTACTCAATAAGTACTCAATAAGTACTCAATAAGTACTCAATAAGTACTACTATATTCCCACAACATTTATATGTGTTATATTTAAATGGTTTTAAAATTAAAATGTATATTTTTTTTTGTTTCTTGTTTTCTCAGTTAATTTATTCAATTTCTTTATTGCTCTAAATCCTAATGTTCTTTTGCCTATTTCTCTTTTCTGTCTGATGGTGGACAATCTATTCCTAGTATTTACGGAATGTCTGTCTCTTACCAACTCAATACCGTTGTGAATAGAGTTTGTCCGTTTTTAAACGGTGTATATTGTGAAATAAAATAAGCATGTTTTTTTTTCAATTACCTTGTTGATTGATGACCAACCAAGAGCATTGCGCATGACTGCAACAGAAGAACCACATCTCCACCTTAAAACAACCCATGACTGCAACAGGAGAACCATATCTCCACCTTAAAACAACCCCCATGACTGCAACAGAAGAACCATATCTCCACCTTAAAACAACCCATGACTGCAACAGGAGAACCATATCTCCACCTTAAAACAACCCATGACTGCCACAGAAGAACCATATCTCCACCTTAAAACAACCCATGACTGCCACAGAAGAACCATATCTCCACCTTAAAACAACCCATGACTGCAACAGGAGAACCATATCTCCACCTTAAAACAACCCATGACTGCAACAGGAGAACCACATCTCCACCTTAAAACAACCCATGACTGCAACAGGAGAACCACATCTCCACCTTAAAACAATCCTTGCTGCTTTGTTCTGTGCATTCTGCAGCCTCCTAACTTCACTTGATGATGCATTTCCCCAGACCACCGAACAGTAGTTCACCTGACTCTCAATTAATGCCTGTGTTATTTGCTGAAGATTTTTTCTTAGTAAATATTTAGCTATCCTTGTGATTATGCATGCTGTTTTAATATGTTTTTTTTCCATAGATTAGTTATTTGAGACGACCATGATAAGCAGTTGTCTAGCTGCACTCCCAATAATTAAACTTAACTTAATTAAACTTAATTGTATCCCATGCTGTTGTGACCTTTTCCTAGTTGAACAGACCAACATAATTTTGGTTTTCTTGGTGTTTAAAACAAGTTCGTTCCGGCAACCCCACTCCCTGATATTCTCCAAATCTCCTTGTAAAGCTGTACCCGTTGAACCGATTGTCTTGCTGCAAAAATTGTAGTATCATCTGCAAATATAGTAGCTTGAGTTTCAGCTAAGGAATAGGGAAGTTCGTTGGTATATATTGAATAAAGAAGTGGCCCAAGCCAGCTGCCCTGCGGTATTCCACAGTTTAAAACATGAGGGGAAGAAAATGAACCATTGATAGAGGTGGACTGTTTCCTGTCAGTTAGATATGACTGTACCCAATTCAATGCTACCTCCTTATAACCATAATGAATTAAATTTGTCAAAATCATTTCATGATCCATTAAATCAAAAGCTGCACTGCAATCTAAAAATATATATAATAAACCACCCACAAACTTGCCCTTATCCATAGCATTGAGCCACTGGTCAGTCATGTCAACCAATGCAGTGGTAGTGGAATGGTGTTTGCAATAAGCTGATTGGCTGTAATCAGATCATTCTTTTCCATGTACTCCCATATTGGTCTACTCACAATACCCTCCAATATCTTACTGAGTGAATGGAGTAGACTAATTGGTCGACTTTTGGCAGGAGTAATGGGTTCTTTGCAGTCTTTCAGAATAGGACACAGTTTCGCTTCCATACATTTGCAAACATCCCCTTTTCCAGTGACCAATTAAATATGTATCTCAGTGGAACTGCAATCTGGGGATCAGCACAGCGAAGCAAAACATTGTCCATAAGACCATAACCTGTAGATTTACCATCAGGTAATGACTTCAATATGTTTAACACCTCCTCCACTGACACCGTTTGCAGACTAAAAGAGCAGATCGTATTGCTCATAACATGATCATCAATCCAATCGCTTGTTTGGAAGAATGTATGTTTACATTGTTGCTCAATAAATAAATGTTCTTTGTAAAAAAATCTGCAAAATTATTGGCAATATCAACTTGTTTTGTTATTATACTCCTGTCAACCTCCACACTAGATGGGCATGATGAGATAGATGTACCAAGCCAACCACCACACTAGATGGGCATGATGAGATAGATGTACCAAGCCAACCTCCACACTAGATGGGCATGATGAGATAGATGTACCAAGCCAACCTCCACACTAGATGGGCATGATGAGATAGATGCACCAAGCCAACCACCACACTAGATGGGCATGATGAGATAGATGTACCAAGCCAACCTCCACACTAGATGGGCATGATGAGATAGATGTACCAAGCCAACCTCCACACTAGATGGGCATGATGAGATAGATGTACCAAGCCAACCTCCACACTAGATGGGCATGATGAGATAGATGTACCAAGCCAACCTCCACACTAGATGGGCATGATGAGATAGATGTACCAAGTAAGCCCTTAACTGTGTTCCATACCATTTTAGAATCATTTTTACGAACCCTAAAAGCATTGTTGTAAAATAACGTTTTTTTTCTTTCGATTCAGTTTACTAAAGTTCTTGCTCACATCGGCTACCGAGAGTGTTATCACAAAGTCACCTGGGAACAGCTGGTGCTCTCATGCATGCTTCAGGGTTGCTTGCATCAAAGCGAGCATAAAATGCATTTAGCTCGTCTGGTAGGCTCTCGTCACTTGGCAGCTCTCGACAGGATTTCCCTTTGTAGTCCGTAATAGTTTTCAAGCCCTGCCACATCCAACGAGCATCAAAGACGGTGTAGTAGGATTCAATCTTAGTCCTGTATTGACGCTTTGCCTGTTTGATGGTTCGTTTGAGGGCCTATTTGAGGGTACTCAATAAGTACTCAATACAAGTACTCAATATAAGTACTCAATAAGTACTCAATAAGTACTCAATAAGTACTACTATATTCCCACAACATTTATATGTGTTATATTTAAATGGTTTTAAAATTTAAATGTATATTTTTTTTTTTGTTTCTTATTTTCTCAGTTAATTTATTCAATTTCTTTATTGCTCTAAATCCTAATGTTCTTTTGCCTATTTCTCTTTTCTGTCTGATGGTGGACAATCTATTCCTAGTATTTACGGAATGTCTGTCTCTTACCAACTCAATACCGTTGTGAATAGAGTTTGTCCGTTTTTAAACGGTGTATATTGTGAAATAAAATAAGCATGTTTTTTTTTCAATTACCTTGTTGATTGATGACCAACCAAGAGCATTGTGCATGACTGCAACAGAAGAACCACATCTCCACCTTAAAACAACCCATGACTGCAACAGGAGAACCATATCTCCACCTTAAAACAACCCATGACTGCAACAGGAGTCGGGATTTCTTATAGGCTTCCAGACTAGCGCCCCACTCCTTGAAAGTGGCAGCTCTAGCTTTTAGCTCGATGCGGATGTTTCCTTTAAACCATGGCTTCTGGTTGGGATATGTACGTACGGTCACTGTGGGGATGACGTCATTGATGCATTTATTGATAAAGCCAATGACTAAGGTGGTATATTCCTCAATGCCATTGGATGAATCCCAGAACATATTCCAGTCTGTGCTAACAAAACAGTCCTCTAGCATAGCATCAGCATCATCTGACCACTTCCGTATTGAGCGAGTCACTGGTACTTCCTGCTTTAGTTTTTGCTTGTAAGCAGGAATCAGGAGGATAGAATTATGGTCAGATTTGACAAATGGAAGGTGAGGTTTGCACATGTAACATGCTGGTAGAAATTTGGTAAAACTGATTTAAGTTTGCCTGCATTAATGTCCCCGGCCACTAGGAGCACCGCTTCTGGATGAGCATTTTCTTGTTTGCTTATGGCCTTATACAGCTGGTTGAGTACGGTTGTGTAGCTTCTCTGTCCTGCTGATATACGGAAATCCCGCCAGCTCTATCTGTGGCGTTGTTCAGCCACGACTCAGTGAAACATAAGGTATTACATTTTATATTATCCCTTTGGTAGGACTTGGTCTTGATCATATATCATTCATTTTGTTATCCAATGATTTGATGTTGGCCAATAGAACGAATGGTAATGGAGGTTTATTCGCTTTTCTTCACGCAAATGACAGTGATTTGGGCCTGTTCCCGAGAAAAGCAGTATATCCTTCGCGTCGGACTCGTTAAAGAAAAAATATTTGTCCAGTTCGAGGTGAGTTATCGCTGTTCTGATGTCCAGAAGTTATTTTCGGTCATAATAGATGGTAGCAGCAACATTATGTACAAAAAAACAACTTTTTTTTTTAAACAAACAAAATAGCACAGTTGGTTTGGAGCCCATGAAACCTTTGCCCCTTCGGCGCCATGACAACAACCTGGCTGCTTGTTAAAGAAGAGATGGACGAGAGAGAGGGGGTTACCATTTAGTTAGCTAGTAAATAAATCATTAAACCAATTTGTGTAGTACTGAATCATAAGTAACGCTCAAGTTTTTGCAGATGCAAGTAGGTTACGACTGTTCCGAATGATTATATGATACGAGGTTATAGATGTGATAGGTAAAGATCTTTTAGGGTTTCATTCGGAAGATGGTAACTCTTTCAATAACCTCGCCCGTGGTGCCCCAGATCCTAATTAGTTAATTGTTACATGATTAATTATTGCGGCAAAAACCAAAAAACATAGTTAGTGGATAAGATAAATAACAGTCCTCAGATCTATGTTCAAGTCAAGTCACGACACCAGACTGAACCCAATGAACGGCACTCATCACCATAATGAAAGTGGGTTGTTTTGCTACTCTATGTGTTTAGCTAGAGGCAAAGAAATGTACTTTCATGTCCAATTTAGCAGTGGTTCTTACGCTAAATGCATTATTTATTTTTCCCTCCATCCATCTCCCTTTCCCTCTCTCCTTCCTCACCTCCCGGACACACTCCCCCCCCCTGCCTTACTATACCCATACCATACTGTCATACTGTACTGTCTTACCATACCCTACCGTACTATACCCATGCCATACTGGCTTACCATACTCTACCTTACTATATCCCTACCATACTGTCTTACCATCCTCTTGTCTTACCATACTATACCTTACTATACCCATGCCATGCTGTCTTACCATACTCTACCTTACTATACCCCTACCATACTGTCTTACCATACTCTACCTTACTATACCCATACCATACTGTCTTACCATACTGTCTTACCATACTCTACCTTACTATACCCATACCATACTGTCTTACCATACTGTCTTACCATACTCTACCTTACTATACCCATACCATACTGTCTTACCATACTGTCTTACCATACTCTACCTTACTATACCCATACCATACTGTCTTACCATACTGTCTTACCATACTCTACCTTACTATACCCATACCATACTGTCTTACCATACTGTCTTACCATACTCTACCTTACTATACCCATACCATACTGTCTTACCATACTGTCTTACCATACTCTACCTTACTATACCCATACCATACTGTCTTACCATACTGTCTTACCATACTCTACCTTACTATACCCATACCATACTGTCTTACCATACTGTCTTACCATACTCTACCTTACTATACCCATACCATACTGTCTTACCATACTTTCTTACCATAGCACCTTACTATACCCATACCATACTGTCTTACCATACTGTCTTACCATACTCTACCTTACTATACCCATACCATACTGTCTTACCATACTGTCTTACCATACTCTACCTTACTATACCCATACCATACTGTCTTACCATACTGTCTTACCATACTATACCTTACTATCACATTTACATAAGTATTCAGATCTTTTACTCAGTACTTTGTTGAAGCACCTTCAGCAGTGATTACAGCCTCTAGTCTTCTTGGGTATGACGCTACCAGCTTGGCACACCTGTATTTGGGGAGTTTCTCCCAGTCTTCTTGGGTTTGACGCTACCAGTTTGGCACACCTGTATTTGGGGAGTTTCTCCCAGTCTTCTTGGGTATGACGCTACCAGTTTGGCACACCTGTATTTGGGGAGTTTCTCCCATTCTTCTCTGCAGATCTTACTCTTAAGCTTTGTCAAGTTGTATTGGGAGCGTTGCTGCACATCTATTTTCAGTTCTCACCAGAGATGTTAGATCGGGTTCAAGTCCAGGCTCTGGCTGGGCCACTCAAGGATATTCAGAGACTTGTCCCGAAGCCATTCCTGCATTATCTTGGCTGTGTGCTTAGGGTCGTTGTCCTGTTGGAAGGTGAATCAGGTGTCCTGATTGGTGGAGTGCTGCAGAGATGGTTTTTCTTCTGGAAGGTTCTTCCATCTCACAGAGGAACTCTGGAGCTCTGTCGGAGTGACCATTGGGTTCTTGGTCCTTCATCCCGATTGCTCAGCTTAGCCTGGTGGCCAGCTCTAGGAAGAGTCTTGGATGTTCTAAACTATTTCCATTTAAGAATGATGGAGTTCTCTGTGTTCTTGGGGACCTTTAATAATGCATAATTTTTTTTGTGACCTTCCCCTGATCTGTGCCTCGACAGAATCCTGTCTCAGAGCTCTATGGACAATTCCTTCAACCTCAATGCTTGTTTTTTTGCTCTGACATGCACTGTCAACTGTGGTACCTTATATAAATAGACGTGTGCCTTTCCAAATTATGTCCAATCATGACCACATGTGGACTCCAATCAAGTTGTAGAAACATCTCAAGGATGATCAATAGAAACAGGATGCACCTGAGCTCAATTTCGAGTCTCATAGCAAAGGGTCTGAATACTTTGGTATAAAGTATTTCAGTTTTTTTTATATATATATATATACATACATTTGCTTGAAAAAAGACAGATTTTGCTTTGTCATTATGGGATATGGTGTGTAGATTGATGAGGAAAACATGTATTTAATCCATTTTAGAATAACGCTGTGACGTAACAAAATTTTGAAATAGTCATGGGGTCTGAATACTTTCAGAATGCACTGTACATCAGGCAAATAAACCAATTTGAGAGCTGAGTTGAGAGAGTGAGAGAGAGAGTGAGAGAGAGAGTGAGAGAGAGAGGGAGAGTGAGAGAGAGAGGAAGAGAGAGAGCGGGGGAGAGAGAGAGTGGGAGAGAGAGAGAGAGAGGGTGTGGGGGGGTGCAGGTTCTCTGTTTTCACCCTCAGGAATACTGTGCCCCTCAGCAGCCAATCAGAGTGCTCAACACTGGAGGCCACAAAGCCTGATGGGAAAGAGATTGCCCGGTTGTGTTGGCTCCTAACCTAACCAATGACACACACACACACACACACACACACACACACACACACACACACACACACACACACACACACACACACACACACACACACACACAGGTTTGTGTGATTTATGGGATCTGAACCCTTCAACAACCGCAGGGTGATAAACAGTGTGTGAATTTATGATTTGTGGGCAGGAAGTGCAATTATGGAACACCAGACATGCAGGAAAAACGTTGTCACACCGAGCCAGAAACCCTCTGATCTGTAAAGAGTTACTATCAACATGTCAGAGGTAAACTTTGTATCAACGCCGCCATCTGGTGTTGAAGGTGTGTATTAAAAACCCAGATTGCTTTGATTTATTTTCTGCTCCAATCGTCATGGTTTCTGTGATGATGCATACCGGCCAGGCCAATCAAAGAAGCTAATGGAGAGGGAGGACAGAGAGAGAGAGAGACAGAGAGACAGAGAGACAGAGAGACAGAGAGAGAGAGAGAGAGAGAGAGAGACAGAGACAGAGACAGAGACAGAGACAGAGACAGAGACAGAGAGAGAATTAGAGGGAGAGAGAGAGAGAGAGAGAGAGAGAGAGAGAGACAGATACAGAGACAGAGACAGAGGCAGAGACAGAGAATTAGAGGGAGTGAGAGAATGTGTCAGAGAGAGAGAGAAAATTAGAGGGAGGTAGAGTGATGATGATTGTAACAGTCCTGTCAGTCAGAGCTCAGGCTGGATAGGGGCTAGCTACCATGGAAACTGACAGAGCAGCTCACAGCAGCCAGACAGTGTGTGAACGACCCAGTGATGGAAAAAGTATCCAATTGTCATACTTGAGTTAAAGTAAAGATACCTTAACAGAAAATGACTCAGGTAAAAGTGAAAGTCACCCAGTAAAATATTACTTGATTTCAAGTCTTAAAATATTTGGTTTTAAATATTAAATATATTCTTAAGTATCAAAACTAAAAGTATAAATAATTTCTAAATAAAACAATGTTGTTTATTTAATTTACAGATAGCCAGGGGCAACATTCAGACATCATTTACAAAGGAAGCATGTGTTATTAGTCCCAATAATATCTCCTTTCTCCTGAAGTGTACACTCGTTCACTACTTCCCACAAATCCAAAGCATTAGATTGGTGGAGGAATGGGCTTGAGGGAGTTTAATCCACATTGATCAAGGCACAAGGCGAGACCCAGATGCAGACACAGGAGGCAGATGGTTGGAGTCTTACCATGTTAATTAATCCTAAGGAGTAGGCAAGAGAATGGTCGTGGACAGGCATAAAGGTCAAGGAGTCCAGGAGGTACAGAGTGGCTCGTGGTCAAGGCAGGCAGAACGGTCAGGCAGGCGGGTACAGAGTCCAGAAACAGGCAAGGTTTAAAACCGAGAGGACTAGAAAAACGAGAAGGCAAAAAGAGAACGGGGAAAAAACACGTTGGTTGACTTGGAAACATACAAGATGAACTGGCACAGAGAGACAGGAAACACAGGGATGAATACACTGGCCCAGAGAGACAGGAAACACAGGGATAAATACACTGGCCCAGAGAGACAGGAAACACAGGGATAAATACACTGGTACAGAGAGACAGGAAACACAGGGATAAATACACTGGTACAGAGAGACAGGAAACACAGGGATAAATACACTGGTACAGAGAGACAGGAAACACAGGGATAAATACACTGGCACAGAGAGACAGGACACACAGGGATAAATACACTGGTACAGAGAGACAGGAAATACAGGGATAAATACACTGGTACAGAGAGACAGGAAACACAGGGATAAATACACTGGTACAGAGAGACAGGAAGCACAGGGAAAAATACACAGAGAGACAGGAAACACAGGGATAAATACACAGAGAGACAGGAAACACGGGGATAAATACACAGAGAAACAGGAAACACAGGGATAAATACACAGAGAGACAGGAAACACAGGGATAAATACACAGAGAAACAGGAAACACAGGGATAAATACGCAGAGAAACAGGAAATACAGAGGTAAATACACAGAGAGACAGGAAACACAGGGATAAATACACTGGTTCAGGGGGACAGGAAACAGAGGGATAAATACACTGTTACGGAGAGACAGGAAACACAGGGATAAATACACTGGCCCAGAGAGACAGGAAACACAGGGATAAATACACTGGCACAGAGACAGGAAACACAGGGATAAATACACTGGTACAGAGAGACAGGAAACACAGGGATAAATACACTGGTACAGCGAGACAGGAAACACAGGGATAAATACACAGAGAGACAGGAAACACAGGGATAAATGCACTGGTACAGAGAGACAGGAAGCACAGGGAAAAATACACAGAGAGACAGGAAACACAGGGATAAATACACAGAGAGACAGGAAACACGGGGATAAATACACAGAGAAACAGGAAACACAGGGATAAATACACTGGTACAGAGAGACAGGAAACACAGGGATAAATACACTGGTACAGAGAGACAGGAAACACAGGGATAAATACACTGGTACAGAGAGACAGGAAACACAGGGATAGGTACATTGGTACAGAGAGACAGGAAACACAGGGATAAATACACTGGTACAGAGAGACAGGAAACACAGGGATAAATACACAGAGAGACAGGAAACACAGGGATAAATACACTGGTACAGAGACAGGAAACACAGGGATAAATACACTGGCACAGAGAGACAGGAAACACAGGGATAAATACACTGGCACAGAGAGACAGGACACACAGGGATAAATACACTGGTACAGAGAGACAGGAAACACAGGGATAAATACACTGGTACAGAGAGACAGGAAACACAGGGATAAATACACTGGCACAGAGAGAGAGGAAACAGGGATAAATACACTGGTACAGAGAGACAGGAAACACAGGGAAAAATACACTGGGGAAAATAAGCGACACCTGGAGGGGGTGGAAACAAACACAAGGACAGGTGAAACAGATCAGGGCGTGACAATTTATCTCATAACAGTCATTTTCTTTTTCTAAAGGGAAGTGAAGGACCATACTGTCTTATCATAGTATACTACAATATACCCCTACCATACTGTCTTATCATAGTGTACTATAATATACCCCTACCATACTGTCTTATCATAGTATACTACAATATACCCCTACCATACTGTCTTATCATAGTGTACTATAATATACCCCTACCATACTGTCTTATCATGGTATACTATAATATAACCCTACCATACTCTCTTATCATAGTATACTATAATATAACCCTACCATACTGTCTCATCATGCTATACTATAATATACCCCTACCATACTGTCTTATCATGGTATACTATAATATAACCCTACCATACTGTCTTATCACAGTATACTATAATATAACTCTACCATACTGTCTTGTCATAGTATACCAATCCACTACCATACTGTCTTATCATAGTATACCATACCACTACCATACTGTCTTATCATAGTATACCATACCACTACCATACTGTCTTATCAGGGTATACCATTACCACTACATTTACATTACATTTAAGTCATTTAGCAGACGCTCTTATCCAGAGCGACTTACAAATTGGTGCATTCACCTTATGACATCCAGTGGAGCAGCCACTTTACAATAGTGCATCTAAATCTTTTAAGGGGGGGTGAGAAGGATTACTTTATCCTATCCTAGGTATTCCTTAAAGAGGTGGGGTTTCAGGTGTCTCCGGAAGGTGGTGATTGACTCCGCTGTCCTGGCGTCGTGAGGGAGTTTGTTCCACCATTGGGGGGCCAGAGCAGCGAACAGTTTTGACTGGGCTGAGTGGGAACTGTACTTCCTCAGTGGTAGGGAGGCGAGCAGGCCAGAGGTGGATGAACGCAGTGCCCTTGTTTGGGTGTAGGGCCTGATCAGAGCCTGGAGGTACTGAGGTGCCGTTCCCCTCACAGCTCCGTAGGCAAGCACCATGGTCTTGTAGCGGATGCGAGCTTCAACTGGAAGCCAGTGGAGAGAGCGGAGGAGCGGGGTGACGTGAGAGAACTTGGGAAGGTTGAACACCAGACGGGCTGCGGCGTTCTGGATGAGTTGTAGGGGTTTAATGGCACAGGCAGGGAGCCCAGCCAACAGCGAGTTGCAGTAATCCAGACGGGAGATGACAAGTGCCTGGATTAGGACCTGCGCCGCTTCCTGTGTGAGGCAGGGTCGTACTCTGCGGATGTTGTAGAGCATGAACCTACAGGAACGGGCCACCGCCTTGATGTTAGTTGAGAACGACAGGGTGTTGTCCAGGATCACGCCAAGGTTCTTAGCGCTCTGGGAGGAGGACACAGTGGAGTTGTCAACCGTGATGGCGAGATCATGGAACGGGCAGTCCTTCCCGGGAGGAAGAGCAGCTCCGTCTTGCCGAGGTTCAGCTTGAGGTGGTGATCCGTCATCCACACTGATATGTCTGCCAGACATGCAGAGATGCGATTCGCCACCTGGTCATCAGAAGGGGGAAAGGAGAAGATTAATTGTGTGTCGTCTGCATAGCAATGATAGGAGAGACCATGTGAGGTTATGACAGAGCCAAGTGACTTGGTGTATAGCGAGAATAGGAGAGGGCCTAGAACAGAGCCCTGGGGGACACCAGTGGTGAGAGCACGTGGTGAGGAGACGGATTCTCGCCACGCCACCTGGTAGGAGCGACCTGTCAGGTAGGACGCAATCCAAGCGTGGGCCGCGCCGGAGATGCCCAACTCGGAGAGGGTGGAGAGGAGGATCTGATGGTTCACAGTATCGAAGGCAGCCGATAGGTCTAGAAGGATGAGAGCAGAGGAGAGAGAGTTAGCTTTAGCAGTGCGGAGCGCCTCCGTGATACAGAGAAGAGCAGTCTCAGTTGAATGACTAGTCTTGAAACCTGACTGATTTGGATCAAGAAGGTCATTCTGAGAGAGATAGCGGGAGAGCTGGTCAAGGACGGCACGTTCAAGGGTTTTGGAGAGAAAAGAAAGAAGGGATACTGGTCTGTAGTTGTTGACATCGGAGGGATCGAGTGTAGGTTTTTTCAGAAGGGGTGCAACTCTCGCTCTCTTGAAGACGGAAGGGACGTAGCCAGCGGTCAGGGATGAGTTGATGAGCGAGGTGAGGTAAGGGAGAAGGTCTCCGGAAATGGTCTGGAGAAGAGAGGAGGAGATAGGGTCAAGCGGGCAGGTTGTTGGGCGGCCGGCCGTCACAAGACGCAAGATTTCATCTAGAGAGAGAGGGGAGAAAGAGGTCAGAGCACAGGGTAGGGCAGTGTGAGCAGAACCAGCGGTGTCGTTTGACTTAGCAAACGAGGATCGGATGTCGTCGACCTTCTTTTCAAAATGGTTGACGAAGTCATCTGCAGAGAGGGAGGAGGGGGAGGGGGAGGAGGATTCAGGAGGGAGGAGAAGGTGGCAAAGAGCTTCCTAGGGTTAGAGGCAGATGCTTGGAATTTAGAGTGGTAGAAAGTGGCTTTAGCAGCAGCGACAGAAGAGGAAAATGTAGAGAGGAGGGAGTGAAAGGATGCCAGGTCCGCAGGGAGGCGAGTTTTCCTCCATTTCCGCTCGGCTGCCCGGAGCCCTATTCTGTGAGCTCGCAATGAGTCATCGAGCCACGGAGCGGGAGGGGAGGACCGAGCCGGCCTGGAGGATAGGGGACATAGAGAGTCAAAGGATGCAGAAAGGGAGGAGAGGAGGGTTGAGGAGGCAGAATCAGGAGATAGGTTGGGGAAGGTTTGAGCAGAGGGAAGAGATGATAGGATGGAAGAGGAGAGAGTAGCGGGGGAGAGAGAGCGAAGGTTGGGACGGCGCGATACCATCCGAGTAGGGGCAGTGTGGGAAGTGTTGGATGAGAGCGAGAGGGAAAAGGATACAAGGTAGTGGTCGGAGACTTGGAGGGAGTTGCAATGAGGTTAGTGGAAGAACAGCATCTAGTAAAGATGAGGTCGAGCGTATTGCCTGCCTTGTGAGTAGGGGGGAAGGTGAGAGGGAGAGGTCAAAAGAGGAGAGGAGTGGAAAGAAGGAGGCAGAGAGGAATGAGTCAAAGGTAGACGTGGGGAGGTTAAAGTCGCCCAGAACTGTGAGAGGTGAGCCGTCCTCAGGAAAGGAGCTTATCAAGGCATCAAGCTCATTGATGAACTCTCCGAGGAACCTGGAGGGCGATAAATGATAAGGATGTTAAGCTTGAAAGGGCTGGTAACTGTGACAGCATGGAATTCAAAGGAGGCGATAGACAGATGGGTAAGGGGAGAAAGAGAGAATGACCACTTGGGAGAGATGAGGATCCCGGTGCCACCAACCCGCTGACCAGAAGCTCTCGGGGTGTGCGAGAACACGTGGGCGGACGAAGAGAGAGCAGTAGGAGTAGCAGTGTTGTCTGTGGTGATCCATGTTTCCGTCAGTGCCAAGAAGTCGAGGGACTGGAGGGAGGCATAGGCTGAGATGAACTCTGCCTTGTTGGCCGCAGATCGGCAGTTCCAGAGGCTACCGGAGACCTGGAACTCCACGTGGGTCGTGCTCGCTGGGACCACCAGATTAGGGTGGCCGCGGCCACGCGGTGTGGAGCGTTTGTATGGTCTGTGCAGAGAGGAGAGAACAGGGATAGACAGACACATAGTTGACAGGCTACAGAAGAGGCTACGCTAATGCAAAGGAGATTGGAATGACAAGTGGACTACACGTCTCGAATGTTCAGAAAGTTGAGCTTACGTAGCAAGAATCTTATTGACTAAAATGATTAAAAATTATACAGTACTGCTGAAGTAGGCTAGCTGGCAGTGGCTGCGTTGTTGACTTTGTAGGCTAGCTGGCAGTGGCTGCGTTGTTGATTCGGGGGCTAGCTTGCTAGCTAGCAGTGTTGATTACGTTACGTTGCGTTAAAAGAACGACAATAGCTGGCTAGGTAACCTAGAAAATCGCTCTAGACTACACAATTATCTTTGATACAGAGACGGCTATGTAGCTAGCCAGCTATTGTCGTTCTTTTAACGCAACGTAACGTAATCAACACTGCTAGCTAGCCAGCTAGCCCCCGAATCAACAACGCAGCCACTGCCAGCTAGCCTACAAAGTCAACAACGCAGCCACTGCCATACTATACCACTACCATACTGTCTTATCATAGTATACCATACCACAACCATACTGTCTTATCATAGTATACCATACCACTACCATACTATACCACTACCATACTGTCTTATCATAGTATACCATACCACAACCATACTATACCACTACCATACTATCTTATCATAGTACACCATACCACTACCATACTGTCTTATCATAGTATACCATACCACGACCATACTGTCTTATCATAATATACCATACCACTACCATACTGCCTTATCATAGTATACCATACCACTACCATACTGTCTTATCATAGTATACCATACCACTACCATACTGTCTTATCGGGGTATACCATACCACTACCATACTATACCACTACCATACTGTCTTATCATAGTATACCATACCACAACCATACTGTCTTATCATAGTATACCATACCACTACCATACTATACCACTACCATACTGTCTTATCATAGTATACCATACCACGACCATACTGTCTTATCATAGTATACCATACCACTACCATACTGCCTTATCATAGTATACCATACCACTACCATACTGTTTTATCATAGTATACCATACCACTACCATACTGTCTTATCTTATCATAGTATAGTATACCACTACCATACTGTCCTATCATAGTATACCATACCACTACCATACTGCCTTATCATAGTATACCATACCACTACCATACTGTCTTATCATAGTATACCATACTACTACCATACTGTCTTATCATAGTATACCATACCATACCACTACCGTACTGCCTTATCATAGTATACCATACCATACCACTACCATACAATACCACTACCATACTGTATTATCATAGTATACTATACCACTACCATACTGTCTTATCATAGTATACCATACTACTACCATACTGTCTTATTATAGTATACTATACCACTACCATACTGTCTTATCATAGTATACCATACCACTACCATACTGTTTTATCATAGTATACCATACCACTACCATATGGTGTTATCATAGTATACCATACCATACCACTACCATACTGTGTTATCATAGTATACCATACCATACCACTACCATACTGTTTTATCATAGTATACCATACCACTACCATACGGTGTTATCATAGTATACCATACCATACCACTACCATACTGTTTTATCATAGTATACCATACCATACCACTACCATACTGTTTTATCATAGTATACCATACCACTACCATACGGTGTTATCATAGTATACCATACCACTACCATACTGTCTTATCATAGTATACCATACCACTACCATACTGTCTTATCATAGTATACCATACCACTACCATACGGTGTTATCATAGTATACCATACCACTACCATACTGTCTTATCATAGTATACCATACCATACCACTACCATACTGTTTTATCATAGTATACCATACCATACCACTACCATACTGTTTTATCATAGTATACCATACCATACCACTACCATACGGTGTTATCATAGTATACCATACCACTACCATACTGTTTTATCATAGTATACCATACCACTAGCATACTATACCACTACCATACTGTTTTATCATAGTATACCATACCACTACCATACGGTGTTATCATAGTATACCATACCATACCACTACCATACTGTGTTATCATAGTATACCATACTACTACCATACTGTCTTATCATAGTATACCATACCACTATCATACAATACCACTACCATACTGTATTATCATAGTATACTATACCACTACCATACTGTCTTATCATAGTATACCATACCACTACCATACGGTGTTATCATAGTATACCATACAATACCACTACCATACGGTGTTATCATAGTATACCATACCACTACCATACTGTCTTATCATAGTATACTATACCACTACCATACTGTCTTATCATAGTATACCATACCACTACCATACGGTGTTATCATAGTATACCATACCATACCACTACCATACGGTGTTATCATAGTATACCATACAATACCACTACCATACTGTTTTATCATAGTATACCATACAATACCACTACCATACTGTTTTATCATAGTATACCATACCATACCACTACCATACTGTTTTATCATAGTATACCATACCATACCACTACCATACTGTTTTATCATAGTATACCATACCACTACCATACGGTGTTATCATAGTATACCATACCACTACCATACTGTCTTATCATAGTATACCATACCACTACCATACAATACCACTACCATACTGTCTTATCAGGGTATACCATACCACTACAATACAATACCACTACCATACTGTTTTATCAGGGTATACCATACCACTACCATACTGTCTTATCATAGTATACCATACCACTACCATACTATACCCCTAACATACTGTCATTCCATGACTTTCTTTCTTTTCTTTTTCTGTTATTTTACCAGTTAAGTTGACTGAGAACACATTCTCATTTGCAGCAATGACCTGGGGAATAGTTACAGGGAGAAGAGGGGGATGAATGAGTCAATTGTAAACCGGGGATGATTAGGTGACCGTGATGGTTTGAGGGCCAGATTGGGAATTTAGCCAGGACACCAGGGTTAACACCCCTACTCTTACGATAAGTGCCATGGGATCTTTAATGAGAGTCAGGACACCCGTTTAACTTCTTGATGCACCCATCCCGTTAGCGGGATAATTTTTGTCAACATCCGCTGAATTGCAGAGCGCCAAATTCAAGTGCAATATAGCAAAACACAGCTTAGCTTGTTGTTAATCCACCTGGCGTGTCAGAGTTCAATAAAGCTTTTTGGCGAAAGCTATCCAAGCGTTTATGTAAGAACATCTCTCTCAGTAGGTAAAAATATTACAAACAGCTAGCAGCCAAGTAGATTGGTCACAAAAGTCAGAAAAGCAATACATTTAATTGCTTACCTTTGATGATCTTCAGATGTTTGCACTCACGAGACTCCCAGTTACACAATAAATGTTCATTTTGTTCCATAAAGATTATTTTATATCCAAAATACCTCCATTTGGTTGGCGCGTTTTCTTCAGGAATCAACAGGCTCACGACATCGCAGATGAAAATTCCAAATAGTATCCGGAATGTTCGTAGAAACATGTCAAATGTTTTTTATAATCAATCCTCAGGTTGTTTTTACAATATATAATCGATAATATATCAACCGGGAATGTCGCTTTTTCAATAGGAGAGAGAGAGAGAGAATGGCTGCTCCAAGCTGTTGCGCATGCTAAACGCTGCTGGCACCCAGCCATCCAATGACGCGATGTGATCTTTCTCACTCATTTTTCAAAAGAAAAGCCTGAAACTATGTCTAAACACTGTTCACAACATGTGGAAGCCGTAGGAAAAGGAATCAGGTTGAAATCCCTTTAAATGGAGCGAAGGCAGGCATTGGAACAGAGAGCTTTCAGGAAAAACAGCACTTCCGGGTTGGATTTTCCTCAGGTTTTCTCCTGCAATATCAGTTCTGTTATACTCACTGACAATATTTTGACAGTTTTGGAAACTTTAGAGTGTTTTCTATCCTAATCTGACAATTATGTGCATATTCTAGATTCTGGGCCTGAGAAATAGGCAGTTTCATTTTGGTACGTTTTTCATCCAAACACTGTCCTCTACACTCAAGAGGATAACGTCCCATCCGAAAGACGGCACCCTACACAGGGCAGTGTCCCAAATCACTGCCCTGGGGCATTGAGATATTTTCTTTAGACCAGAGGAACGAGTCCCTCCTACTGGCCCTCCAACACCACTTCCAGCAGCATCTGGTCTCCCATCCAGGACCAACCCTGCTTAGCTTCAAAAGCAAACCAGCAGTGGTATGCAGGGTGCTGGAAGTGTATGCTACTGGCTACTATACACCTACTATACTATACCCCTGCAACACTGTCTTACCATACTATACTATAGCCCTACCATACTGGCTTACCATACTATGCCATACAATACGACTACGGTAATGTCTTTTCATACTATACCGTAATATAACCCTACCATACATTCATACCCTACCATACTATACCCCTGCAAAACCGTCTTGCCATGCTATACTATACCCCTACTATACTGTCTTACCATGCTATACTAAACCCCTACTATACTGTCTCACTATACATTACAATACCCCTAATATACTGTCTTACTATAACATACATTAATATACTGTCTTACCATGCTATACTAAACCCCTACTATACTGTCCCACTATACATTACTATACCCCTACTATACATTACCATACATTACTATACCCCTACTATACCGTCTTACTATACATTACTATACCCCTACTATACTGCATTACTATACCCCTACTCTACTGTCTTACTACACATCACTATACTGTCTTACCATGCTATACTAAACCCTTCTATACTGTCTTACTATACATTACTATACTCCTAATATACCGTCTTACTATACATTACTATACCCCTAATATACTGTCTTACTATACATTACTATACCCCTACTATACATTACTATACATTACTATACCCCTACTATACATTACTATACATTACTATACCCCTACTATACCGTCTTACTAAACATTACTATACCCCTACTATACATTATTATACTGTCTTCCCATGCTATACTAAACCCTTCTATACTGTCTTACTATACCTTACTATAACCCTACTATACTGTCTTACTATACCCCTACTATACTGTCTTACTATACATTACTATACTGTCTTACTATACATTACTATACTGTCTTACTATACCTTACTATAACCCTACTATACTGTCTTACTATACATTACTATACTGTCTTACTATACATTACTATACTGTCTTACTATAACCCTACTATACTGTCTTACTATACCCCTACTATACTGTCTTACTATACATTGCTATACTGTCTTACTATACCCCTACTATACTGTCTTACTATACATTACTATACTGTCTTACTGCTTTAAACTGAATTGTGCTGATTCTACAGCCCTGGAAGGGTATGGACCTTGCTGCTAACCTCAACCATTTGCATACGAATGATTTGTGAAGAAACTATGAAGGGTTATAAAGGCATCTTAGAGACTTTAAGTTGTTGTTTGTTTGAAGCTGAATTACATCAGGTCGTTTCTGAACACCAGGGAAATATATAGGGCAGGAATAAACATTTATCTCTCACAAGGTTTTTATCTGAGTGGAGTAGGGATGCTTTCTTCTGTATGTTATTTTGTGTGTGTGTGTGTGTGTGTGTGTGTGTGTGTGTGTGTGTGTGTGTGTGTGTAA
>NC_088410.1:101792452-101802452 GCF_034236695.1 Oncorhynchus nerka | reverse complement strand
GCAACCAGTGGGTCCATCTCCTCTATACCCCCACCTGGTAGTGTGGTGGATGGGACTACTAGCTCTCTGTAACCTAGAGGACAACCAGTGGGTCCATCTCCTCTATACCACCCACCTGGTAATGTGGTGGATGGGACTACCATCTCTCTGTAACCTAGAGGAAACCAGTGGGTCCATCTCCTCTATACCACCCACCTGGTAGTGTGGTGGATGGGACTACCATCTCTCTGTAACCTAGAGGGAAACCAGTGGGTCCATCTCCTCTATACCACCCACCTGGTAGTGTGGTGGATGGGACTACCAGCTCTCTGTAACCTAGAGGGCAACCAGTGGGTCCATCTCCTCTATACCACCCACCTGGTAGTGTGGTGGATGGGACTACCAGCTCTCTGTAACCTAGAGGGCAACCAGTGGGTCCATCTCCTCTATACCACCCACCTGGTAGTGTGGTGGATGGGACTACCATCTCTTTGTAACCTAGAGGGCAACCAGTGGGTCCATCTCCTCTATACCACCCACCTGGTAGTGTGGTGGATGGGACTACCATCTCTCTGTAACCTAGAGGGCAACCAGTGGGTCCATCTCCTCTATACCACCCACCTGGTAGTGTGGTGGATGGGACTACCATCTCTCTGTAACCTAGAGGGCAACCAGTGGGTCCATCTCCTCTATACCACCCACCTGGTAGTGTGGTGGATGGGACTACCATCTCTCTGTAACCTAGATGGCAACCAGTGGGTCCATCTCCTCTATACCACCCACCTGGTAGTGTGGTGGATGGGACTACCAGCTCTCTGTAACCTAGAGGGCAACCAGTGGGTCCATCTCCTCTATACCACCCACCTGGTAGTGTGGTGGATGGGACTACCATCTCTCTGTAACCTAGAGGGCAACCAGTGGGTCCGTCTCCTCTATACCACCCACCTGGTAGTGTGGTGGATGGGACTACCAGCTCTCTGTAACCTAGAGGGCAACCAGTGGGTCCATCTCCTCTATACCACCCACCTGGTAGTGTGGTGGATTTGACTACCAGCTCTCTGTAACCTAGAGGGCAACCAGTGGGTCCATCTCCTCTATACCACCCACCTGGTAGTGTGGTGGATGGGACTACCATCTCTCTGTAACCTAGAGGGCAACCAGTGGGTCCATCTCCTCTATACCACCCACCTGGTAGTGTGGTGGATGGGACTACCAGCTCTCTGTAACCTAGAGGGCAACCAGTGGGTCCGTCTCCTCTATACCACCCACCTGGTAGTTTGGTGGATGGGACTACCATCTCTCTGTAACCTAGAGGGCAACCAGTGGGTCCATCTCCTCTATACCCCCCACCTGGTAGTGTGGTGGATGGGACTACTAGCTCTCTGTAACCTAGAGGACAACCAGTGGGTCCATCTCCTCTATACCACCCACCTGGTAATGTGGTGGATGGGACTACCATCTCTCTGTAACCTAGAGGGAAACCAGTGGGTCCATCTCCTCTATACCACCCACCTGGTAGTGTGGTGGATGGGACTACCATCTCTCTGTAACCTAGAGGGAAACCAGTGGGTCCATCTCCTCTATACCACCCACCTGGTAGTGTGGTGGATGGGACTACCAGCTCTCTGTAACCTAGAGGGCAACCAGTGGGTCCATCTCCTCTATACCACCCACCTGGTAGTGTGGTGGATGGGACTACCAGCTCTCTGTAACCTAGAGGGCAACCAGTGGGTCCATCTCCTCTATACCACCCACCTGGTAGTGTGGTGGATGGGACTACCATCTCTTTGTAACCTAGAGGGCAACCAGTGGGTCCATCTCCTCTATACCACCCACCTGGTAGTGTGGTGGATGGGACTACCATCTCTCTGTAACCTAGAGGGCAACCAGTGGGTCCATCTCCTCTATACCACCCACCTGGTAGTGTGGTGGATGGGACTACCATCTCTCTGTAACCTAGAGGGCAACCAGTGGGTCCATCTCCTCTATACCACCCACCTGGTAGTGTGGTGGATGGGACTACCATCTCTCTGTAACCTAGATGGCAACCAGTGGGTCCATCTCCTCTATACCACCCACCTGGTAGTGTGGTGGATGGGACTACCAGCTCTCTGTAACCTAGAGGGCAACCAGTGGGTCCATCTCCTCTATACCACCCACCTGGTAGTGTGGTGGATGGGACTACCATCTCTCTGTAACCTAGAGGGCAACCAGTGGGTCCGTCTCCTCTATACCACCCACCTGGTAGTGTGGTGGATGGGACTACCAGCTCTCTGTAACCTAGAGGGCAACCAGTGGGTCCATCTCCTCTATACCACCCACCTGGTAGTGTGGTGGATTTGACTACCAGCTCTCTGTAACCTAGAGGGCAACCAGTGGGTCCATCTCCTCTATACCACCCACCTGGTAGTGTGGTGGATGGGACTACCATCTCTCTGTAACCTAGAGGGCAACCAGTGGGTCCATCTCCTCTATACCACCCACCTGGTAGTGTGGTGGATGGGACTACCAGCTCTCTGTAACCTAGAGGGCAACCAGTGGGTCCGTCTCCTCTGTAGCATGTTTCTTGTAGGATGACAATGTCTGTATTTCCGATTTCTTTGATGAAGTCCAGGTTCCTGCTCTTTAGGCTAAATGCTGATGACTTCAGACCTTTTATATTCCAGGATGAGATAGTAAAGGCTTTGTGTTCCATATTGTCTAGTGTTGTTTTGGTTCAGGCCTCGGACCATTACAGTAGGTGTGAGCAGAGCATGTTGAGCACCTGATACATACCTCTTGGGTCGTATGATGGGGCAGGTGTAATGGTTGGGCCTGTTGCTCTGCTCACAGCCTTGGTACATGTGCGGCTGTCAAGTTGAGGGGGGGGGGGGGGCAGAAGAGGCATAGGTCTGATCTGGGGAGGCCTATATAGGGTGTGGCCAGGGTTTGTTTGGGGGTGGTCTCAGCTGGTTGGGGTGCGGCTGGTGAAGCTGTGGTCTCGGTGCAGGTCCTCCAGGAGGGGGTCTTGCAGGTCTGGGCGGGGTGTTTTCGTTGCTCTGTTGCTCCTGTGTGAGGTGCTGGGGCTACCGTTGAGGGTGACGTCCTTCAGTGTCCTGGCAAAAGTTGTGATTGCTGCCTTGTAGAGGTGGACCTGGTCATAAACGCTGTTCAAGTCCAAGGTGGAGTGGTGGAGTGGTGGGCCAAGTTAACGTTTGGTTTTGAACACAGTCCCGGGAAATGCTTGCATTCACTTGTTGTATTTTCGTGGTAGCAGGATGGACACAACCACTCGTGCGTTGGGGAAAGTAGAATAAACTTTTTGAATCGCTCCCTTCAGTGCTGTGGCCACCCTTTCCTGCTTGTCTCTCAGGTCGTTTGTGCCTGTGTGTTTTATGATGTGGCTGGGGTCGGTAGTCTGACAGCAGCTCCAGGGCACACCAGTTGTTCGGACACCAGGGTTTAGCCCCTTGGTGTTTTGGTGGATCCTCCCTTCTGTTGTGGGCTATAAGAAGAGGTTGGTGAAGTGACGTGGCCTCGCAAAGTTTTACAACTGCCAGTAGGCAGTTACAGCTATATTTCACACTATGCCATAGGCAGAACTTTACCACAATCACGACTAGGTGGAAATAGAGGAGCAGGCTTTGTCGCTGGCAATACCTTTTCATACAGTAGACCATTCCATTCTTGTGGGCCGGCTAAGGAGTATTGGTGTCTCTGAGCGGTCTTTGGCCTGGTTTGCAAACTACCTCCCTCAAAGAGTGCAGTGTATAAAGTCAGAACATCTGCTGTCTCAGCCACTGTCTGTCACCAAAAGGGTGTACCCCAAAGCTCAATCCTAAACCCCACGCTCTTCTCAATTTACATCAACAACATAGCTCAGGCAGTAGGAAGCTCTCTCTTCCATATGTATGCAGATGATGCAGTCTTATACTCGGGCGGCAGGGTAGCCTAGTGGTTAGAGTGTAGAGGCGGCAGGTAGCCTAGTGGTTAGAGTGTAGAGGAGGCAGGTAGCCTAGTGGTTAGAGTGTAGAGGTGGCAGGTAGCCTAGTGGTTAGAGTGTAGAGGGGGCAGGTAGCCTAGTGGTTAGAGTGTAGAGGCGGCAGGTAGCCTAGTGGTTAGAGTGTAGAGGCAGGTAGCCTAGTGGTTAGAGGGGAGAGGAGGCAGGTAGCCTAGTGGTTAGAGGGGAGAGGAGGCAGGTAGCCTAGTGGTTAGAGTGTAGAGGCGGCAGGTAGCCTAGTGGTTAGAGTGTAGAGGAGGCAGGTAGCCTAGTGGTTAGAGTGTAGAGGAGGCAGGTAGCCTAGTGGTTAGAGTGTAGAGGCGGCAGGGTAGCCTAGTGGTTAGAGTGTAGATGAGGCAGGTAGCCTATTGGTTAGAGTGTAGAGGCGGCAGGTAGCCTAGTGGTTAGAGTGTAGAGGAGGCAGGTAGCCTAGTGGTTAGAGTGTAGAGGCGGCAGGTAGCCTAGTGGTTAGAGTGTAGAGGCGGCAGGTAGCCTAGTGGTTAGAGTGTAGAGGAGGCAGGTAGCCTAGTGGTTAGAGTGTAGAGGCGGCAGGTAGCCTAGTGGTTAGAGTGTAGAGGCGGCAGGTAGCCTAGTGGTTAGAGTGTTGGGGTGGCAGGTAGCCTAGTGGTTAGAGTGTAGAGGTGGCAGGTAGCCTAGTGGTTAGAGTGTAGAGGAGGCAGGTAGCCTAGTGGTTAGAGTGTAGAGGCGGCAGGTAGCCTAGTGGTTAGAGTGTAGAGGCGGCAGGTAGACTAGTGGTTAGAGTGTTGGGGTGGCAGGTAGCCTAGTGGTTAGAGTGTAGAGGTGGCAGGTAGCCTAGTGGTTAGAGTGTAGAGGAGGCAGGTAGCCTAGTGGTTAGAGTGTAGAGGTGGCAGGTAGCCTAGTGGTTAGAGTGTAGAGGAGGCAGGTAGCCTAGTGGTTAGAGTGTAGAGGTGGCAGGTAGCCTAGTGGTTAGAGTGTAGAGGCGGCAGGTAGTCTAGTGGTTAGAGTGTAGAGGAGGCAGGTAGCATAGTGGTTAGAGTGTAGAGGCGGCAGGGTAGCCTAGTGGTTAGAGTGTAGAGGAGGCAGGTAGCCTAGTGGTTAGAGTGTAGAGGAGGCAGGTAGCCTAGTGGTTAGAGTGTAGAGGAGGCAGGTAGCCTAGTGGTTAGAGTGTGGAGGCGGCAGGTAGTCTAGTGGTTAGAGTGTAGAGGCAGGTAGCCTAGTGGTTAGAGTGTAGAGGAGGCAGGTAGTCTAGTGGTTAGAGTGTAGAGGAGGCAGGTAGCCTAGTGGTTAGAGTGTAGAGGCAGGTAGCCTAGTGGTTAGAGTGTAGAGGCAGGTAGCCTAGTGGTTAGAGTGTAGAGGAGGCAGGTAGCCTAGTGGTTAGAGTGTAGAGGCAGGTAGCCTAGTGGTTAGAGTGTAGAGGAGGCAGGTAGTCTGGTGGTTAGAGTGTAGAGGCAGGTAGCCTAGTGGTTAGAGTGTAGAGGCAGGTAGTCTAGTGGTTAGAGTGTAGAGGAGGCAGGTAGCCTAGTGGTTAGAGTGTAGAGGAGGCAGGTAGCCTAGTGGTTAGAGTGTAGAGGCAGGTAGCCTAGTGGTTAGAGTGTAGATGCGGCAGGTAGTCTAGTGGTTAGAGTGTAGAGGAGGCAGGTAGCCTAGTGGTTAGAGTGTAGAGGCAGGTAGCCTAGTGGTTAGAGTGTAGAGGAGGCAGGTAGTCTAGTGGTTAGAGTGTAGAGGAGGCAGGTAGCCTAGTGGTTAGAGTGTAGAGGCAGGTAGCCTAGTGGTTAGAGTGTAGAGGCAGGTAGTCTAGTGGTTAGAGTGTAGAGGAGGCAGGTAGCCTAGTGGTTAGAGTGTAGAGGAGGCAGGTAGCCTAGTGGTTAGAGTGTAGAGGCAGGTAGCCTAGTGGTTAGAGTGTAGAGGAGGCAGGTAGTCTAGTGGTTAGAGTGTAGAGGAGGCAGGTAGCCTAGTGGTTAGAGTGTAGAGGAGGCAGGTAGCCTAGTGGTTAGAGTGTAGAGGCAGGTAGCCTAGTGGTTAGAGTGTAGAGGAGGCAGGTAGTCTAGTGGTTAGAGTGTAGAGGAGGCAGGTAGCCTAGTGGTTAGAGTGTAGAGGAGGCAGGTAGCCTAGTGGTTAGAGGCAGGTATCCTAGTGGTTAGAGGCAGGTAGCCTAGTGGTTAGAGTGTAGAGGAGGCAGGTAGTCTAGTGGTTAGAGTGTAGAGGAGGCAGGTAGCCTAGTGGTTAGAGTGTAGAGGCAGGTAGCCTAGTGGTTAGAGTGTAGAGGAGGCAGGTAGCCTAGTGGTTAGAGTGTAGAGGTGGCAGGTAGCCTAGTGGTTAGAGTGTAGAGGAGGCAGGTAGCCTAGTGGTTAGAGTGTAGAGGTGGCAGGTAGCCTAGTGGTTAGAGTGTAGATGCGGCAGGTAGTCTAGTGGTTAGAGTGTAGAGGAGGCAGGTAGCATAGTGGTTAGAGTGTAGAGGCGGCAGGGTAGCCTAGTGGTTAGAGTGTAGAGGAGGCAGGTAGCCTAGTGGTTAGAGTGTAGAGGAGGCAGGTAGCCTAGTGGTTAGAGTGTAGAGGAGGCAGGTAGCCTAGTGGTTAGAGTGTGGAGGCGGCAGGTAGTCTAGTGGTTAGAGTGTAGAGGCAGGTAGCCTAGTGGTTAGAGTGTAGAGGAGGCAGGTAGTCTAGTGGTTAGAGTGTAGAGGAGGCAGGTAGCCTAGTGGTTAGAGTGTAGAGGCAGGTAGCCTAGTGGTTAGAGTGTAGAGGCAGGTAGCCTAGTGGTTAGAGTGTAGAGGAGGCAGGTAGCCTAGTGGTTAGAGTGTAGAGGCAGGTAGCCTAGTGGTTAGAGTGTAGAGGAGGCAGGTAGTCTGGTGGTTAGAGTGTAGAGGCAGGTAGCCTAGTGGTTAGAGTGTAGAGGCAGGTAGTCTAGTGGTTAGAGTGTAGAGGAGGCAGGTAGCCTAGTGGTTAGAGTGTAGAGGAGGCAGGTAGCCTAGTGGTTAGAGTGTAGAGGCAGGTAGCCTAGTGGTTAGAGTGTAGATGCGGCAGGTAGTCTAGTGGTTAGAGTGTAGAGGAGGCAGGTAGCCTAGTGGTTAGAGTGTAGAGGCAGGTAGCCTAGTGGTTAGAGTGTAGAGGAGGCAGGTAGTCTAGTGGTTAGAGTGTAGAGGAGGCAGGTAGCCTAGTGGTTAGAGTGTAGAGGCAGGTAGCCTAGTGGTTAGAGTGTAGAGGCAGGTAGTCTAGTGGTTAGAGTGTAGAGGAGGCAGGTAGCCTAGTGGTTAGAGTGTAGAGGAGGCAGGTAGCCTAGTGGTTAGAGTGTAGAGGCAGGTAGCCTAGTGGTTAGAGTGTAGAGGAGGCAGGTAGTCTAGTGGTTAGAGTGTAGAGGAGGCAGGTAGCCTAGTGGTTAGAGTGTAGAGGTGGCAGGTAGCCTAGTGGTTAGAGGCAGGTATCCTAGTGGTTAGAGGCAGGTAGCCTAGTGGTTAGAGTGTTGGACCATTTTTTAAAGATTGCTGGATTGAATCATCGAGCTGACAAAGTAAAAATCTGTCGTTCTGCCCCTGAACAAGGCAGTTAACCCACTGTTCCCCGGGTAGACTGTCATTGCAAATAGGAATTTGTTCTTAATTAACTGGCTTGCCAAGTTAAATAAAGGTCAAAAAGTTTGCGGAAAAACATCTTGGTTTGAAAGGTGTATAGGAAATAACACAAAAAAGGCTTTATAAAGTTATCTAGGCGCTAGAAACAAGATGGCCATCTTACCGTAAACCGACCGACTGCTTACCGTAGACTGACCGACTGACCGACTGCTTACCGTAGACTGACCGACTGACCGACTGCTTACCGTAGACCGACCGACTGCTTACCTTAGACAGACTGACTGCTTACCTTAGACAGACTGACTGCTTACCTTAGACAGACTGACTGACCGACTGCTTACCGTAGACAGACCGACTGCTTACCGTAGACTGACCGACTGCTTACCGTAGGTTGACCGACTGCTTACTGTAGACTGACCGACTGCTTACCGTAGACTGACCGACTGCTTACCGTAGACTGACCAAATGCTTACCGTAGACCGACCGACTGCTTACCTTAGACAGACTGACTGCTTACCTTAGACAGACTGACTGCTTACCTTAGACAGACTGACTGACCGACTGCTTACCGTAGACAGACCGACTGCTTACCGTAGACTGACCGACTGCTTACCGTAGGTTGACCGACTGCTTACTGTAGACTGACCGACTGCTTACCTTAGACAGACCGACTGCTTAACTTAGACAAAACGACTGCTTACCGTAGACTGACCGACTGCTTACCTTAGACAGACCGACTGCTTACCGTAGACTGACCGACTGCTTACTGTAGACTGACCGACTGCTTACCTTAGACAGACCGACTGCTTACCGTAGACTGACCGACTGCTTACCGTAGACTGACCGACTGCTTACCGTAGACTGACCGACTGCTTACCGTAGACTGACCAAATGCTTAACGTAGACAGACCGACTGCTTACCGTAGACAGACCAACTGCTTACCGTAGACAGACTGACTGCTTACCGCAGACAGACTGACTGCGTACCTTAGACAGACTGACTGACCGACTGCTTACCGTAGACAGACCGACTGCTTACCGTAGACTGACCGACTGCTTACCGTAGACTGAACGACTGCTTACCGTCGACTGACCGACTGCTTACCTTAGACAGACCGACTGCTTACCGTAGACTGAGCGACTGCTTACCGTCGACTGACCGACTGCTTACCTTAGACAGACCGACTGCTTACCGTAGACTGACCGACTGCTTACCGTAGACAGACCGACTGCTTACCGTAGACAGACCGACTGCTTACCGTAGACTGACTGACTGCTTACCGTAGACTGACCAAATGCTTACCGTAGACTGACCGACTGTTTACCGTAGACAGACCGACTGCTTCCTGCCAACTGACTGCTTCAGACACAGGAACAGTTGTGTCAATGATGACCAGATTGAAACATCTCCAGTAGCCTCATTTCCAGTAGACTCTAGTAGCCTCACCTCCAGTAGCCTCTAGTAGCCTCACCTCCAGTAGACTCTAGTAGCCTCATCTCCAGTAGCCTCTAGTTGCCTCATCTCCAGTAGACTCTAGTAGCCTCACCTCCAGTAGCCTCTAGTAGCCTCACCTCCAGTAGACTCTAGTAGCCTCATCTCCAGTAGCCTCTAGTTGCCTCATCTCCAGTAGACTCTAGTAGCCTCACCTCCAGTAGCCTCTAGTAGCCTCACCTCCAGTAGCCTCTAGTTGCCTCAAATCCAGTAGCCTCTAGTAGCCTCATCTCCAGTAGCCTCTAGTAGCCTCACCTCCAGTAGCCTCTAGTAGCCTCATCTCCAGTAGCCTCACCTCCAGTAGCCTCTAGTAGCCTCATCTCCAGTAGCCTCTAGTTGCCTCATCTCCAGTAGCCTCTAGTAGCCTCACCTCCAGTAGCCTCTAGTAGCCTCACCTCCAGTAGCCTCTAGTAGCCTCATTTCCAGTAGCCTCTAGCAGCCTCATCTCCACCTACTTGTATGTTATGCAATCTCAGTGGCTAGTTTATCTAGTACCGGGTTGGATACCCCTTTTCCTTCAAAACACGCTGAATTCTTTTGGGCTTTTGGGTTTCTACAAATCCCCATACCGTTTACGTCAGGTTGGGGCCATGGACTGTTTACGCCAAATCTTGACTCTGCCATCAGCGTGACTTTTTCCACTCCTCATTTGTCCAGTGTTGGTGATCGTGTGCCCACTGGAGCTGTTTCTTCTTGTCTTTATCTGATAGGAACCCAGTGTGGTCGTCTGCTGCAGTAGCCCATCCATGACAAGGACCGATGAACTGTGTGTTCTGAGATGCTGTTCTGCACACCACTGTTGTACTGATCCATGCCCCTTATATTGCAATTGAATTGAATTGAATTGAGAGAGAGAGAGAGAGAGAGAGAGAGAGAGAGAGAGAGACAGAGAGAGAGAGAGAAAGAGAGAGAGAGAGAGAGACAGAGAGAGAGAGAGAGAGAGAGAGAGAGAGAGAGAACAGCAAGGTTAGAACAATATTACCAGACCGACTGCTTACTGTAG
>NC_088410.1:101779952-101787452 GCF_034236695.1 Oncorhynchus nerka | reverse complement strand
CTACGGGTCTGTAGTCATTTAGGCAGGTTGCCTTTGTGTTCTTGAGCACAGGGACTATGGTGGTCTGCTAGGGTTTTCACAGAGGGCAGTAGTCATTTAGGCAGGTTGCCTTTGTGTTCTTGAGCACAGGGACTATGGTGGTCTGCTAGGGTTTTCACAGAGGGCAGTAGTCATTTAGGCAGGTTGCCTTTGTGTTCTTGAGCACAGGGACTATGGTGGTCTGCTAGGGTTTCACAGAGGGCAGTAGTCATTTAGGCAGGTTGCCTTTGTGTTCTTGAGCACAGGGACTATGGTGGTCTGCTAGGGTTTTCACAGAGGGCAGTAGTCATTTAGGCAGGTTGCCTTTGTGTTCTTGAGCACAGGGACTATGGTGGTCTGCTTGGGTTTCACAGAGGGCAGTAGTCATTTAGGCAGGTTGCCTTTGTGTTCTTGAGCACAGGGACTATGGTGGTCTGCTAGGGTTTCACAGAGGGCAGTAGTCATTTAGGCAGGTTGCCTTTGTGTTCTTGAGCACAGGGACTATGGTGGTCTGCTAGGGTTTCACAGAGGGCAGTAGTCATTTAGGCAGGTTGCCTTTGTGTTCTTGAGCACAGGGACTATGGTGACCTACTTGAAACATGCAGGTATTACAGAAACATTATTACTGGAGGCAGTATACTGTGTATTACAGACTCGATCAGGGAGAGGTTGAAAATGTCAGTGAAGAAACTTGTCAGTTGGTCCGTGCATACTCTGAGTACACGACCTGGTAATCCGTCGCGACACTGCGGTCTTGTCAATGTTGACCTGTCTAAAGGTCTTGCTCACATCGGCTATGGAGGGCTTTGGTCACACAGTCGTCCGGGAACAGCTGGTGCTCTCATGCGTGCTTCAGTGTTGCTTGCCTCGAAGAGAGCATAAAAGGCATTTAGCTTATCTGGTAGGCTCGCATGACTGGGCAGCTCGCGGCTGGGTTTACTTTTGTAACAATCTTCCTATTAACTTCACATCTGAAAATGTTGAACCTAATGGGAGGATTAATAAGATAGTGTGTGATGTTTTACTCTGTCTGTCTGCCTGTGTGTCTGTCTGTCTGTCTGTCCAGTAGGGATTGGGAGACAGTGAGGGTTGGGAGAGCCGCTTTGATGAGGTCATTAAAGGGATACTTCAGGATTTTGTCAATGAAAGACTTTTCCGACTTCCTCAGTCAGGTGATCTCGTGGGATACCATTTTTATGTCTCTGCAGTTTGAAGGAAGTTGCTAACTAGCATTAGCGCAATGACTGGAAGTCCATGGTAACTGCTAGCATTCTAGTAGATATCATAGACTTTGTCAATGCATTAAGGCTAGTTAGCTTTGGCTCACAAAACTACTTTCACCTTCCTTCATACTGGATGCAGAGACATAAAAATATGGTGTTCACGAGTTCATCTGACTCTGGGGAAGGAGAAAAAGGGCTTCCTTGATAAAAACACAAATTATTCAGCTGAACTGCTGATTATGACATTTCAGTTCACAAATGGAGAGGAATATCATTGAGGGTGCTTGATGATGTGTGTGTGTGTTTGTAGTTGTCACTGCTATAAGCTGGTGGGCTATTTTTTAATGGTTATGACACAGCGCCCTCGTGTGTCTGTTCAGAGAATTACAGGTCTACTTCCCAATGATCTGTCCTTCCTAACAAAGAGTGCACATAATCACTTCCCTTCCCTAACTGAAAAAGGAAATGACTGTTATAAGAAATATGGTTTAAACTCCCTCAAGACCATGCCTCCACCAATCTAATGCTTTGGATTTGTGGGGAGTAGTGAACGAGTGTACACTTCAGGACAAAGGAGATACTATTGGGGTTCACCCAAAGTCTCCTCCACTCAGCCTGGGTTCACCCAAGGTCTCCTCCTCTCAGCCTGGGTTCACCCAAGGTCTCCTCCTCTCAGCCTGGGTTCACCCAAGGTCTCCTCCTCTCAGCCTGGATTCTCCCAAGGTCTCATCCTCTCAGCCTGGGTTCACCCAAGGTCTCCTCCTCTCAGCCTGGGTTCACCCAAAGTCTCCTCCTCTCAGCCTGGGTTCACCCAAGGTCTCCTCTTCTCAGCCTGGGTTCACCCAAGGTCTCCTCCACTCAGCCTGGATTCACCCAAAGTCTCCTCTTCTCAGCCTGGGTTCACCCAAGGTCTCCTCCACTCAGCCTGGGTTCACACAAGGTCTCCTCCTCTCAGCCTGGGTTCACCCAAGGTCTCCTCCACTCAGCCTGGGTTCACCCAAAGTCTCCTCCTCTCAGCCTGGGTTCACCCAAAGTCTCCTCCTCTCAGCCTGGGTTCACCCAAAGTCTCCTCCTCTCAGCCTGGGTTCACCCAAGGTCTCCTCCTCTCAGCCTGGGTTCACCCAAGGTCTCCTCCTCTCAGCCTGGATTCTCCCAAGGTCTCCTCTTCTCAGCCTGGGTTCACCCAAAGTCTCCTCCTCTCAGCCTGGATTCTCTCAAAGTCTTCTCCTCTCAGCCTGGGTTCTCCCAGGGTCTCCTCCACTCAGCCTGGATTCACCCAAAGTCTCCTCCTCTCAGCCTGGGTTCACCCAAAGTCTCCTCCACTCAGCCTGGGTTCACCCAAAGTCTCCTCCACTCAGCCTGGGTTCACCCAAAGTCTCCTCCTCTCAGCCTGGGTTCACCCAAAGTCTCCTCCACTCAGCCTGGGTTCACCCAAAGTCTCCTCCACTCAGTATGGGTTCAAGAAATAGCGCCTTTCACAAACAGTTCCAAGCTTCTTGATGAAAGTAAATAAGTCCCAGACTTTATAGTCACGGCCTGTTTTTTCCTCTTTCACATACCGATCGTAAAGTGGCTATGAGGTCACACCAGGGGTGTGAAGTACTTAAGTTAAAATATTTTAAAGTACTACTTAAGTCGTTTTTGGGGGATTCTGTACTTTATTTTAATATTTATATTTAGCCAACGTTTACTTTTACTTCACTACGTTCCTATGGAAAATAATGTATTTTTAATCAATACATTTTCTCTGACACCCAAAAGTACTCGTTACATTTTGAATGTTTAGCAGAACAGGAAATGGTCCAATTCACACAATCATCAAGAGAACATCCCTGGTCATCCCTACAGCCTCTGATCTGGAGGACTCACTAAACAGAGAACATCCCTGGTCATCCCTACTGCCTCTGATCTGGTGGACTCACTAAACAGAGAACATCCCTGGTCATCCCTACTGCCTCTGATCTGGTGGACTCACTAAACAGAGAACATCCCTGGTCATCCCTACTGCCTCTGATCTGGTGGACTCACTAAACAGAGAACATCCCTGGTCATCCCTACTGCCTCTGATCTGGTGGACTCACTAAACAGAGAACATCCCTGGTCATCCATACTGACTCTGATCTGGCAGACTCACTAAACAGAGAACATCCCTGGTCATCCATACTGACTCTGATCTGGAGGACTCACTAAACAGAGCATCCCTGGTCATCCTTACTGCCTCTGATCTGGAGGACTCACTAAACAGAGAACATCCCTGGTCACTTCAAGACTTGAAATCAAGTAATATTTTACTGGGTGACTTTCACTTTTACCTGAGTCATTTTCTGTTAAGGTATCTTTACTTTAACTCAAGTATGACAATTGGGTACTTTTTCCATCAATAGGTCGTTCACACACTGTCTGGCTGCTGTGAGCTGCTCTGTCAGTTTCCATGGTAGCTAGCCCCTATCCAGCCTGAACTCTGACTGACAGGACTGTTACAATCATCATCACTCTACCTCCCTCTAATTGTCTCCCTTCCTCCCTCCCTCCCTCCCTCCCTCCCTCTCTTTCAATCACAATGGGCAGCATTCTGTTCATCCCTTTCTTGTTCTGTCCCTTGTTTCTCTCTCTCTTTTTTCTCTCTCTCTTTCTTGTTCTGTCCCCTAGTTGTCTTTCTCCCTCTCCATTAGCTTCTTTGATTGGCCTGACCGGTATGCATCATCACAGAAACCATGACGATTGGAGCAGAAAATGTATCAAAGCAGCAAACTGGGTTTTTAACACACACCTTCAACACCAGATGGCGGTGTTGATACAAAGTTTACCTCTGACTGTAAATACTGTATCTGTGACTACAGAGTAGTTGAAACTGATAACTTAACATTGTTTCTCTCTTTACAGATCAGATGGTTTCTGGCTCGGTGTGACAACGTTTTTCCTGCATGTCTGGTGTTCCATAATTGCACCGCCTGCCCACAAATCATAAATTCACACACTGTTTATCACCCTGCGGTTGTTGAAGGGTTCAGATCCCATAAATCACACAAACCTGTGTGTGTGTGTGTGTGTGTGTGTGTGTGTGTGTGTCATTGGTTAGGTTAGGAGCCAACACAACCGGGCAATCTCTTTCCCATCAGGCTTTGTGGCCTCCAGTGTTGAGCACTCTGATTGGCTGCTGAGGGGCACAGTATTCCTGAGGATGAAAACAGAGAACCCGCAACCCCCCCCCCCCCCACACCACACCACACCCTCTCTCTCACGCTTTCAACTCAGCTCTCAATTTGCTTTATTGGCCTGATGTACAGTGCATTCTGAAAGTATTCAGACCCCAATGACTTTTTCAACATTTTGTTACATTATTTATTCTAAAATTGATTAAAAACAATTACGATCTACACACAATGAAAACAGGTTTTTAGAAATTCTAGCAAATTTATAAAAACATAGAACATAAATATCTTATTTACAGAACTATTCAGACCCTTTGCTATGAGACTCGAAATTGAGCTCAGGTGCATCCTGTTTCCATTGATCATCCTTGAGATGTTTCTACAACTTCAACACGAAGGCCATAAAGATCAACAAGGACAACAACCACCCGAGCCACTGCCTGTTCAACCCGCTATCAGCCAGAAGACAGGGTCAGTACAGGTGCATCAAAGCTGAGACCGAGAGACTGAAAAAACAGCTTCTATCTCAAGGCCATCAGACTGTTAAACAGCCATCACTATCACAGTGAAGCTGCTGCCTACATACAAACTCAAATCATTGGCCACGTTAAAACCTCTTAAGGATTGGACACTTTAAAGTATTAATTGATTAAAAACTCTTAAGGATCCGCCCCTTTTTTCCAATGTTCTCCTATAATAACAAATCTAACTGCCTGTAGCAAGGATATTCATATTCTTATTGATACATTTTCAAGTACATAATTATACATTCTCCTCAGACAATAACATGGTATTCTTTCACTGTAATACCTACTGTAAATTGGACAGTGCAGTTAGATTAACAAGAATTTAAGCCTTCTGACAATATCAGATATGTCTATGTCCTGGGAAATTTTCTTGTTAGTTACAAACTCATGCTAATCTCATTAGCCTACGTTAGCTCAACCTCATGCTCATCTCATTAGGCTACGTTAGCTCAACCTCATGCTAATCTCATTAGCCTACGTTAGCTCAACCTCATGCTAATCTCATTAGGCTACGTTAGCTCAACCTCATGCTAATCTCATTAGCCTACGTTAGCTCAACCTCATGCTAATCTCATTAGCCTACGTTAGCTCAACCTCATGCTAATTTCATTAGGCTACGTTAGCTCAACCTCATGCTAATCTCATTAGCCTACGTTAGCTCAACCTCATGCTAATCTCATTAGCCTACGTTAGCTCAACCTCATGCTAATTTCATTAGGCTACGTTAGCTCAACCTCATGCTAATCTCATTAGCCTACGTTAGCTCAACCTCATGCTAATCTCATTAGGCTACGTTAGCTCAACCTCATGCTAATCTCATTAGCCTACGTTAGCTCAACCTCATGCTAATCTCATTAGGCTACGTTAGCTCAACCTCATGCTAATCTCATTAGCCTACGTTAGCTCAACCTCATGCTAATCTCATTAGGCTACGTTAGCTCAACCTCATGCTAATCTCATTAGGCTACGTTAGCTCAACCGTCCCTCAGGAGACCCACCGATCCTGAAGAAGTTCAACACACAGACCACTATATATTAACACACAGACCACCATAGATTAACACACAGACCACCATATATTAACACACAGACCACCATATATTAACACACAGACCACCATAGATTAACACACAGACCACCATATATTAACACACAGGCCACCATAGATTAACACACAGACCACCATAGATTAACACACAGGCCACCATATATTAACACACAGACCACCATAGATTAACACACAGACCACCATATATTAACACACAGACCACCATAGATTAACACACAGGCCACCATATATTAACACACAGACCACCATAGATTAACACACAGGCCACCATATATTAACACACAGACCACCATAGATTAACACACAGACCACCATATATTAACACACAGACCAACATAGATTAACACACAGACCACCATCGATTAACACACAGACCACCATAGATTAACACACAGACCACTATAGATTAACACACAGACCACCATATATTAACACACAGGCCACCATAGATTAACACACAGACCACCATAGATTAACACACAGACCACCATAGACACACAGACCACCATAGATTAACACACAGACCACCATAGACACACAGACCACCATAGATTAACACACAGACCACCATAGACACACAGACCACCATAGACACACAGACCACCATAGATTAACACACAGGCCACCATAGATTAACCAAAAATGAATACACAGACCACTATAGATTAACACACAGACCACCATAGATTAACACACAGACCACCATAGATTAACACACAGACCGATCCTGTAGAGGCAATAAATGTATCACTGGTCACTTTAATAATGTTTACATATCTAACCATGTGACCAATAAAACTTTATTTGATTTGACAAGTCTCTGAATATCCTTGAGTGGCCCAGCCAGAGCCCGGACTTGAAGCCTATTGAACATCTCTGGCGAGACCATGAACAGCTGTGCAGCAATGATCCCCATCCAACCTGACAGAGCTTGAAAGGCTCTGCAAAGAAGAATTTGAGAATCTCCATAAATACAGGTGTGCCAATCTTGTAGCGTCATACCCAAAAAGACTTGAATCTGCAATCATTGCCAAAGATCATTCAACCAATTATTGAGTAAATGGTCTGAATACTTGTTTTCGCTTTGTCATTATTGTGTGTAGATTGATAAGAAGAAAAAAACTATTTAATCCATTTTAGAATAAGGCTGCAACCTAACAAAATGTGGACAAGGTCAAGGGGTTTGAATACTTTCCGAATGCACTGTATAAATATATATATACAATTTCTCTCTCTCTCAATTCAATTCAATTCAATTCAAGGGGCTTTATTGGCATGGGAAACATGTGTTAACATTTCCAAAGCAAGTGAGGTAGATAATATATAAAGTGAATATATAAAGTGAAATAAACAATAAAAATTAACAGTAAACATTACACATACGTTTACACACCTCTCTCTCTCTCTCTCTCTCTCCTCTCTCTCTCTGTTTATCTGTTTCTACTTTCTTTGTAGTTGTAAAGAGGTCATAAACCCTCTCAGATCTACCACTTTCATGTGAATAAATGAAT